>NC_133538.1:362411210-362721951 GCF_048544455.1 Silene latifolia | reverse complement strand
CATCATGATCGCGTTCGGTCCGGAAAACACCACGTCCATGTCCACCTTCCTTCATCTTCTTCGTCGGAGGAAATAAAAACAAAACATAGATTCAATGCTAGTCATTGATTTTGCAGGAACACATAAACTAACATTCAAGTCCTTATGGTTTCTACCCATCTCTCACTAAATCATTTATTTAGTCAAATCATTTATTAGGCATTTTCCTAAAGATCAATGTGTGAGCGTCGGGAGCCGATGCTCGATACCAACGTAATCCCCTATAAAATCTAGTGCAAAAAACAGTGGCGGAAACACTGTCGAATGGGATTAAATACACAAAGATAAAAGTTCTAACTGTTATAAATTGAGAATGTATAAAATTCTCAAGGATAAAATTAAATGGTTAAGTCTAAACAAATGCCACTTTTATAAAAAGGGCGAAAATAAAATTCCTCAAAAGTGTTAAAACTAAAAACCATAAAAGAAAGCAGAAAAAGCAGTAGGATCTCGCAAACTACTCGCTAGCTCACACACAGTAATCCTCAAAGAAAGCTAATATTGTCATGTTATAAACATAATGACCACAATCGATGGGGAGTAACTCGACGTTCTCCCAGCCATATCACATGATATAAATGTTACGGATGCAAATAATATATCAAAGTAATTGAAATGTTATAAAACATAAGTAACAAAATATGATTACCAAATCACGTTAACCAACGTGCTGCATGCTTAAAAGCAAAATTCCTCAAATGATAGAATGGAAATAATATAGTTCAGGCTAGATATTCACTTTAGCTATACTCCTTGACACCGCAGCATCTTACACTAGTTTCGGGAACTCAGTGTCACGCAAAGGTGACCAACTCCAAGTTCGCTCACTAGACAACAAGCTATAATAGGACACGTCTTACCACGCAGTGCGAAGTCCTAGTCTAAGTACATGTACATGACTCTACGACAAACAATACCGCCCGCAGGATACCCAATCTTATAGCTGTATAAGAACCCGTATGCCTTAGTTTATTAATCTTTGCCTTTACTTTCATTATTCCAAACTTAAAAGTATTCCAAGTGATATAGTATATTATTCAAATGGTTCGTAAGTGAACTACACCTTTATTTTCTTCGAATTAGAAAACTTAAACTTAAAACCAAAAGTATAAAATTTATTTAAGGACTTTAAATAAATTAAGTTACTGAAATCAAACTTTAAAGACCATCCTTTGACTTAAGGTACTTTAGTAAAGACTTATTACTTAGGCTTTAATGAGACGGAGTTCTACATTAGTTTATAAAACTGAACAGCAGTATTGTAAAATTCATAATTAATTATAGAAAAATCGAAATGACGCAAGGCCAATTTTCCTGGTTTCCTGTAGCTTTTAGCTACAACTTTCATTTTTTGACAAACGTTAAATTACGAAAGTATCAGGGGTCTAAAAATTCATTTCTAAAAACTGTCACAAAACGTCACCCATAATGTTTCAGTTCATAAATCCACTTTTAGAAAACATTTTAAGGCAAGGCATAATTTTAAACATAATTAAACATGATAAATCTTCATTGAGAAAAAGATTAGCTACTGTATCTGTAACACCCCCATACTCCAAGTGCCTTACCAGGATCACTCAGGTATAAGGATGCCACCATCTCGGTTACCCGAGGCATGATAATCATAAGACAATGAAGAAACACACTTTATTGAATAAGTTTAAGTGATTACATTACAAAACCAACTGTAAGCAAAATACAACTGTTCTCAAACTATAAACCAACTGAAAGGAACTGTCCTAACAAACACAGCGGAAGACTAAAGACTCTGATATGTGATGACTCCATCCCCACTAGATCCCACGCGTATCCAAGATATACCGCAAGCAACTCGCTCACCACCCCGAATGGATCACCACGATTTTAAAACATTTAAACGGGTCAAGATACTAATCACACAATTAACATACATGTCACAATAAGATAAGCATGAGCTTAATGTCACACATACACAACCAACCCAACTCAATCATCTCAATCACGACCGTCCACTTTGGACCGCCCGATGGGGGACCGCAGCCGTTTCCACCTAAGCCCGCTCATCATACCGAGCGATAACCCTGTCCCATTAATGTGCACATCCCCTTCCGTGGCGGGTTCCACGAAGGGCGAAACTAGGGCGTGAGATCACTCCCGCAAGTGACCCACTCCCCGAGAACGCATCTCAAGAACCATCAACAAACACAACCACAATCACAATCACAATCACAATCATCATATCAAACAACTAACTATAGCACATCACCAATATCCCATTATGGGACTAATACTGAGTAGGAAATCCTACCTGAAAAGCAACACAATCATCAGACGATCTAGCAGCTGTCTCAAAACCTCTCCTTTACAAATCCTTCTCCTATCACATAATCACATAATCACATAATCACAATCTAACCTTAACAAATCATAAAAACCCCCAATCCCAAAATTAGGGTTTAACCAAATCAAAGGAAAGACAATAAAAAGGGTACATAGATCTTACCCTTGACGCAAGGAACTCAACGGTATAAACAACGACAAGAACTGACCGTCTGAACTCCGGGAATTGCTAAGAATGCGATTAGGAAGATGAACTTGTTGCTTTCTCTCTTAAACAGGGTTTTAGGTTTTGTAAAAGTGATTTGGAAACAATGACGGAAGTGTTTTATACTTTAATCGCTTTATTAACAAAACCCGACAAAACAGCCCCAGAAAAGGCTACTCGATCGAGTAGCTAAGGTACTCGATCGAGTGCCCCCTTACTCGATCGAGTACCCTAGTTACTCGATCGAGTACCCCACAGTCGAAACTATTTTATTTCGCAAAACTCCCTTACTCGACAGAGTAAGGCCTACTCGATAGAGTACCCCAAGACTCATAAATACGGAGTATTACAGTCTTCCCTCCTTAAAAAGAACTTCGTCCCCGAAGTTCAACCCATACATGAAAACAAACATACTAACTCGATCAAGACACAACAACGTGACTAAGAACTCAAAACAAAACTCCAACCCAAACATGAACTCGTAACACCAACTCCACTAACTATTCCTACCTCCACAACATGGCTCACGATATCGTATCCACTCCATTATATCTCTCTCAACACTAACTCCATACACTACCAAAATACTCATAACATCAAACGGAATGTTACATTCTACCACCCTTAAAAGGAACTTCGTCCTCGAAGTTTACTCGGACTCATAACACCATCCTCCAATGTCAACACTATATAAAATATTCTCACACTTCGAAGCATCACACTACTACAAGCACGGCCATGGCCTTTTATAAGTATCATCCACAAAACAAATCCCTCCTTTACGCTACGCTAACACTCTACTTCCAATTATATTACAACATGCACCACCATGAAACTCTCTTTTATCGCATCCTACTCCTCTTAAGACAAATGTTACGTCCTCGTAACTCACTAATACTAAATCCTAGCTATATCGTGTCATTATCCTCATCACCATCGCATGTCAAAGATAACCACTTATAATCTAAACACTCGCCATGCACATATCCAAGGTTCTCTTACTTAAACATTCCTCATACCTCAACTAATTCGCCACACCACCTAACCTATACCTTAAAATCTTTATCTTAACCCAAAACTTCAACTTTTCCACATTACCGCAACATGACATACCTCTCTATATAAAGCACCTATCTCCCAAACGCATAACTCACGATCCACACTTGTTACGTACACTCACACTAGACCCTCCAGTTCTTTCCTTCATTACCGCAAGACTCATACATAACCTAATATGACACTAATTCCCCCAACACCCTACACTCACTGTCCCAACAAAAGATTATGAACCACCTGCAGCTTTCAGATCATTACCACACATGTCCTACGGACCACTTGTCATTACCATGTCTACTAAAGTCTTCTCTAGAACAAGATCAAAATTACTGTAACAACCTCTCACAACCGTGTCCCATCAATAGAACATCACTATACCCTGACAACAACGGAAACATATACGACTCTATTTCATGTCATACTATACCCTCATTCCCAACTTAACTTGGTAAAGAAAACATCAATAAACAAGACAACTGTCTATCTCTAGAACCGAAACTCGCAGGGAGCAATCAAACAAAACAACAAACTATGAATAACTGGTATGCACTTTCGAAACTCGAATCATAATCATCCCGCCTACTCCACCACAACCGGTGACGGCATCACAACACCGCCACCAACAGCCACACCGTAGTGCGAAAATACCCGCATCACAACATTATGTACCCTGCCCGGATCACCACCCGAGGCACCACAACCACACCGATAGACATCACAACTGCATACGATTCCCATAAACACTGACTAAGCATAACTTCTCAGACAAGAAAACTTACTCAAATCCACTTTATTAAATCACCACGCAACATATTATATGGATAAACAGATAAGCATCTCATGAACATCATCTCTACCATTTCACGGAATACACATGTGTTATTAATACACATAAAATTATAACTAGCCATGTCAAATTAATCAAGTTATTACCTTTTTGGATATTATTCAATTAAATTACCGTGTCCAACCTATATATTACAGAACATTCATAAAACAACTTTATAATTATCACATCATACCACTTCTTGTGAGGTCAGAACCTCACACAAACATTTACACATATCATAGACCCGTAATCACAACCAACTAGTCAATCCTGATCACGTAAGTTACCACTCAACATAGGTTACCTGTCGCCCGAGCTTAACTCGTATACACCTCATAACATATTCTCCCTTTCGCATATCCATCACCCTCTGCCAAATGTAGCCACACCATTAATGCTCAACTACTAACAACCGCCTCATATAACCACATCTTATACTCTTTCATAATCGTACTTATCAACTGGTCTCGCAAAATCAACCTCTTTAGAATTGTTACCTTTCTAATATACCATTACCCATAACCACTAGTCACAAACCATAACACTACCGCCGTCCGGGCATCAAACCTCTCACACTCATCTCTAAACATCACGATTTGTTTCCTATCTTTGGTTGACATCCCAAATAACGAACATCCAATCCATTAACAAAATTACCTCAACATTCTTCCCAATACTATCCTTAATTGTATCATCATCTAACTCTCCACCAAAAATCTCGTATCGTGCAAATACTCCACCAACTTCATACTCCTTTAATTCCTCGAAACTCATGATTAATCATGTTGTCCTGAAACTTCTGTATAACCATTAACTTACTTACTCTTGATAGTATCATACATCTCGACAATTCCTCAATTTTATGTCACATAACTTCGGTCAACATCTTCCTAGTTTTACTCCCCTCATTCTTTTCTTTTACTCTCGTAATTCAATTAACCATAAAACTCCTTATTACTTCTTCCTAACTTTTTAGTGTTAAGGTTACTTTCTCATTGCTCCAAGACTCACATCTCATTATTTTATATCGATATCTTCTCACTCTTTCTTACCATGGATTTTCTCTTATTATGGTATCCCTCACACTTGCCACTAATCTATCCATAAAATCAACTTTCCTTTGTTCAAACAATTGCATCTCCTTTGTACCTCTCTAGAAATCAAAATTCCTTTCATCTTTGTTAAATGCCCAAAGAAATCACATGTAGTTTCATCTCTTGATAAACCAAATCTCCCAAACTTACTCACTGTGTACAAATCTACCTCGCGACATGTCTCCATAAAATTCATTGTATACCACTCTTCTCAACCCCTTTAAACGAACTTTCACTACATATATCCTTAACCCACACGACTCCTAACTATCTCCCTCCATAATTCTTTACACATCTCAAGCTGCCACTATCCACCTCCTTACTTTCAATCTTTTTATTCTCACGTTCCTTAGACTCACATCATCCCTTGCCCACATTCACTTACTCTTGCATTATTTAACACACACTCATATCACTCATCTCATCTCAGAAAACATGCTCTATGTCTCAATTAAGCCATAATGATCTTTCTTGTATTTTTCCACTACTCAAAGACACCCACATATAGCTCATCTCCTCCCACCAAACTCATACTCGCCATAAGGTGCCTCTCACCACCCCATAGATTGGGTAACTTACGTATCAAGACCAACTCACATGTAAAACAATACAATAAGAAGTAGAATAGCAACTTTGAATTAAACATAATATGCACGAATGTCAAAAGATAAGCATATGACCCAAAACAGGGGTCACTAGATCGAAAGTATAGCCACTCGATCGAGTAAGGGACTTACTCGATCGAGTAGGTGAAGATCAGAAGCACGTAAAACAAATCACCAGGGCTACTCGATCGAGTAGCTAAGGTACTCGATCGAGTGCCCCTTACTCGATCGAGTATCCTAGTTACTCGATCGAGTACCCCAATTCTCAAAGACTGTCCAGGTTTCAGTAAAACAGTCATAACTCACTCATTACTTGGTCGTTTTGGGCGTGTGACCTATCGTTAGAATCGTAAAAGGACAAGCTATCACCTCCAATTGGAATCACATCAAAATCATTTATGCATCTCAAGTTATAACAGTTTAAAGACAACCTCTTTATAATCGAAAAACACAACTATTGATTTTTACTTCCCAAACGACTTAAACAACCACAAGGTAGACAAAACGACTCAAGACTCATAAAACCAGTATTGCTAATCATATGTTACTATGTTCAAAAGCCAAGCAACAACATTCATCATGCACATAGATTATTGAACTTGTCAATCACGATTTACCCACATGCTCTTATTTTATAACCTCACGTACACAATAACATAATGTACGACATGGAATCCCCTATTCACATGTTACTAACATAGCAAAAGTAGAAAATCCACTTCCATCACATAAACATGTCCTCCACATGAATTTCATATTCTCATGCAATTCCTTAACTCATCTTTTCAACCAATTCAAAACAACATTACAAACCAACCGTCTTGCAATTCATGTATTCAATCAATGACAATTATAATCATATCATCATTATCCTTCACTACACATCTCACATCCTCCACATGTATACATCCATTGATTCATACAACACCTTACTACATAGATACACAACACACAAAGTATGCACATAGCGATCCCGACTCATATCCCATGTGACCGGTTCAAAATTGTAGGGCGAGTTCGCGACTTTAGGACGTCTCCCAAGTCTTTGCATTAGCTCCTACAACTTCTACCCCGGGTCCATTTTAATTAGACTCCCTAGGTTTATTAGATTCATTGGTTACAGGTTTCAGGATCGTCGCTCTGATACCATTTGTAACACCCCCATACTCCAAGTGCCTTACCAGACCACTCAGGTATGAGGATGCCACCATCTCGGTTACCCGAGGCATGATAATCATAAGACAATGAAGAAACACACTTTATTGAATAAGTTTAAGTGATTACATTACAAAACCAATCGTAAGCAAAATACAATGTTCTCAAACTATAAACCAACCGAAAGGAACTGTCCTAACAAACACAGCGGAAGACTAAAGACTATGATATGTGATGACTCCATCCCTGACTAGATCCCACGCGTATCCAAGATATACCGCCAAGCAATCGCTCACCACCCCGAATGGATCACCACAGTTTTTAAAACATTTAAACGGGGTCAATACTAATCACACAATTAACATACATGTCACAATAAGATAAGCGGACACTTAATCGTCACACATACACAACCAACCCAACTCCAATCATCTCAATCGATCGTCCACCTTTGGACAGCCTACCGATGGGGGACCGCAGCCGTTCCCACCTAAGCCCCGCTCATCATACCGAGCGATAACCCTGTCCCATTAATGTGCACATCCCCTTCCGTGGCGGGTTCCACGAAGGGCGAAACTAGGGCGTGAGATCACTCCCGCAAGTGACCCCACTCAGCCGAGAACGCATCTCGAGAACCATCAACAAACACAACCACAATCACAATCACAATCATCATATCAAACAACTAACTATAGCACATCACCAATATCCCATTATGGGACTAATACTGAGTAGGAAATCCTACCTGGAAAGCAACACAATCATCGACGATCTAGCAAAATTGTCTCAAAACCTCTCCTTTACAAATCCTTCTCCTATCACATAATCACATAATCACATAATCACAATCTAACCTTAACAAATCATAAAAACCCCCAATCCCAAAATTAGGGTTTAACCAAATCAAAGGAAAGACAATAAAAAGGGTACATAGATCTTACCCTTGACGCAAGGAACTCAACGGTATAAACAACGACAAGAACTGACCGTCTGAACTCCGGGAATTGCTAAGAATGCGATTAGGAAGATGAACTTGTTGCTTTCTCTCTTAAACAGGGTTTTAGGTTTTGTAAAAGTGATTTGGAAACAATGACGGAAGTGTTTTATACTTTAATCGCTTTATTAACAAAACCCGACAAAACAGCCCCCGTAAACCGGCTACTCGATCGAGTAGCTAAGGTACTCGATCGAGTGCCCCCTTACTCGATCGAGTACCCTAGTTACTCGATCGAGTACCCCACAGGTCGAAACCATTTTATTTCGCAAAACTCCCTTACTCGACCAGAGAAGGCCCTACTCGATAGAGTCCCCAAAGACTCAAAAATAGGGAGTTTTAAATTATCAAAAGCAAAATATCTTTTAAAAAATGAATCTTTGAGAAAGTTCGAAACGCGTTTTTCTGACATTTGTTCACAAATAATTTATTCGACCAAACCGTAAGTCTAAATCTTATGAAAATTTTTATACAGACTCTACACTTTAAAATAACAGGAGTCTATTCTTTACACTTTTGCAAATTCGAAATAAAAACAGGTGATATGAATTTTACAAACAGACGAACATGTTTGATGATTTAACAACGGTTTTCAACAAACTTGTAAAATACACCATAAATCGAAAATAATGATTGAAGACCTACAAATTTATACACAACTTAATACTCCATGTCTCTGCCATATACTAAAATATTGTAAATTTAAAATTTTATTTAGTATTTTTAACATAATTAAAACCGAATGTAAACGCTATAATCGCAGAAACGTCAATACTTTAAATTACGAAATAAATACTAAAACTCCAAAATAATTACCACAAAAATTCATGGCATCTTAAAATCAACTATTAATTCCAGAAAAATAATTTACATCTGTTTAAATTATAAAAACGAAATATTAAAACCCTAATATCAAAACAATCGATTTGATCATAAAACTTGTAAATCAACCAAAATAAATTCCTATTGACAAAATAAAATTTATACATAGTCAAAATAGATTATGGATATCAAGAGATCAGAAAGTAAAGGTTTCAAAAATCATATGTATCAATAAATCTTTATAAAACCACAAAAAAAGCAATAATACATACAACTACAACAATTAATCAATGCAATACCGAGTAACGTCGTAGTTACCTTGTTACGAATCCGAATCCACATATGCTAGCCTTCAATATCTCCTCTACAAACCCTTAGAAAAAGATGAACGGATGATGAGGGAAGGTCGATCGAAATAAAGAAGCAAGAAGGCAAGCACGTACGTAGAATGATTTGTAAAACGTAAATAAGGAAGCAAGAAGGCAAGCACGTACGTAAATTTTATTCTTTAGAAACAGAGAACGGCGGAAGAGGGTTTACGTTCCATATTTTTTTTTTTGCAAGAGGGATAGATATGTGAATGATAAATGACCTAATGAATGTAGTCATAAAGTAGAGTGTTTAAGAGGGAAAGAATAAATATAAGTAATAAAATCTCCTTGAAAAGCTCTAGAAAAACCAGCCACAAGAGGGAATAAGTCAAAGAAAATACCTTCTAATTTTTATTGTAAAATAATTAGAAGTCGAATAAAAACAATTTATCAAAGACTTAAAGTAAAAGATATAAAAAAAAAAGTTTTCAAAATAAATTTTCTAGATATAAAATACACGGTAAAAAAAAAGTGATGAACCAGAATCGTTTTCCCATTTTATAAAAAAAGTGACATATAATTAAAAGTCGGTCCATTTATAAAATAGGACTAAAATTAATAAAAATGGTGTTAAATAAAACACTAAACCAAAATTAGTATAAAAAGAAATAAAAATAAACCTCTTTAACGAAAATCAAATAAATGAGATTTATTAAAATGGTGGGTGTTACATGCAAGACATAAATAAAACCTAAATTAATTTTTTCATGCCATGAAATTCGATTTAGTTATTTTTAGCTCATATAATCTCGATTTATTCCATTTTAACCATTAAAATCATAAATCATGCAAAATGAATCGAATTATTCTCAAATTTTACATACAATAAGTAAAATATGCATGTGAGATCATATTAAAATTTCATGGTCAGATTCGAAGTTTAACTATTTTTAGTTAATAAGCCACCATTTTACTTACTAAAATGTAATTATTATACTACAAATCATAAAAATGAGCAATAAACTTCCATAAAACATTTAAAATGACCTAAAACATTTTAGGACCTGAATGTATACATGCATCAAAAATTTCGTGTGTATATCATACTTAGACAAATTTTCCGGTTTTTATTTTAGTCATCTAATAACTCGTAAAAATCCTATAAATCGATTTGCATGCAACAACCAAAGCTCTTGATACCAATTTTTAGGTTATTTAAACCTCTTATTAGACATCTCTAATAAAGATCTAAGTTACTAATTAATTTAGATGTTGTGAATCTAGTTACATGCAAACAAAAATAAGAGTAAAAAGAGAAAACGATTTTTCCTTACTGTAGTATGAGGCGAAAAGTGGGCACAAGGATGGACTCCTTCCAACCTTGTTCTTGAGCTATTAAGAAAAGGATGATCCTCCAAAGTTTCAAAGTAGAAACTCTCCTTTCAATTGCACCCAAGATTTTACCCGAATGATTCTTAATAATATTAACTAGATATTGTTAAGAATTTAATCCCTTAATATTATCTTTATTACTATTCTAGTAATGTAATAATAATAATTTGGTTGTGTGAGAATTTTTAGAGAGAAGCATGCAAAAATTGGAACTAGAAAAATCATCAACCAATTGCCCTTATAAGGACTCCAAAACTGGCACCCTTGTAGCTTTAGTGGGCTATTACTTTTCCTTATTTTATTTGCATGCAAATGTAGGCATCATTGTATTAGACTAGGTTATTGTCATAAGCATGCATGTAGGGAAATCATTACATGCAACTAGTTGATTAAAGAAAAGACAAAAATAAAATGTTGTCCAACAACACCATATTTTCAGCCAACATAAGATAAAATGGACCACTTTGATTTTGTAATGTTTGTCACACAAATATAAGAATCATATGTTTATTTATCTTACATAAATAATCATTAGTTTTATAATATAACAATTATATAATATAAACAAATGATTAATATACACTTAACTCTTAAGTGATAATTATGTCATTATATGAAAATATAATGAGTCCTATAATGTCCAATTTAATTAATTTACAACCCTTGTAAATATAATCAACAAATAACCTTTACCTCTAAAAATACAATACCTCGATTAATTTAATAAATTAATGCTTAATTATTAAACTAAATATTATTTAATCACATTACAATAAGATATAAAATTTCATTAGTCAATCATCGCATAATTGAATAATAAACTTGCGTTGACTCGAGTTCTAAACTTGACCTCAACAAACTCACACAACTATATATATATATATATATATATATATATATATATATATATATATATATATATATATATATATATATATATACATATATATATATAAGGGACTGATCAACCTGTATCAAATACATTTGATCAGAAATATTTAGGTTCCATCCTATAGGTGTGACCTCAAGGGATCAACTGATCACCACGGTCAAACGACAATAACGTCAAACTTTAGTCAGCCAATCGTTACCGATAAATGTTGATCATTTGACTATATAATGTATCGTCCCTTATGTATTCTTATCATGAGATTTAAATATGTGATCGTACTATTGTTGAGGACACATACTCTAACATTCTCACCATAAATCGACTAGACCTTACCTTTAGCTGAATTACATATTACCATGGTGGACCGAGAATCCTAGCATTTCTCTCCCTTATTTGATCACATCTTACTTTTACAACGATTTTAGTTTATTTATTGCTTTTACCTTTTATTTTAGTTTAGTACTTCAAACAAACAACCCAGTGACACCGACAGACCTAGTTAGACAAGTAGACTAAAAGTAACCTCCCTGTGGAATACGATAGCCGACTTACCTCTGCTACATGAGTTAGAGCCGGTTAGGTTTATTTTTGATAGGGTTGCGACAACCCGCATAAGTACTCCAGACCACAGGCTCACAAGATGGTGGTAGGGTTTCTCTGAAACCATTTATAACAACTCGACCCGCCACCTAACATAACCCCAATAAGATGGGATGTGTACCTTTGGGCCATTATTTGTCCTCACTTAAGCCAAAAACGATAAGGCCTTGTTACTAGAGTGGTGGGTAGAACCTCTTATAAACATATCACAAGCTCCATATTTTCCCGATGTGGGACAACTTTACTCTCAACTCTTAGGGTGTTACTAACTCCCCCACTTAAAGAACACAACCTCCTCGTTGTACCTCGAACTTGATTGCAGCCAAGCCCAAAATCCAGCCCGGCTAAGCGTGTAACCCTGGTACTTCTGACCACAAGCTAACCACACTGTTGCAGGGTTGCTTTGATACCATTTATAACACCATGCCTAAACCTAGGTTCGGTCACTCATGGTAGCTTGCCATGCATTGTTCATGGCCCATAGCTCATCACGGGTCCTTTCCAGTGCATTTTGTCCTCACTCATGCGCATTCCAGGAACCTTCCAAGGAGGTCACCCATCCTACGACTACTCTCAGTCAAGCACGCTTAACTGTGGAGTTATTTTATATGGATAACCAGAAAAGAAAGTGCACTTTGTTGATATGAGTAGTACTTTCAATCCCTTTAAGCACTAGTCATATTTTAAGCCAATCAATGGATCTCTTTAAGGGGTTACACCACCCGAATAACGTCTTCGGTTCAGTGGAGTATTACATGACCACTCTTCGATGTAACTCATTCTAAGTGTCAGGCCTGGCTCCAGACTTGGAATGGTTGAACTATCTGGCATATGCTTGGCCCACCAGAATCAACATAGATCTCTCCCTCTTATTTGAAATGGGTTATCAAACCATCTTTCAAAATTAGGAGAAAGCTGCGAAAGGATGATGTCGTGGATTGGAAATATCGTCACGACAACTTACTGAACCAAACTTATTTCAATGAATCGTTCCCAATCGTTCCCGTGTCTGGACCTGAGACTGACAAGAATCCTAAGACTGACACTAAGACTTTAAGTGTATGGCAAAGGTTGGGTTCGAAGGCTAATGATGGCCCGACTTTGGCTGGAAGGCTTGGTCCTCGACCAAGTGTGAAGTACAAACTAGGCCCACGCGAAGAAAGTGTGATTCCTTCAAAGAAAGGGGAGAGAGTGATGACGGGTGAGACGTCGTCTGGTCGTGATGGGTCACATGACCCAGGCTCGTCTTAGGGTACGTCTTAGCTTGGCTTTTTTTTTTGCTATCTGTTATCTTCAATTATCGTTGTGTGCTTTCTTTTATGGTTTATGTGTGATGGGCTTAGCCCAGAATAAAACTATGTAATGAGCTTCGCTCGGAATTTAAGAATAAATAAAAACTATTATATATTAGAAATCTCCAATTTCTGCATTCAAAAATTTCATTTTTGTATTACATGTTTCGTATTTTGGTTGTACTCTTTTAAAGAGTTGCCTACGTATCTGCTTTACAACAGAATCAAACCGAGTTCGTAGTTTTCCCGTAAAATATTTTATGCAGTATTAGCAAATGCCAACAACTTATAACTTATTCTAAGTACAAAGCAATTCTAATATTATTTCATAACATTTGAGAATGAGGGCCTTTCCAAGGATAATACTTCTTCAATTAATCCAAGTTTATAGGATTCGCAAAATCATTCACGTCCAGATCTATCAGTCGAACGACACCTCCCAACAAAATCTTCTTTACCAAATAAGGGCCTGCCCAATTCGGTTTAAATTTACCCCTCGGGTCCACTGGTAACAAAGCACGAACTGATTTCAAAACCAAATCCCCTTCTTTTATTCCTCGAGGTTTCACCTTCTAATTAAAAGCTCTCTCTATCCTCTTCCGATAGAGTTATACATGATGCAGTGCATTCAAACGTCGCTCATCGAGCATCACTAACGAATCATATCGGGCTTGGACCCATTCCGCTTCCGGGATCTGACTTTCGAGCAATATTCTCAGAGTTGGTATTTCTAATTCAACTGGTTGAACAGCCTCCATTCCATAAACCGGATAATAGAGAGTTGCCCCCGTGGCTGTTATAATGGAAGTTTGGTACCCCTATAATGCGAAGGGTATCTTGTTAGGCCATTCATGATATTTATCCGACATCTTTTTCAAAATGACAGTAACAATTTTATTAGAAGCTTCTACCGCACCGTTTGTCTGTGGTCGATAGGGTGAGGACTTATGATGCTTTATGTTATACTTCCAAAGAATAGTTTCGATTCAGCTTGGAAATGAGTCCCGTGATCACTGATGCACTCATGTGGTACCCCATATCGGCAAATAATTTTATTCTGAATGAATTTTGCCACTTGCTTTGCTTTGAGTTCTTTATAGGACTTCGTCTGTACCCACTTCGTGAAATAGTCAATTACAACAAGGATAAAACAATGCCCTTCCATTCCGGATGGGTTTACTTTTCCAATTATATCGATTCCCCAAGTTGAAAATGTTGGAATGTGTGTCCTCCGACAATAATGCGATCACAACTGTTGATCATGATGATCACATGTTTAAGTCTCATTTTAAAGAATACAATTGGGAAGTAATATTTTACTGTCAACTGGTCCACACATATCGGTAATGATTAGCTGACTAGAGTTTGACATTACTGTCGTGCGACGGTGGTGATCAGTTGATCCCCTAGGTCATACCTAAAGGGCAACACTCTTAATTGATCAATTAATTGATCGTATAACGTTACGAGTCATTTAAATTATTTAAAATTGACGGACGATTTTGGGAGTAATATTTACGTGTCTCATTGAAATTGATTAAATGAGATACGGTCTAAGTAATCGAATTGTTTCATTACTCAAGATGAAATTATTGTTCAAGGAAACAATTGAAATTATGAATTGCTAAGTCGATTTTTGTATATGACGTATTTTCATTAATACGTTGATTTTTAATATGTTAAAAATACATAACAATTTTATATGACATGTGACATGTGACAAATTGACAAAAATAAAATGGATTCCATTTTATCCATATGTACCGAAATTAAGGGAGGATTTAGGATAATATTATGTTTATTATGTGAGTGGTAAACATAATGATTACCCTAATTGACTAGCCATGCAAACCTAGTGATCATTGTGAAGAACAACTAGTGCATGCATTGGCTCCCTCTTCTCCCCTCTTCCATCCGGTTTTTGAGAAGAAAAACCACTTTTGTTTTTCTTCTTATTTCACCCATTATACACTACAAATGTAATTAGTGTATAATATTATTCATTCATCTAAAATTTGGTTTTTAGAAAGATAAAAACTCTTCCTTCTCTTCCTTCTCTGTAACCGAAATAATAGAGTGTTCCATAATATTTTTGGGTCAATTTTTCACTAAATTAATATTATTCTAGTATACATAATATTAATTTGATTAAGAGTTTGCTTTGGGTATTATACTTTGGGAGGGATCCTATACTTGGATCCTAGTTCATCCACTGAGGAAAGCACAAGAACAAGAGAGAAGGAGATCTCTCTTGTGCCCAAATAAACCGAAATACCAATGTAAGATAGAGATTTCTTCTTTAAATTGTTTATAGTTTGCATGCATAAGATCATCAATTAATTTTATGATTAAATTAAAATAAAACATATATGAATATGTTGAGTATATAGATCTTTTTTTCCTTCAATTGGTATCAGAGCCATGGTTGTTTGCATGCAAATCGGTTAAAAGTTTTTCCGAGTTATACGATTAACATATAAAACTTGTTTAATTTGTGTTATTATGATATATCACGAAAATCATTATGCATGTTAAATTTTCTGGTCCCAAAATGTTTTTAGGATATTTTGGTTAATTTATGGATTTTTATTGTTCATATTATATAATAATGGCATTAAAATATGATTTTATAAATAAAATGTCATTTTCGGACTAAAATTAGCTTAACTTCGAATTTTCAGGTGATTTTTGGATATGTTGTCACATATATTATTTTGAGATGACCTGTAAATTTTCATAATTTTTGGACTTCTTATGCTCGAAAAATGGATTTTTTATTATTAAAATCGGATTTAGATGAAAAATAGGTTAATATGAGATAAATTTCGAATCTGGTCATAGAAATTTAGTATGTTGTCACATCAAATTTTACAAGATGTGTATAAAATAATAGGCTATATTGAAGTCTTTATGCATGATTTATGAATTTTTGAAGAAAAATAGCATAAATAGTGACTTAATTAGTGAAATATTAATAAAACATACTCCATGACTAAGGAAAAACTTCATATGTTGCATATTATTATCCATTTCAGATCTAAAATTTAAAAGTTGATAAATATAATTTTTGTCATGTTTTTATGATTATTTTTGTTAAAACCGATAAACCGCAACATTGTTTTTCCGGATAAATTTCAAAATATTTAACCTAAGTTTTTGAACATTATGAGTGTCATGGTATTTTTCCAGAATGTTCATGAGTTTAAATTTCAAATTTTGAATTTATTTGAAATTTTGTGATTTATTTGAAATTTTGTGATTTATTTGAAGTTTATAGCATTTTATTATAATTTTAAGTCCATTAATGAACAAATTGTAGAAATATGAGTTAATTATGGTCAAATAATTAGTAAAGACTAAATTTTGAGTCCTAAAAGGTTAGGGTAATTAACTTATGCATAAATATGAATTTATGTAATTTTTTTGATTATAAAACGTTGAATCACGCAAATCCGTAAAAACCGTGTAATATAAGATATTGGCTACTTAAAGGCGATTTAGCATAAAATTGGGCATGTTCATACATATTATAATGCTGCATTTTATTTATGATTGTCATAATTTTATTTTATGTAATTTTTGAATTATGTAATTTTACTTAGTATGGCCTTAGTTTTTAATTGGTATTACCCGAAATGTATAGGAATATCAATTCGGTTGTAATTTATTGTGATCTCGTCTCACCGTTTTGTAATTTAATAGATTTATTTTATTTTAGTTACAAATGTATAATAGGAAATTATGTAATTTGTTATGTAATTTAATTTATTTCGGAGTTCCCAAAGACGGATTTCTTCAAGATGGCGATACATTGAGACGGTGTTACCTCGAGATGCGTGCCACAATCGAAGTTCAAGGGACCAATGGAGTTGGTTTCCGAATATGTAATAGTTAAATAGTTTTTCTATTTTTAGGAAGGCCATACTAGGATTTTTTTTTATGCTTTGCATTTTATTTATATGTCGCATGCATCGCTAAATCGCCATAACTAAAACATGCATCATCACTTATCGAGTATATCGACCGTGTCAATTAGAATTATCGTAGTTCACCGCTTTAGTTCACTTAAAACGTGATAAAAAATAAATTGACATGACCTCTCGCTAAAATAAACAATTGAGACATAGCCTTACCAAAGAGTAGAAACCATGAAAACCTATTTCGTGACGGAGTGCACTCGGCCATCCCGAGGTACAAACCTTGTTACGTAGGGGAAGTGGGTGATAAATGTCTATCCGCCGAATTCGTGTTGATGAGGGTTTCATCGGCCATAACGTGCCCAAATTAATGTGAATTTGGATCATGGACACATTTATTCGAAATTTGGATTGACCTCAACGGAAGTATTCGTGACCGTAGTCGCATGTGTTCTGGGCTATAGATAAACATTAAAGTAAATTTATCGATCAAGAGTTTTAAAAGTAGAATCGATTAAGCGTTAATCCACCGAGTTATATTGATAAGGGTTTCATCGGCTATCCCGTGCCTAAGTTGATATGAATTTGGGTCTTGGAATCATTTATCTAGTTGAGTAGAGGTCACTAGAAAAATGTAATAAAACTTGTTTAAATCTTTTTACGAGTATTATTTTAAAACAACATATGTTTTACTCCTTCTATTTTGTTTTGTAGACCACTTCTTTTTCTCATAACAAATGGCTACACCAAACCCAAACGCCACGCCTCTCGCTAATTCATCATGGCTCCGATCCTTCATGGATCGATGTAAACTTGAAAAGAATGGGTCAAATTTCTCCGATTGGGATGCCCAACTCAAATTAGCCGCCCAAGGTGACGACAAGCTTCGTTACCTTACCGAGGCCTCTCCACCCGAACCTACTACTAGGTCGACCGCCGCCACTAGGGAAGCATATAAGGCTTACCATAAGGAGTTCGCCGCAATGAAAAATGTGTTGATCTTTGCGATGGAGGCGGATCTCCAAAGGAGAGCCTTTAAGATGGGCACCGCTAATGAGATTTACTCCAAGCTTTTGACAATGTTTTCACAAACTCCGCGGATCGTCCAATATGAGGTGGCCGCGGCATTCTTTGATCTCGACTTCAAAGAGGGCCAAAAGGTTAGCCCTCATGTGCTCAAACTTATGCAGCTAGTCGAGACCTTGAAGATTCAAAAGGTTGAAATCCCCAAAGAACTCATTGTAGATAAGATTCTACACTCCTTATCCAAAGTCAAGGCATATGTTCAATTCCGGGTGAATTTTAACATGCAAGACAAGGATGTGTCTCTTGAAGAATTGCACAAGTTACTTGTGCAAGCCGAAAGGGACATGGGGTTAAATGTGAACCCACCCAAGGATGTACTTAACATTAGCACCAAAAGCAAGGGGAAGTTCAAGAAGAATGGGAGGAAGGGTAAGAAACAAGCTCCCACTTTCACCAAAGCTAAGACTTATGAAGCTAGCACTTCAAAAATCAAGAAGGGTCCTCTTGATAAATGCCATTATTGTAATGGTGTTGGACATTGGAAAAGAAATTGTTCCAAATACCTTGGTGATATTAAGGCTGGAAAGATTACTCCAGTAGGTAAATGACTATCCTTTCTTTTATGTTTCTATTTCAACTATGGTATTGTGATACAAAGTTGTGATAATGTATCTCCCTTTTTATTGTAAATAGGGCCTCCACCAAGCAAAGACAAGGGAAAAGAAAAGCAAGCTTGAGAAACCATCAAGAAGCTAGGAATAGCTTTCATGGAGCTTCGCTTTTTATTGTCTTATTTTAATTATGTTTTGGATTTTAGAACCTTTAAGTTTCAATGTTCGACATGGAAAGGTATTTTGGATAATTGGTTGTATTTTGGATAATGGTGGCATGGTTTGCAACCCAAGTCACCCGTTTTATCATTTTATCCTTGTTCTAAAATTCGTATTTACATGCATGCTCTTAGAAACATATGATTATTCACTTAAAGTGATCTAATAGACAACTATAATGATGGGATTCATTATACGTCCACATGCTTAAGGCTTGTGTATGATCATTTATAAAGTGATATTGAGTCTATGAACTCTCTTAAAGGAATGTCAATCACCAAGTATACTTCAAAATCTAAAACTATTAGTCAACCTATGAGATAGTTCTCCTTATACTTCAAAATCATTATTTGTGTCTCATATGCTATCTTTGAATCTCTAGTGTATTTATTCTAAAAATAGAGTGGGAGAAAAATGAGGACACAACACACACCAAGATAAATATGTGTACTTGTGTATATGAGATCTACGCAAGGAGAATGAATATGAATATGGTCTCAAATAGTTCTATATGACTAAAGAGACCAACTGAAGTAATCTAAGGAATATTTTCTCAAGATAACTACACGAGGAGACCAAAAGATATTTTTGGAAGAAAAATGACTAATGTAAAGTCTTAACAAGAGTTTTGACTAGTTTATGATAAATTTTGACCAATAGTTTCAATATTAATATTTACTTAAGAGCCTAAATGAATCAAAGTAACATCCTAGAAAATAAACAAGATTTATGACTAGAGGTTGCAAGGATTGATATACCGATATCTTCAATAGCCAAGTTTTAACCACGCAGATGTCATTACTTAACCTCATTATGAAAATGGAATGGTTAAACCTCCTTCCGAAAGGGTATTTCGAAGGACGTGTTCTAGATATTATTTATATTTGAATAATGACATTGCTACACATCATTATGACATGTGTGAGTTAGAGATTAAAATCTCTTTTAATAAGGTTAAGATGAGACCACTTCAAAATAGGTATTTTGAATGGATATGATGAGAACATATATGGTTTTATCTTAATAACTTGGCAATGCAATTTATATTTCAATTCTTGAAATGTTTCAATTAAGAAGTAAATCTCGAAACATGTGGAATTGAGTGGGAGTTTGAAATTATCATGTGAAGACAAGGAATTTAGTGGGAGCAATCATCTTGTAAAAGTTTATAACTCATCACTCATTGAAGAATGACGAGCTAATACCTTCCTTCACAGAGGAAGATTTGAGTTTTCAATTCTGGATGAAAATGGACCATGATGAATCCAACTACATCATGAGATGTTGGATAAGTATTGTAAGATACACTTCGAATCAACGAGATACGTAGGTTATTCATTTAAATGAAAATGGAATTGCCATTAGCAGTCATGGTCGTTCCTTGAACCTAAATATAGTTGATAACATGATTAAAAATTACTAATGTTTCCGCCATTAGAATAATCATGCACATGTCCAATTATGAATCATATGCATAAGAGCATGATGAATCATTGGTAAGCCATAGTAGAAACGTCATGAATTCTCGAGAAGAATTCGATTAGCGATATCGGTGTTTGACAGAATACTCTGTTATGTGTCAAGAGGTTGCACATATTATAGAAAATCCGAACACACGTAAAGATTTATGAAAATCCTAAACTTTTCAAGCCAAAAGGAGAAATAGGAAGTTTAGAAAGATACTTAGTTGAATAAGAAGTTGCTCAAAACTAATCTTTCCTAATATGCTAGGACTTGTGAGAAGTGCTAGGCTAATCATCTTGACAAATTGTTGCAAGACTCTACAAAACATATACCTAGTGCATTGTGTGTGGATGGAGTACTTGATCAGTACAAGTTATATCATTCACCATAAATTCGTTCGTTATGTGATAATCGATAAGGAAGTTCTTTCAAGATAAAGAACCGAAACCAAGGTCGGGAACCTTTATGTGTACTTGGTAAGGTTCATGCTATGAGTGATAACATGAATGTAAAGGATAATACGATTAAGAAGTTTGAACACATGGACACGTAACATGTTAAACTTCTATTGCAATCAACAAGTGTTTACACACTTACGATATGCATCACAAGGTTGTAATATGGTATTGACTACCCAAGTGTGATGTCGACATTTGTCGTTTGATTTTTTATTAACTCACCTTATACTTTGTTACATCCAACGGGTTGTAGAGACAATTGAACCCTGTTTAAGTGAACACGGATTAGCATTGTATTTGCCCATAGTTACTTACATGAGGTGATGTCTCGAAGTGACTAGAGTGTGATGCGATTGATGGCAAGTTCAAGTGCCATAAAGTCATATGAAAATGACTAGTCGATCACATAGGCGGACTGTTAGAAACATTTTGTCGGGCCTTATGACCGCTTATAGAGTTCTGGCAAATTTATATAGCCTGGTCGTGGCGAGAGATGCTATAGTATTCAAATGAGTCGATTCTTTTGACTAAAGACTATTCGCCTAAGATGGCACAGTTTCAGATTAACTTTGATTTGTGTTATTACGACCTTCGTAAATGGGGTCAAATGGGCATATTTTGAGTTATGATGGCTGTGGCTAGTTGAAGGGAATGAGTGCGATAGGAATTGTCCACCCCTAGTCAGGGTTATAACAATATCTCAGGGCCACTCGAGGAGTAATGAACTGGAAATGCGTGGCCACGCTCGGAATGTATCCATGGTTGATAAATCCGGTCAATCAGTTATTCTCCAGATCGAGGAAACCACTCTCGATATGATCACTTGCAAGTACGACCTGAAAGACACCTTGCATTAAGTGGGAGATAGTAATAGGACAAGAGAATTGGTGACGCACAATTGTCTAGGACAAGTGGGAGATTGTTGGAATATGTGTCCTCCGACAATAATACGATCACAACTGTTGATCATGATGATCAAATGTTTAAGTCTCATTTTAAAAAATACAATTGGGAAGTAATATTTTACTGTCAACTGGTCCACACATATCGGTAACGATTGTCTGACTAGAGTTTGACATTACTGTCGTGCAACGGTGGTGATCAGTTGATCCCCTAGGTCATACCTAAAGGGCAACACTCTTAATTGATCAATTAATTGATCGTATAACGTTACGAGTCAATTAAATTATTTAAAATTGACGGACGATTTTGGAAGTAATATTTACGTGTCTCATTGAAATTGATTAAATGAGATACGGTGTAAGTAATCGAATTGTTTCATTACTCAGATGAAATTATTGTTCAAGGAAACATTTGAAATTGAATGAATTATCATAAATACAAGTTATTGTGATTTATAAATTGGTAAAATATTTTGGTACAGGTAATTATGAATTGCTAAGTCGATTTTTGTATATGACATATTTTCATTAATACGTTGATTTTTAATATGTTAAAAATACATAACAATTTTATGTGACATGTGACATGAGACAAATTGACAAATTGACAAAAATAAAATGGATTCCATTTTATCCATATGTACCGAAATTAAGGGAGGATTAAGGATAATATTATGTTTATTATGTGAGTCGTAAGCATAATGATTACCCTAATTGACTAGCCATGCAAACCTAGTGATCATTATGAAGAACAACTAGTGCATGCATTGGCTCCCTCTTCTCCCCTCTTCCACCCGGTTTTTGAGAAGAAAAACCACTTTGGTTTTTCTTCTTATTTCACCCATTATAAACTACAAATGTAATTAGTGTATAATATTATTCATTCATCTAAAAGTTGGTTTTTAGAAAGATAAAAACTCTTCCTTCTCTTCCTTCTCTCTAACCGAAATAATAGAGAGTTCCATAATATTTTTGGGTCAATTTTTCACTAAATTAATATTATTCTAGTATACATAATATTAATTTGATTAAGAGTTTGCTTTGGGTATTATACTTTGGGAGGGATCCTATACTTGGATCCTAGTTCATCCATTGAGGAAAGCACAAGAACAAGAGAGAAGGAGATCTCTCTTGTGCCCAAATAAACCGAAATACCAATGTAAGATAAAGATTTCTTCTTTAAATTGTTTATAGTTTCCATGCATAAGATCACCAATTAATTTTATGATTAAATTAAAATAAAACATATATGAATATGTTGAGTATATAGATCTACTTTTCCTTCAGAAAATGGCCAGGGTGATGTCATGGTATATAGCATAGGGGGTGTTACATATTGGATATTTGCAAAAAATAGGAAACTATGGCAATGCCTGACATATCTATGACAATCTATCTCTATTGTAATCCAATAGTAGCCCAATCTCATAATTTTTTGGACCAACATGTGTGTTCATGTGTGGCCCACATTCTCCGTCATGGACTTATTCTATTACCTTCTTAGCAGTCGGCTCATCAATACATCGTAACAAAACACCTTAGGTTGTTCTTTTGTATAATTGTCCGTCATCTGTCTTGATAAATTGGGATGCCAACATTCGTAAGGCACATTTCCCTCGTGTATCAAGGTCGGTAGGGTATGCTCCCATCTCTTTGTACTTTAGAATAGCCATATACCAAGGTTCAGTTTCACTTTCTTCGGATCACCAACTGCATTCACATAAGAAGGTGACGATCTTCTTTCGACACATGTCGGCATACTATCCATATGCTCGGGAATATTGATCAATGCGGCCAGTTTTGATAGCGCATCTAAAAATTGATTTTCATCACAGATTCAGACACAGACTCAGACCCAGAATTATCATATGGCTTGAACATCATGTCTTTAAGGGCAAAATAATTTCTCATCCGTGATACTGAAAATGTCTAAATCGTTCCTTGCTTTTACTTCTAAATCTGACATCCTCTTTGCTGATCTGAAGCACCACTGGTGCCAAGCCTTTGTAGCCTTGCTTGTGGAAGTTGCATCCCACCCACATCTAAGTAGTATGTAGTCTACCATCAGATCTTCTGAAGAACTGACTTTGTAGGCAGGTGACTGTGGACATGGCCCACCTGCGCGCTCGGCTCGATCTGTCGGGCGTACATCGGTCTTTTGAAAGCCACGCAGGCGGCATAAAAATGCTTTCGATCGGATCGTTTTAGATCGGTCGGTTTTTTCTCGGTGAGGGTCTCGAAGCGATTAGAGATGTTCGGAGTCGCCACCAAGCATTTTTGGGATGCTTGGAACCCGTTCGAATCCTCTTTATACCTCGGTCAAACGAAGTACAAAGCAGTGTTTGACATAGGTACTAAAGATAAGGAATCGTCCCTCTTTAGCATCCTATCTTTAGAATGACTCACGTACGCCCTGGATAAGGTCGTCCACTATCCAAAGTTTCCGAGTAAGAGGTGAAGGTACGTATTGGGAAGCCCTTTAATCAGACACCCAATCCCGCCCGCGGTAGCGGCCTCTACTGATCGATCTTGGTTGGTTGAATGCAAAAGTTGATAAAACGGTTTAAATGCATGAATGCGCATCCAATAGTTTAAACCTAACATGTGCGAGCTTTCTAAGTCAGTTGATTTAATCAAAATATCAAGTATAAGATGTCGAGTTGGATTTATAGTTGATTTGCATGCAAGACGGAAATTAAACATCCATTTACCGGATTAGGTTTATTTGTGCATAACATGGTCCATTTGTCTTAGTAAGACATTTTGCAAATACGGTATTTGAATGAGCAAATTACTCGTCTGATCCGTCCTATATCCGATTAGCCGGAGTCGGGATCGTCCTAGACCAAGGCTGGAAGGGGAACAGACTCTGCATCAGGCAGCCATAAGAGGCGCGAGCCTATTGGCGATGCAAGAGGGTCTCCCCTGGTTTGAAAATAGAAAAAGAAATGGCCTGTTTAGGCGCGGGTCAATCAATGGTATATGACGTGTTCTGACCATTGAAAAACGTTTGTAAAACATGTTGAAAAATGGGTTTTTGAACCCGTTTTGGTTTGAAAAGGCCGTTTAGGCCGCTTTTATGTTGATTTGAAGAATGAGACTTAAATAACCGTCATTGTTTTGGCGGTATTCGATGTCGGGTTCGACTTTGCAAGCTTGACATGAATAGTTTTGAAAATGATTATGAACTAATTGTTTTAAGTTCTTTTGAATATAATTAGTCGACATTCATCATCGTAATCGGGTTAAAATCCGACATGATATGTAGAACCAATGATGACTTTGTATTGGTGACTAATAAATTTATTTTTGAACATGTAAAGAAATGATGAAAGGCTTTAAAATACCTTTTTAATGTAATTAACCAAATATTATCACCGAAACACGTATTAAACCGTCATGGTATTAAGAACCAAGGGTGAAAAAATATTTTATGGTTAAAAACTTGTAAAAATAAAAAGGATTTGAAAATATTTGAAAGGGTAAAGACCGTTTACAAATATGAAAATAATGGGGGTGAAGAGACCAAACACGGATTGGACTTTAGGCTGGGCAGGGTCCTTTAGGCGCAAGCCTATGTGCTACGTAAGTAGCCTCTGCCTGAACCAAAAGTCCTGTTTTGGCTCATTCTTCCCATGTTTTGGACCATGTAATACATGATTTAGCATGTTATAGTCATGAAACAAATGAAAACATGATAAAAGAAGATTTTAAAAACCTCATACTTACATGCTTGGCTTATGGCGATAAATTGACGTAAGTGTATCACCTCGTTTGGTCGAAAAAATCGGTTTAAAAACGTTTTAGTAAGTAAAAAGAGTGTTTTGTTAAGTTTAGTGATGGTGTAGTGGTCGAGATGGTCGGTCAAGTGGTTTAATGCACAATGACGGTACCAAACAATGTGTAAGGCTTGTTTTTACGATTGGTAGGTCGTAAACACGTGTCAGATTGTGACTTAGGAAGTCGAGTCGAGAATTTTAAGAGAGAAAAGAGGGGGCGGACGCTCGCGTAACCTTCATATAGTTGCATTTGAGGGGTATTTATAGGGAAATGAGTGGTTGTGTGAGTTTTGAGCGACGTGGCCACCTGGGCTGCTTAAAGAGGCGCGAGCCATGTAGCACGTCTTCGAAGTTTCTTGTTGCTCTAACACAAGTGCAATCATGATTTGAATAATCCTAGGATTTGGATGAACATGTTTGGTACTTGATTATGTAAGATTCCGGGAAATATTAGCGTAGATGCATTTGAATGGTTTTTTTTTGTGTTTGACTCGGTTTGACTCGTTGTTGGAGTCGGGATTTGAATTTTGAGTCGGGTTTTGGTCCGGTGTCGGTTTTGACTCTAGTTTGTGTCATTGCGACCCCGTCGTCATGCATTAAACACTCCAGGTACTTTTGAAAAGTTTTGAAAAGTTTTATTTTCGAAATCATTTTAAGTTTACCGACGTAAAGTTGTACACAAAATGTCGATCAAATGCCGTGATTCCTAAGCATGTTGTAGTCCGATAATCATCGGGTGTTTGTTGGAGTCTCAGTAGATACTGGATATCTACAGAGCCCCCAATTTGACTGAGGCTTGGACACGGCGAAAGTCAAAGTAGAGCCCCCAGGTTAATCGAAGATTACAACCTGGAGACCTAAGCAAGGGCGAGGCGGCTCGAAAGTATTCGGGCCAAGGACCTTCCGTCGGGAAGGGCGATGCTAAGGCGACTCGAGGGTACGAGCCAATGACCTGTCGGAGGGAACAGTTTAGAGTCTTTCGATTGTCCGTGCGGGTCGTTTAAAGTCCGTTAGACTACATACAGAGGCTCGCCAGCCATAAGGAGGAGTCATACCTGAGGCATCTTCGGGATATGTCCTTGAGTCGTGTTGTTTGCAGACAAAGGCTCGCCAGCTGTGGTGGAGGAGTCGTACCCGAGGCATCTTTGGGATACGTCCTCGATTTGCATATTATTTGTGGATGAAGGCTCGCCAGCTGTTGTGCGTATATGAAGGGGCTCGCCAGCCGCTGCGCATTGTAAGGCTCGTCAGCCATTGTTCATATATGAAGGGGCTCGCCAGCCGCTGCGCGTTGTAAGGCTCGCCAGCCATTGTGTGTATATGAAGGGGCTCGTCAGCCGCTGCGCGTTATAAGGCTCGCCAACCATTGTGGAGGGTCGGTTGATCGACCGTGAAAATAGTCGCGTTGGATAGGGTTGTTTTGAAATAGCGGTTTTCGTGAGGAAGCCCCCGACATTATGTTGGGGAATCTCGGTGTTTGTATTGGATTGTTGGAGGAGACAGCGGGTCTAGATCCCGCTACCTGCTTGTTTTGACAGATGGGGCTTGTGACGCCGCCGTGGAAATAGCGAATTTTGAATTTCAGTATTATTGTTTTTGAAGTGACGGTTTCAATCACCGTCGTTGATATTTGAAGAAATAGTGAATTTTGAACTTCACTATTGTCATTTTCGAAGTGACGGTTTATGTTGCCGCCGTTGACATTTGAAGAAAAAGTGAATTTTGAACTTCACTATTGTTTTTGAAATGAAGGTTTTAATTGCCGTCGTTTTGAAACTTGGAGAAATAGGGAATTTTGAATTTTCACTATTATGTTTGAAGTGACAGCTTTAATTGTCGTTGTTTGAATTTTGAAGAAATAGTGAATTTTAAATTTTTCACTATTATTTTTGATTTTTGAAAGACGGTTTTTATTGCTGTCGTTTGAAATTTGAAGAAATAGTGAATTTTGAATTTTCACTATTATTTTTGAAGTGACGGCTTTAATTGCCGTTGTTTGAATTTTGAAGAAATAGTGAATTTTGAATTTTCACTATTATTTTTGAAATGACTGTTTTAATTGCCGCCGTTTGAGTTTTGGAGAAATAGTGAATTTTGAGTTTTCACTATTTGTTGTTGTATTTGAAAAATGACGGTTATTAACGTCGTCGATGAAAATTTGAAGTTTGTGTGGGAAATTGGGCCAAAGCCAAAAATTTCGCTGAATAAAGCAAGGAGCACCCCATTGAGGCGCGAGCTACTTGGCGAGGTAAGGGGGCTTTCCTTTTTTCTGTAAAAGACGCGAGAATGGCTTGCTCGTCATTCTCTCTTCGTCTTCTCCATTTCTTCGACAAAAACCAAACAAATCGCCATTGTTGGTCTTCTAGCTTGCTTCAGTTCGTGCCATCATCATTATGTCATCTCATGGTATGCATTTCCTCTTGAATCCATTTGAATTTGTTGGTCTTTTTAATTGATTGAATTAGGGCGAAATATTACCCTTAAAATTGATTTGGGCGTTTTTGATTGAGCCCATTTCGAGTGAAATTGATTATTGCATTAGGTTAGAAAGCTGCTTAGGAGTATAGGGGTGCATTTAGTTTGCATTTTGGTCCCCGTTTACGTCCCTTGTGCTCGAAAAACGTGAGTGAGGTGGAGGAACCGTCTCAATTCACAATGCCAAGTTTATTTTCTTGAATAGTGTGCTCCACTAGGTTGCATTGTCGTCGGGGAAGGCCGTGTTTGCCATTTTGGACCTTTGTTGGGTATTGTGGGCAAAATTGGAACTTTTGCCTTTTGTGACGGTCTTATGTCTGACAAAATAAGCGTCTATTTGGGCTTGAATTGAGTAAGTTTGCCTTGAAATGGACCTTATTGGTAGTTTAGGTCTCTTTGAGACGTGGTAAAATCACGTTGCCTCATTGTGGTCGTATTTTGAAATTTTGACCGGTTTGCGCTCAAATTGGCGTACAAATTGCCTTTTTGAGTTGTAGAAAATACGCCATTCCGTTGGAAACGTATTTTGGGTTGTTGTTGGCGGACCTTGTGTGGGTCTCGAGGTGCCATTTTTGTTTGTCGTTGTTTTGACTCGTCTTTTGCTTGAAAAGAAGGGCGAGTCGTTTTTTTTGCGTTTTTTTGTTTGGTTGGGTTTGGGCGGGATTGCCCTTGTTCTGTTTTGCAGGTCTTTTTGGATTTGTTCATTTTCATGCCGTCGTAATGCCAAAATTTTGGCTGACGTTCTTTGATTGCCTTTGGTTGTAGGGGGGCATTCGGGACCTACGGGGTCTGTCGTTGAGGCATTAGAGGAGGAGGATGATCCGGGAGGAGTGGAAGCAACCGGGGAGGCTGCTGCAGCCGAGGTGGTGGTAGAGGATGCTTTCGTAGATAAGGGGAGGCGGCTGACGAGGCCGACTTGCCCTTTTCATTGTGGCTCATAGACAGGATGCCTGATGATTGGGGGTCAACAACGGGGTGGTGCGCTGCATCATGGTTCTTGGCCTCCTTATCATCCAAAGTCTGCCAGACAGTGTCTTCTTTTATGTCATGGAGCAGGAACGAGGTATTACCGTCATGGTAACCACCTCTGTTTCCGTTGTTGCTCCTCTGTTTCTCGTGTTACTCCTTTTCTTTTCCGTTTGGAAGGATAGGGAGTGCTTAGTTCGGTAGATGGCAGATAGCTCCCAGTTCGTTGTTTTAGGCCAGTGTTTGTATGATAGATGTCTGCACTAGTTCTTATTTGTATGGTCAGTCGTTTGTATTAAACGTGTGTCGATGTATTTTGCGTGAGGCGGTTTGTATATATGTGTTTTTGGATTGTGGTTCATCTTGTGATTTTGGCTTTTTTTTGTGTTGTGTTTCGGAGGAGCGTTGTCGACTGTTAGTTCTCCTTTTGCTTCGCACCAGTTCCTGCATTGTTAGTGTAGAAAACAGGCAACAGGTAGTACGTATGCATAAACGTAAACACGTAAAAAGCACTTGATTGAAAACAAAATTAACCGCGATGATTCGAAATTAAAATTGGAATTTGAAATGATATTTTGAAAATTCCGTGACAAGTCGCCACGTTTGGACTTCTCAAAAGGAATTGATTTGAAAATTTGAGCAATTAACTCGTGTCTTGAATTAAATTGCGTCGAAATTGTTGAGATTGATTTGTAACTCGAAAAATTCAAACTCAAACCGTTAGGGGGTGAATTTTAGAATAGATTTTTGCGAATGTATTTGATTTGATTTTTGTGAGATCAAGACTCGGATTTGTGAGAACTTGAAATTTTGAGGAAAATTGACGTCGTGTTATCAATTTTCGATTTTTGTGAAAATGCGAACAAATTTCAGAATCTCGACTGACATGGAAACGATCCGTCGTGGATTGGGGCGACTAGCCCTTCCCCCATAAAAAAAGAAAGAAAAAAATCCGTATGTTTTGACACGTCTGTCGTGTACCTATAAAAAATAAACTAACTAAACTAACTATATAGCTAAGGAAGTCAGGTCGATCTCCACAGGGAGGTAAGATATTTGTAGTAGTCCGTCTATTTGGTCAAAAATGGGGGGGGGGGGGGGGGGGTTGTTTGATTTGTTGTCTAAACTACGAGTTTTGAAGGAAAGAGAAATAAAAGCAAGATGAATAAAAACAGAGAAATAAGGATAAAACTATCAGATAGAGAGGGACATGTCAGGATTTCAGTTCACTACGGTAGTCCAGTGACTCAGCTGTAAATGACTCAGACGAATTAATGTAAGACGGATGTTAAAAGGTCCTTTCGGTCCACTTTCTATCCTAAAATACCACTAACTTAACTTTCATTCTCGTCAGGGTAGTCTACTGTTCATAGCAGGCCTATTTAGTCCAATCTTTCGATCTAGGATTAATTTTAGCAAGATTAAAGGTTAACTCAGAAGTGTGCACTCAACTAAGTCGAATAAATACAATTAAATTGCTATGGTGACAGAGTCTTGTAATTAATTCATCTGTTTCATCTACTACATCGTCATTTTCCTATCGCAGATCCCCTAATCCCAACATGAAAGGGGTTTAGCTGCTCATGTCCCTAATTAAACTAACAGCAGATAATATTCCAGCAGTAAACATAATGAAATAACAATTAAAAAGCATAAAAGAGAATTAGGGCAAAAGAATAAATGCAATGAAATGAAGAATTAAAGAAAACAAAAGATTAATTATTATAAAGAGAAGAGAAAGGAATTACAATCAAGCGAATTCCGGCGTAAAGAACAAAATCCGAGCAAAAGCAATCCCAAGAACAAGGTTACAGTGAAGAGGAATGGTTTACGCAGTAAAGATTGATAAAAAAAAAACTAAGTAGTAAGTAAATCTGATACTAATAACCTAACTAATGTAGGTTTAAATAGGAAGAGTAAATAAGTTTTGCGAAATTAAAACATAACACGGGCTAATTAAAGCCCATAAGCAGCGAAACCACTCGATCGAGTGGATTAAAACCACTCGATCGAGCAAACACCTCAGCAAATCTACTCGATCGAGTAGAAAGTTACTCGATCGAGTAACTGGTCTTTCTGCATGCTAAGGATCGAGTGGAAAACCACTCGATCGACCACCCTGGGACGTGAAAACCACTCGATCGAGTGGTAGAACTGCTCGATCGAGTACTTTGACTTCATTTCAGCTCAAGTCCGCACCTAAATGCCTCGTACTCCGTGCCATGACGCTTCCAAACGTAGTATCTCACTCTGGAAAATCCCGTCTCCTCTAAATGCATGCAAAAAGGACGAAAAAGAGTACGATTCCACTACTTTCACGTTCATTTCTACAAAATGGACAAAACGAACCAAAGTAGCCAATTCGGGGCAAAATACTATAAAAACAGTATAAAAATGCATAGAAATACGTGCTGAAAAAGGCTAAAAAGACTTTATAAAAAGCATGTATCAAATCTCCCCAAACCGAACCTTTACTCGTCCTCGAGTAAACTCAAAACTAAACTAATGGAACGGAAATGATAACTCAGAGCTAGCTTAACTTGTCTACTTAAACCAATTTAATGCAATGAGAAACTAACGATTAAAGCTAAGCGATCAATACGAAACGAATTATAAGTCACATTCGAAATATAGCCAACCTATCGACCTTGCAAGACCAACAAAATCGGACTCTCTCGTGGTCACTCTTCTCTCATGAAGCAAAGGGTGAATAATATGTAAAAGAGAGAAGGAAAGGCAGTCACTCACCTAACTGCGACCTAGATAGCATGCATGCAACAAAAATGAAAGACAATTCAAGTACTAATGCACACACTCCAACCAATAATGTCCGTCACAGCCGAGGGCTTACAAATAATTTGGGAATAGTGAGGTTCAGGTGAGAAAGGGCAAAACATGTTATGGAAAACTGGAGGTAAAAGCGTCAAGCTAGTTCCTAACGGGACCATAATAAAACCATCCGAATCTCAACTGACCGAAAAACTAAGTACAAGTGCCCTTCATTTGGCACAAAGCTCACTAAACTCAAACACAATCTCCTCAAAAATATAGAATAAGAATGGAGGAGTCAGACGGTCACAAACTTCCCTTTTTAAACACCGTCTGAAATAACTAACTGAAACAAACAATTCTTTTTTTTTTCAAACTTCTTTCTTTTTCTTCCTGATCTCACGTTTTCAGCTCTTTTTTTTCATTTTTTTTCATTTTTTTTCTTTTTCTCACGTTTTCTTTTTATTTCTTTTTCATTTCTTTTTTTTTCCTTTTCCTCCTTCCTCAATTTTCCAACGACTCCATACAAAGGAAAAACGGGCCAAAATGCAAAACTCGTACCCAAAAGAACATACTAACTAGCTTGACTAGGCAGGCTTAATTTGGAATGTAGCTAATGGGTCAAAAAGGCAAATTTGGCTAATGTGGAGCTAAATGGGTGAAAAATAGAAAGAAAGGGGAATTTGCAAGCACCTCCCTGTATGTGACACCAACCACAAACCCGAATATGTGCATTTGACGAGAAATTGAATGTCATAAAAGTGCAAAAAAGATGAACATGATATGCAAGGAGTACTACTCTCAATTCCTAATGAACTGGTCATGAATGTCACCAGTTATAAGGCTCTAAAACTCAGAATTTTCAAGTAGTTTGCCAATTTTTCAGGTCAAGTCTAAACAGCCAGCTATATTTGAACAGAAACTCGTAGATTATGCATATGACAAAGCTAATAACTATCAATAAAGTTCAAGGCTCAAGTAAAATGACAAGTTATAGTGCATTATCATCATGGAAATCTACCGTTCCGACTCAACCTATATGCAAAAGTAAACGTTAAATTTTTTGATTTTTTTTGAAATTTTCTAATTTTTTTGGATTTTTGAATTTTTAATGAAATAAATAAGCAATGCATGCTGAAAAATAAACGTGAATGCAAAAACAAATGCAAATGCAGACTCAAAAGGATGCAATACCCTCCCCAAACCAAAACGAACAACGCCCTCGTTGTCCTTCAGCATACACCATCAGATATATATGGGGAAATGGGAATATACAACCAAAATAAAAGAAAAACAAAATTAAAAGGAGACAAAATAAAAGAGTAAGAGATACATACAAAATACGAACTTCCCCAAACCAGCCATAAAACTGGGGAAGTGAGTTGACCAGTAGCTACTCGTCGTCGTCGTCACCGTCGTCGTCCGCCACCGTGTACTCCGGGCCTCTCTCCTCCTCTCTCCTCCTCCACTCCTCAGCACGAGCTCTCTTCACTGCCACCTCCGGGTCCTCGTCCTCCTCCTCCTCAGACACTGGGTACCTCTCAGGTGGGTACCGGAAGAAGGAAGGGTGTGGCCAACCTTCTGGGATCGGTCGGTGCCGCCGCAAGTGGTAGTCGTACAGAGGGTGTAAGGCTAGAGCCAAGTCCCTCTCCATACGAGCCTGACGCGCTGCAACCTCATGCAACAAACCGTAAACGGCGCCCCCTTGGTCTACGACCGCGGGCGCCACAAAGGGAGGAGGTGGTACAAAAGTAGCCAGTAGGTCCGGCTGAGTCTGTGTCTGGTCAGTGGGAGTGGGAGTAATAGTAGTAGTGGGAGTAGGGGTCGGAGCGGGAGCAGCCGTGGAAGGCTGGGTGCTCCCAGAAGGTGTAGACCCCTCTCCGGTCTCAAGACACCGCTTCTTGGCGGCGGGTGCATCAGGAGGTGGTCGACGTGGAAGGTGAAGGTCAGGCAGTGGTGGCGGGCGGGCGCCCCTAGCAACAGTAGGAAGGGGCTCTAGACGGGGGAGAGTCTCACAAGGTAAGTCTACAGACAGGAAGCCGTCTATCTTCCATGTCTGGTAGTCCGGGGGTAAGCCAATCGAGAAAGCATGGCATCCGGACTCGTAGCCTCTCTCCTGGAGGTACCTGCAGTCACGAGGCCAAACGGGGATGAGGGAACGGGCAAGAATGGTCGCTATGCCACACCGCAGTAATGGTTCCGTCTCCTTCTTCCCCTGGCTCTGAAGGTACTAGGCGGTCAAGTAAGCTATGTTGAGGGTAAAGGGACCCTCACAGTCGATGTTCAGGTAACCGCCCAGGATGGAGAGCTCGGTGTTTGTGATGTTGTTCGGCTCCTTTTGGCCGAAAATAGTGCTCCTCATCTGTCTAAGGAAACAACGAACAGCGGGGAGGTGGACCTGTTGGAGCATTCGCTCCTGAAAAGTGGTGTGGGCCAGGGCTCTCCAGAGCTGACGGTAGACCGTCCTAGGGGCGGCAACTGCGCCCGTAGAGGTAAGGCCAAGTAACCTACCAAACTCCCCTAAGGTCATCGGAAAGGTCCGGTTAAACAACCGGAAGGACACTGACGTACTAGAGGGGTCAGCATCGTGTGCCCCTGAGGAGAAGGTAAAGGAGCTGTGAAACTCGAGGCTCAGCTCCAGAAAAGTGCGGCCACTCATAGTGATGAGCCCGACCATCCCCGTGGCCCGCAGTAAGTCACAAATCGACTCGTAAATGTCTAGTCTCACAAGTGCTGTTTTCTCTAGAAAACGGGAAGGAACATGCACACAGCCTCGTAGGTTATAAAATTTCGTATGATGTAAAGCGTTAACAAAATGTACCTGCGGATAATCTGGGTGAGAGTCGAGGGAAGTGTCCGATCGGATTGTGACTGTGCCAGAAGTAGAAGCAGCAGAGGTAGAAGTGGCTAGAGCTGGCGCAGAACGAGACTGTCTGCGACCCCGGCCTCTGGACCCCGAAGTAGTAGCCCGTCCAGAGACGGTGTGAGGGACCAGGGCTGCTCTAAAAGCAGCTGCGGCTGCTGGCGAGTCCACCACAAGAGTAAAAGTAGGGGCTGGTGTAGGAGTAGGGGCTGTTATGGCCACCACTGAAGAAGAACTAGCAGTAGTGCTAGCTGTGGTGGTGACCGTAGAGGAAGTGGCAGCCTGAACTGAGTTAGCAGCAGAGCTAGCTGGAGCAAAAACTGTACCGGCAGCCGAAACTAGGAACACTGGGGCTGCGATAGTCACTAAAGTGGAGACAGTGGCAACATCAGGGGCCACTGTCTTAGATAAAGACGGGCTAGAAGAAGAGCTGGTAGAAGGTAGAGAACTAGACTCCATCCTGTAACAAGGGGCAAGGGATATGATAAGATAACAATGGCTAACAGAGGCTAAAACAGCAGGAAAACAGCATGTTAAACCAGAAAAACTCCCCTACCAGTCGAAAAGTTCGACCTACAGCATATAATTCCCAACAAATTCCCAACAATTCCTCAAACAAAATCGAAAAGCAGCATGTAAATGGCGATAAGGCGGGTATAACAGTCAACAACAATAGCATGTAAACAACACTGAGGTTAATTAGGTCAAGAAAGCATGCAAACCCGTCTGACAGTCAAGAATTTCGACTGAAATAGCTCTAATCGCGAAAATTCGTGCAAGATTCGAATGGAAGCATGTTAAGCATCGACAGGGGTGTGGTAACAGTCTACAATCAGTAGCAATATCGCAACAAGGAAGCTAACCAGACAAATGACAGCAGCAATGGCCTGTCTGACAGTCGAAAATTTCGACTGTCCTGAACCCAAATCGCGAAAATCATGTGAAATTCGAAAAAGGCATGCTACAGACAGTGAGGAATTGGGATTGATCATCAAGCAAGATAAACAAGGGCAATAAACACAATGAAAGTCGAAAAAAATCGACCAACCATGGATTTTCGAAACCCTAGGAATAATTTACCTCAATATAATTCGAAATAACGAAATTAAAAAGCAATGAGGAAGTAGAAATCACTTACTTGATGATAGAAATCCTACAATTGCAATTAATCTTCAATCAAACAAGCAAAACTAGCGATTTTTCAAGCTAAAAACCGCAAACCCTAACCTTCTTCGAAAACCGTGTAAATGGACACCAATCAAGGGAAAAATAAGGGGCTATGAGAGATTAATTGACTAGTAAGAGATTGTAGGTGGCGGATTTGGAGATTGGGCACGAAAAATTGGGGATTTGGGGGATTTTGTGTCGCAATTAGGGGTGTTTAGACGAAAAATTAGGGACAAATGAAAAAGAAACCAAAAATAAGAAGTTCAAAGTAAAACTCCCTGCGTCCCTTTGCAATGCCACTCGATCGAGTGGTTTTAAACTACTCGATCGAGGGCTTTTGATGATCTAGTTGCTCGATCGAGTAGAATTCTACTCGATCGAGAAGTCCCACTTATTGCTTTACTCGATCGACCAGATGAAGCACTCGGTCGACCAATTTTTCACTCGATCGAGTTTGTACTCGATCGAGCTCTTTTCTCGCGTAAGCTCTTGAATTTCGTCTATTCTTCCCTTGGGATGCGTAAAACTTCCCCAAATCTGCATAAAAACGCGTGCAAAAGTATCCCAACGTACCAAATATGCATATAAACAGTCTATAGTCTTAGTTCTACGCTAAAAACAGTCTATAAACTAATTGTCCTAATTAAAAGCAAAAATAAATTTAGCGGAAAATTCAAAAATGATCTATTACAAAGTGTTACACGGGGCATTTCCCCGCTTAATTCCCAATGTAATTCAGTGGCCCCTTGAAGGGCTCCTGACTGGAGGACGTCATCTCAGCAATGTTGACTGTCCTCTTCAACTTCCATGAGCATGAATTATCATTTGAAACGGTAGGAGGGGAGTAGTTCACATCCACATAAGCGCGAACCTTCCTCGTCCTTGCTCCTCTATCACCGGCTGTAGCATCATCATCTCCAATTTGATTGACCATAATTGTACCATGTCCCTTGACAACTCCTTCATTTCTTTCATCTGTACCTGCAGCAAGGAAAACAGATGAACTTTCCTCCTTTTTGCTCTCAGTCTGAGGCGGAGGGGTAACAATTGCAGCACAATACTCCAAATTTTCAACTGGAGTCTCAATAATAGGATCAATAGAAGAGAGAGCATTGCAAGGCTGAGCTTGCATGGGAGCCCTCCGGGACTTAGACTGATGAAAAATCAGCTCGTCGTCCCCTACCTGAAAGATTAAAGTCATGCCCGCGACGTCTATAACTGCACGAGCAGTAGACAAAAATGGTCTCCCTAAGATAATAGGGGTGTGTGCATCTTCGGGGATGTCTAAGACAACGAAATCAACGGGAATAAAGAACCTCCCGATCCTCACAGGTACGTCTTCTACTATACCTAGTGGCCGTGATATACTACGGTCGGCCATCTGGACTGTCATGTTAGTGCAACTCAGCTTTGTCAGACCAAGTCTCTTAGCCAGAGACAGCGGTAAGACACTTACGCTAGCGCCTAAATCGCATAGCGCATTATTAATCAAATAGTTACCGATATGACACGGAATTGAAAAATTACCCGGGTCTGACTGCTTAGGAGGTAACTTAATTTGAAATAGGGATGACCCCACCTCAGTCAAAGCTACGGTCTCACTATCACTAATACTCCTCTTACGCGATAAAATTTCTGTCATAAACTTGAGATAAGAGGGTACCTTTGTCAGCAACTCAGTGAACGGCACAGTGACTTCCAAGCTTTTCAGAAGTTCGACAAATTTGCCGAATTGTTGATTGGCCTTAGTATTCTGCCACCGCCTCGGGAAGGGAACCGTGATAGGTATCTCGAGTCCCTTGTTTCTCTCTTCCAATGTATCTTCCGGAGCAAGTTCTGTATCCTTTGGACGCTTCTTACCTCTCGAACGAGGTCTTTCCGGTGATTTATCGCTTAAACGAGCACTAGCAGGCTCTCGAATAAACTTCCCGTCATCAAAACTACTCGATCGACCAATATACCCATTCGATCGAGTAGAATCTTCAATAATATCACTCGATCGAGTGAAATTTTCACTCGATCGAGTAACTCTATTTTGCTCTCCACTCGATCGAGTAGATAAAATACTCGATCGACCAGTCTGCTCTTCCTGTTCACTCGATCGAGTGGAAAAACCACTCGATCGAGCACTTTCTTGCCCAAATCTGGTCGATCGACCACCTGAAACCAGTCGATCGAGCACTTGCTTTGCCGTGAGCTCACTTTCTTCGACAGAACACTGGTCATCATCAGTTATAGCTCTCCTCGGGTCTGATTTTTGTAATTCCGGTCCCTCATAAGAACGACCGCTTCTCAGATTTATCAAGTTTACCGTCTCGTGTGTATTCTTCTCATTTTGGGTCACTAATTGACCTTGCTTTCTTGAGGATTGATTCATGGCTAGTTGGGCAACTTGAGTTTCAAGTGCCTTTATGGACGCATCTTTCTGTTGATCACTTTGCCGAAATTGCTTTTTAAAAGCTTGCAACATAGACTTAAGCTCACCAATTTCACTCACCCCTCTGGAAGATGATGCACCATGGTTAGGAGGAGCAAAGGAAGGAGGCTTCTGGAAGCCTTGTTGATTCTTATGTGGAGGAATATAAGGCTGCTGCTGGTGCGGAGGAGGTGTAGGATTAAGCACATTTTGACTAGTCCACCTCAAATTGGGGTGGACTGCCCCTTGATTATTGTAATAGGAACCTCCCCCTTGCCTATATTACTGAAAGGCAAGGACTTGTTCCTTCTCTACAAGACAGCCAACAGCAGTGTGGCCATCATTACTCCCATATCTCTCACATGAAACAGTCTCTCCTCCAGTAAGCACATGGACCGTTTGAGGCTCCCTATCAGCTTGTAACTCCGACTTGTCAAATCTAGCATTCATGGTCTCCAGCTGAGCCAAAACCTGCTTATCAACCGCATGAACTGTTCTAATCTCATCCCTCAGGTTACCATACTCAGCACTGTGATTAGCCATCTCTTCAATAAGAGTCCATCCCTTATCGTCATCTGTATTCTCCTGGAATCTTCCACTGGATGCCGCATCAAGTATGGCTCTTTGATCGTCATACAACCCATTGTAGAACTGATTAGCTAAAAACCATGGGTCAAAACCATGGTGAGGGATAGACCTCACCAACTTCTTGAATCGCGACCATGCCTCATAGAAACTTTCATCGGGAGCCATCTCGAAACTAGTAATCTTGGCCCTCACAGATTGGTGCGTTGTGGAGGGAAGTATCTCTTGTAAAATGTAAGAGCAAGAGACTCCCAATCAGTAACCCCAAAGCAATTTGTGCGGTCAAGTCGATCACCACTCCTGGTGAATCAGCTAAAGAGAAAGGAAGTAAAACTTCCTTAATCTTGTCTTGAGTTACCCCCTTAGTGGCGGGGATAGTAGAACATTAATCGGTAAAGGTCTCCATATGATTCCTCGGATCCTCACCTGCCACACCTCTATAGATATTCCTCTCCACCGGATTGATATAAGAAGGACGGATGTCGAATGTATTCCCATCATCAGTCTGGAGATTGAAACCCTTCGGAATAGAGGATGCTTTAGGCACTGAATGACTGAAAAGCTTTGGCATCTTTACTGTAAAAATCGGACTGTCTTTGAAAAGAGAGTGATGTAGCGCTGGCTCGAAAGTACTCAAGTCTTCCTTTCGTGATTTCCTTTGCAGACGGAGTCTGTGCCTGAATAATCTCTCTGGCTCTAAATTCGCTGAAACTAATTCAAACATATCTGACCTGGGCATAAACAACACTGGAAGAAAATAATAAGAACGGCCTCAAGGAATAAAAATTCCCTGAGACGGATAAAATAAAAGGAATGAAAACAAATAGGGCAATTGCCTCCCCGGCAACGGCGCCAAAATTTGACACGTCTGTCGTGTACCTGCCAAAAATAAACTAACTAAACTAACTCTATAGCTAGGGAAGTCAGGTCGATCTCCACAGGGAGGCAAGATATTTGTAGTAGTCCGTCTATTTGGTCACAAATTGGGGGGGGGGGGGGGTGTTTGATTTGTTGTCTAAACTACGAGTTTTGAAGGAAAGAGAAATAAAGGCAAGAGCAATAAAAACAGAGAAATAAGGATAAAAATATCAGATAGAGAGGGACATGTCAGGATTTCGGTTCACTACGGTAGTCCAGTTACTCAGTTGTAAATGACTCAGACGAATTAATGTAAGACGGATGTTGAAAGGTCCTTTCGGTCCACTTTCTATCCTAAAATACCACTAACTTAACTTTCATTCTCGTCAGGGTAGTCTACTGTTCATAGCAGGCCTATTTAATCTAATCTTTCGATCTAGGATTAATTTTAGCCAGATTAAGGGTTAACTTAGAAGTGTGCACTCAACTAAGTCGAATAAATACAATTAAATTGCTATGGTGACAGAGTCTTGTAATTAATTAATCTGTTTCATCTACTACATCGTCACTTTCCTATCGCAGATCCCCTAATCCCAACATGAAAGGGGTTTAGCTGCTCATGTTGCTAATTAAACTAACAGCAGATAATATTCCAGCAGTAAACATAATGAAATAACAATTAAAAAGCATAAAAGAGAATTAGGGCAAAAGAATAAATGTAATGAAATGAAGAATTAAAGCGAACAAAAGATTAATTATTATAAAGAGAAGAGAAAGGAATTACAATCAAGCGAATTCCGGCGTAAAGAACAAAATCCGAGCAAAAGCAATCCCAAGAACAAGGTTACAGTGAAGATGAATGGTTTACGCAGTAAAGTTTGATAAAAAAAACTAAGTAGTAAGTAAATCTGATACTAATAACCTAACTAATATAGGTTTAAATAGGAAGAGTAAATAAGTTTTTCAGAATTAAAACATAACACGGGCTAATTAAAGCCCATAATCAGCGAAACCACTCGATCGAGTGGATTAAAACCACTCGATCGAGCAAACACCTCAGCAAATCTACTCGATCGAGTAGAAAGTTACTCGATCGAGTAATCGGTCTTTTGCAAGCTAAGGATCGAGTGGAAAACCACTCGATCGACCACCCTGGGACGTGAAAACCACTCGATCGAGTGGTAGAGCTGCTCGATCGAGTACTTTGACTTCATTTCAGCTCAAGTCCGCGCCTAAATGCCTCGTAATCCATGCCATGACGCTTCCAAACGTAGTATCTCACTCTGGAAAATCCCTTCTCCTCTAAATGCATGCAAAAAGGACGAAAAAGAGTACGATTCCACTACTTTCGCGTTCATTTCTACAAAATGGACAAAACGAACCAAAGTAGCCAATTCGGGGCAAAATACTATAAAAACAGTATAAAAACGTATAGAAATACGTGCTGAAAAAGGCTAAAAAGACTATAAAAAGCACGTATCATTTTTAAAGCTGCGTCATGGAAACCGTGTCGGATTTCGTAAAACGCGAAAATAAGGAAATGTGAGTGTGAGAAAACAAAAAATGTCCTGGACTGTCCCGAAGAGGCGCGAGCATTCCGACGGGAGGTTTGAGGTGTCAGGAGAAAACGCAACTTGAAAGGGACAATTCAAGGTGGGAATCCTGAGAACAGGCCTAAAGAGGCGCGAGCACCTTGGCGATAGAAGCCAGCTCTCCCTTTTTTTTGAAAAACGCGCTGATTGTTTTGTATAAATAGGGATGTTTGTGCTTCATTGTTTCATCATCCGAAACACAAAAAACATCTCTATAAAACCTCCTCTTCTTTTTCCACAAAATATTCATGGATGCCTTTGAGAATGTGTTGCGACAACGGTGCCGGGATTTGTCGCCTCCCGAAAAGTATCAACTCATTTGCATGGGAGTTGGTCAATTGTTAGTGCTTCGTCAAGTCAAGGTGCAATCCTCATTTCTTGAAGCATGTTCTCGGTTTTGAGATTCGAAATATCACGTTTTCGTTTTCCCGAAAGGCGAAATTTTTCCTCTTGCCGTGGAAGTAGGAGCCATTGGTGGGTGGCCGGGTTGTGTTCCGGTGCTTCCTCCGACTCGGTTGTGTTATAAGGAGAAATTTCGTTCAATGTTGGGCTTGTCAACAAGCCAAGTAAATTTCCTCCTCGCTCCTCATGGTGTGGATATGTTGGCTCTTATCAACATCTTTTCAAACTTATTGGATGCCAATGTTTTGGAGGTGGCTAGGAGAAGGGCTCTTGCCTTTTGCCTTGTCCATGTATACCTCTTTGTTGATGCTTTGAAGAAGGAGGAGCCAAAATGCTATGATAGCATGACCCTTGTGCATGTAGTCGAGCAAATGGAGCATGGTAGAGATCCATCATGGTTGGTGCTTGGAGAGATCATCCAAGCGTTCGACAAGAAGGGTTCTTGTGGGGAAGCTCCCTCGTTTGGATCTCCAAGGATCCTCTAAGTGCGGCTATTGGAGAGGCTAAGGTATGTAGAGCCTCCGGTTGATTCTTCTTCTTATTCTTTCCGTCACCTTACCATGAGGAAGAAGTTGTACTCGGATAGCTTTGCTTCCACCGAGGCTTATTGGGCCACGAGATTAGCGAAGGAGGGTGGTCCTCATATCCGTTGGGTGGTGCCATGGTGGCACTTGAGGTCCTTCACGGGGTTACCCGCTTCGGGTGTTAGTCCTCGTTCTTTGATGGTGGTAGGTTTGAAGGTTGTTTCCTTCATTTATCCCGAGAGACTCATGAGGCAAATGGGGCGTCAACAAAAGGTGCCCGCTCAAGATACCCTTATCCAAGAGAATGTTTTCCGGAACTCCGAGCTTGTGGAGCTCTTCGAAAGATGGTGGGCCACTCGGCCACTTTGGGAGGTACCAAACCTCGTTGCCACGACATGGGTGATTCCCGCTTATGTCAAGTGGTCAAGAGCTTCATCCTTAGAGGAGAGGTCCAAATCCCGTATGGACGAGGTTGTTGACTTGAAGTATAGAGAGGTTGGCAAGGCCAACCGTGCCTTTTTTGAGGATTATGTTGAAGGAGCTAGCCCAGATGTGATGAGGCCACCAAAGAGGAGAAGCTCGGGTCCCTAGAATGTAGTGGGCCGTGCATGGGCTCGCTTTGGGCCGAACATGGGGTCTTGCAAAAGACCGGAGGCCGTCACCGTAGTAGATCCATTGAGAATCCGTTCCGAAGAGGAAGTTCAAGCTAGGCGGGCCAACAAGAAGAACAAGGGGAAGATGTACCCCGAGGGAAAAGGCAAGGGTAGAATGGAAGAGTGAAGACCTTCATTACCCACTTTATTATTATATTGTATTAGTGTTAGTCCTCGTTCTTTATTATGTGAGGTGTTTTAGTCGACACATTAGCTTTGACAAGTTGTAGACTCGTCGAGCTTTATTTGTTGTTAAAATTGTAATCTCTCCCTTTATTAATTAAATACGAGGATTGCTTGTGATGAAATTGTGAACGCTTGTTTCCTCCATCCATTTTGTAAAGCTAATTCGATTTGAATCATCCTAAACATTTGCACTTTAGGAAATGGGATTTTTGTAGGAAGGGAGAATGGCTTCTTTTTTGTATTTTTGTGGGGAAAGGGAATGTTTTTCCCTTTTCCCCTTTTCCTTTTTTTTTTAATGTTGATATGGGTGATGTTTTGTATGTGGGTAAACATAAGGGAATGTTTTTGTTTGATTATGGGGACGGTTGTATCCTTCTTATGTAAGAAAGGACTGCCTACGTATCCACCTGAAGAGGTGAAATCAAACCATGATCGTAGTTCGAATTGTTTTGTAAATTTTGATTGGGTTTTTTTGTTGTATCCCTAATGTAGAAGAAGGACTGCCTACGTATCCACCTGAAGTGGTGAAATCAAACCATGCTTGTAGTTCAAGGGTTTTTGTTTTAGTGCAAATGGATGTTGCCTTTGACAGATCAAAGGGCATTCGAAACGGGCAAGGTGCCGCAACTTAGACTCGATAAAACATGCAATTTCAAATCAGAACGCGTTTGAGGAACTTGACTTGAAAAGGTTAAGGTGGTTGCTAGTTGTAAAACTAGGGCGAGGTCATTGGTTGCTACGGTTCAAGGGTAGTATTTCTTGAGCTGGTCTAGGTTGGTCGGGTTTTTAAAATCCCCCCCGTCTAGGTCACTCAGTCTCATTGCGCCTCCCAAAAATATTTTCTTGACCAGATATGGCCCGGCCTAGTTGGGTTTGAATTTCCCCCTCGGATCGACGGGTAACGGTGCTCGAACCGACTTGAGGACCAAGTCGCCTTCCTTGATGTTCCTGGGTTTAACCTTCTTGTTTAATTCTCGTTGTATACGTTGTTGGTATATCTGGACGTTGTGCAAGGCGTTGAGCCGCTGCTTTACTAGAAGAGCGAGTTGTTCATACCTTCGACGGAACCACTTCGCCTCAGAAACTTGACTTTCCAGTAGGATGTGTAGAGATGGGACCTCTAACTCTACCGGTTGAACCGCCTCTATACCGTATGCTAGGTAGAACGGTGTGGCGCATGTCGGTGTTTGGATGGAGGTTTGATATCCCCAAAGTGCGAATGGGAGCTTGCTCGGCCAATCGCGGTAGTTATCTTGCATTTTCTTGATAATGGTGACGAGAGTTTTGTTCACTGCCTCCACCGCTCCATTGTTTTGGGGACGGTAGGGGGATGATCGATGTTGTTTGATCTTGTATTTGTCCAACAAGGCCTGTGTTTCCGCCCAGAAGTGAGAGCCTTGGTCGCCGATGATTTCATGGTGTACCCCATATCTGCAGATGGTGTTGTTTTGGATGAACTTGGCCACTTGTTTGGCGGTCAAGACTGCATATGACTGCGCTTCCACCCATTTGGTGAAATAGTCGATGGCGACGAGGACGAAGCAATGCCCCTTGGTGCCTATCGGGTTGACTTTCCCGATGATGTCGATGCCCCAGATTGAGAAAGGCCAGGGTGATGTCATGGTGTAGAAAAGGGATGGTGGTATGTGTTGTATGTTGGCGAAGATTTGGCAATTGTGGCAATGTTTGACGTAGTTACGGCAATCGGCTTCTATGGTGGTCCAATAGTAGTCTAGCCGCATGATTTTTCGGGTAAGCATCATTACGCTCATGTGAGGGCCACATTCTCCGTCGTGAACCTCTCCCATGACTTTTTTGGCTTTGTGATGGTCAATGCAAAGGAGGAGAATCCCTTAGGGTGTTCTTTTGTATAATTGGTCTTGGTTTATCACGAATTGTGATGCAAGTAAACGGATGGCTCTTCGTCCTCTTGGATCAGAGTTAGGAGGGAATTCATTTTTGGTTTTGTAGTTGAGGATGGCTTGGTACCAAGGTTCATCATGGTTTTCCTCGTCACTGTTGATGGCACAGATGTGAGCTGGTTTGCTCCTTCTCTCGACACATAGGGGCATCGATGTCATGTCGTCGGGTATATTGATGAGCGCGACAAGTTTTGCCAGGGCATCAGCAAATTGATTTTCCTCTCGTGACAAGTGGAAGTAGTCGACTTGGTCGAAGAGCTCGGCCTCGTGATTGATTTTCGCTCGGTAGGGAGCTAAGCTGTCACTTCAGATTTTCCATGATCCGGACACCTGATTTATGATGAGCAAGGAATCGCTGTGGACCCTCAGTCTCTTGATGCCCAGTGTGATGGCTGCTTGTAGGCAGATGAGGCATGTTTCATATTCGGCGGCATTGTTGGTGACGACAATGTCTAGCTTGACTGAGATCGGAACATGTTCTCCCTCTGGTGATATTAGAAGGATTCCTACCCCGAAGCCTCTCAGATTAGACGCACTATCGATGTATAGGTCCCATGAGTCGGTGTCGGCACAAAGGATGTCTTCGTGAGGAAGTGACCATGTATCGGTCGTTGGATCCTTGTTGACGGGATTCTCTGCCAGGAAATCAGCGACTGCCCTTCCCTTGATAACCTTGAGGGGTACGAACTTGAGATCAAACTCGGACATCATGAGTGTCCATCTAGACAGCCTTCCATTTAGTACGGGTTTTTCGAAGATGTATTTGACCGAGTCCATCTTAGAATAGATTTGGATCGTGTAGTTGAGCATGTAATGCTGCTGCTTCTTTGTTGACCATACTAGGGCAAGGCATGTCTTTTTCAGTTGGGTGTACTTCGTCTCATACTCGATGAACATTTTGCTGATGTAGTAGATGGCTCGTTCTTCACCATCGACTGTTTGTGCTAACATTGCTGCCATGGCTGTGTTGGTGATAGTCAGGCATAGGGATAAGGGAATCCCTTGATGAGGTGGTGGTCGGTCCGCTTTGAGCTTAGATTTCGGTTACTTGTCGTTAGGAGCACCTAGACCAAAACAATATTTATAACTTCACAAAAAACTCTACTATTAGTAAAGAGGCAAGTAAAGGTCGGATCCCAAGGGACGGGTATTGATGTAGGATTTTCGATTGCAAGTAGTGGTGTCTAGGGGTGTCACAATTTGGGTTGAGATAACAAGATCACTAAACTAAATAACAATAAAAGTAAACAAGCAAGATGACTAAAATGAGATGTAAACAATTGATTAAAAGCACTAGGGTGTCATGGGTTCATAGGGGATTCATGGGAATTGATCATACAAACATATTCTCAAATTATAAGCAAGCAATTATTGTTGTGATATGATCGAGTTGGTTTATATCTTACAATCCTAGGAAAGTTTGGGTCCCGGAGCCGAATCGATTAGATTGTACAACAGCTACAAGTCGACTTAATCCTCCATACTCAACTATATGCATGGTCTAATGAGACTCGAGTTGGTTTATGTCTTACAAGTCTCATTGAAAAGGTAAGTGATGGGTAAAAAATGCAAGGATTCATAGGCTCGTATTTCATCAAACATAACATGTGCATAAGTTGAGATCACAACAAGCAAGCAAATAAATTATGTGAACATATTAGATTAAGCATGAATAATCCCCCATGTTGGTTTCCCCTAATTCCCCATTAACCCTAGTTAAGGAAACTACTCACTCATTATCAAGTTTAACATGTTAACAAGGTTGCCAATCATATCAACAAAGCAAAACATGATGAATAAGTAAAGATGATTAACAATAATTAAAAAGGGATTAAGATAATTATACCTAATGATGATTCCAACATAATAAGCAAAGAATAATAGAAGTACTTGATGAATGGTTGGAAGGTTGTCGATCCTCCAAATAAACCCAAATAATCTTCAATTACCCAATAATAAAGGTTGAACAATAGAGAAATTAAGGAAATGAGATTTGTATTAATACTTGATTAAAAGTTGATTACAAGATTAAAGAGAGATTAGAATAATATAAATTACACTAAATATTGATAAGAAGAACATGATAATCTAATTAGTATAATGGGGGTATTTATAATGGGGATTAGGTGCACAAATTAGGGTTACTAAGGGCTTAAATGACGATTAAGTCTTTAAGAAAAGTTGAGGAAATGCTCCTCTCAAAGAAAGACGCGAGTCTCCTTTTTGCTAGTCTTTCGAAAATATGCGCATCCCGAGTAGAACAAGAAGAAGTCGGGCTGCACTGGAGAACAATCCGAGCGTCCAAAAGGTCGGGACGAGCAGATTGTGCAGGTGGTGGATGAGCGTCTTGGTAGGTGGGATGAGCGGATTGTGGAGCTCTTGGACGAGCGGCCAGGCAGGTGGGACACTCGGATTGTGGCTCTTAGACGAGAGGCCCGATGGTGGGACGAGCGGATTCCAGTCCAGTGAGCTTTTTCTTCTTTCCTTCTTTCCTTCTTCCAACAATCCTCCGGGATCTTGTCGGAGATGCAAGGATCTTCTTCATCACTTCCCATCTACTACATTATTTACAAAGGTCTTCTAGTCTTGTTTTCAGTTTGATGCTTGATCATTAGATTCGATCAATTTAGCTTTATTTTGCCACGAAAATACAAGGTTTGCACTAATCTCCTACCAAGGAAACAAAACCTCAAAGAATATGCAAAACAAAGGACTAAAGATAGTAAATGACCCAAATATGCACTAAAAAGCATAGGAACGAGGCTAATTTGGGGACTAAATATGCTCAAATATTGGTTAAATCAGGTGGTATGAGGACATGAGGTTTGGATAGGATTTCCTTTATCCTGTCGAAGGCCTTTTGACATTCGTCGTCCCAATCGATGTGATAGGAGGCGCGAAGTTTCTTGAATATTGGTTCACAAATCATGGTGAGTTTGGCTATGAAACGGCTGATGTATTGAACCTGACCGAGAAATCCCTGAATCTCCTCGTTCTTAGGCCGAGGCATTTGCTGAAGGGCTTTGATTTTGGTTGGATCAATCTCAATGCCTCTTTTGCTGACGACATGTCCCAGGAGTTTTCCGGAGGTGACCCCGAATGCACATTTCTAAGAATTTAGTCTCATGTTATATTTCCGCAGACGAGCGAAGAATTTTCGAAGGGCGCTGATGTGGCCATCCCGTTCTCTTGACTTGACGATCATGTCATAGACATATACCTCTACCTCTTTGTGCATCATATCATGTAGAAGAGTGGTATCGGTTCTTTGATAGGTTGCTCCGGCATTGATGAGTCCGAAGGGAATGACTGTATAGCAATATGTACCCCACTGTGTAGTGAATGCAGTCTTGTGCATGTCTTCCTCAGCCATTTTGATCTGGTTGTACCCAGCATACCCGTCTATGAATAATAAGAGGGCGTGCTCGGCGGTGTTCTCTACCAGAATATCAACATGTGGCAAAGGGAAGTCGTCCTTTGGACTTGCCTTATTCAGATCCCTGAAGTCGACGCAGACCCGAATTCTCCTGTCTTTCTTTGGTACAGGAAAAATATTGGCCACCCAGTCAGAGTACTCCGACACATTGATGAAACCAGCCTTGAACTGTTTATCCACTTCTTCTTTGATTTTCAGGGCCCATTTAGGGCGCATCCGGCGCAGCTTTTGCTTCACGGGTTTAGCTCCGGGCTTGATGGGTGTCCGGTGCTCGGCAATTTCCCTATCGATCCCAGACATATCTTTGTAGGACCGGGCTAATACGTCCTTGTATTCGTATAGGAGGTCAATGAATTATCGTCTTTCCGAGGGGTCAAGGGTTTTCCCTATCCTAAGTTCTTGAGGTGTGTTGTCGGTTCCTACGTTAATAGGTTCGGTCTCCTCAATGATGGGGGTCCTGGTTTCCCATTTGTCAAGTTCTTTGGCTAAGTGAGGTGGGCAGTCACTCAAGTCAAATTCCTCATAGTCATTCAGAATTGCATTTTTGTTAAATTGAGACGAGTCATAAGCAAACTTAGCGTTCATTAGGTTGACACGAGCGAAAAGCTCGGACAGGACAGACATCTCATGGTCAGTCAGAGGCGACACAATAGAGGAGATGGCCCCTGGAACAGGCTCTAGGTTATCACCTTCCATGGGAGAGGGGGTGACCCTAGTTGACTCAGCCTCTGCAGCAGCCACAAATTTGTGATAAAACAGCGGGAAGGGGACTTTGACTGGGACATCAGGAGTACTAGGAGCTAAGACAAACTATGAATCCGACTCAGACTCAGATTCTTCTTCACTTCCCTTATTGAACATAGGGCCTTCTCCAGTTGTGATCTTGAGAATGCGGCCTTGGCGTTCGGTCCACTTGACGGTTTTCCTCCAGTCATGTGTAGCTTTCCTCGGGTCAGTATCGGAGATCAAGGCGGTAGGGTCAAATTGGTTGTCCCATAGAGCAATGTTGATTATGTCCTCATAGTCGAGGTGCTTGATGTTATCCTCTTCAAATAGGAGAGTGACAGCTTGTCCGTCGAGGCATGGGGACTACTTGGACTCGGTTGATGCAGCTTCGGTGTTGTTGGGGATGAAGTAGCAGTCCTGGAAGACTTCTACACCCGGGTACCTGGCCTTGGCAACGGAGTTGTAGATAGGCTCAGGGAAGCCATGGTAGAGCTCGAACTCTCCCTCGGGAACAAAATATCCATTGAGGGTCAAATGATAGGGACGGAAGATAACTCCGTGCTTCTTGTGCTTCTGAATCAGGAGGTTCATCTCCTGGATATCTTCATCGGTAGGTTCATAGCCCAGCCCGAAGGGGATGTTGGGGACCATAACCTGCTTCAAGGGAGGTAAGGTGCTCTTTAGCGGATTCAGAGGTAGACCTGGGAAGTAACCCTGGCGCATCAGAATACGGTTGGCTGTGAAGTTGGCAAATGGGTCACAATCAGAGGGTGTTGATTCATCAGTTATGGCGTTCACAACTTGAAATCCCCACATCTCGTTGTCATCCTCCTCAATGGCCTGGGAGGCTATTCCCTTTATTATGACGGCTTTGATTGGGAAATCAGGAATCGTGATCGTTTTTCCGTTGAAGGGGACCCTGATTTTCTGATGAAGGGTGGAGGTAACTGCCTTGACGGTGTGGATCCAGGGACGTCCTAGAAGCATGTTGAAGGAGGCGTCAATGTCGACTGCCTGAAAATTGGTTTGCCTTTCCAGTGGTCCGGTTGCGACGGTTAGAGTGATAAGCCCTGCGACCTTACGACGAGTCTCGTCGTAAGCGCGTACTCCCTGATTGGTTGGGACCAAATCAGCTTCTTTGATACCCAGTTTATGAGATGTTTTGAGGGGAATGACATTTACCGTGGATCCGTCATCCAGAAGAACCATAGGCACATTCTTTTTTAGGCACTACACGGTGATGTATAGGGCCAGGTTATGGTTGGCTCCGAAGGGAGGGATATCTTCATTAGAGAAGATGACCGGGTTGTTCAAGTCAGGGACATCCCTTGTCATGTGTGCTACTACTTCTTCAGGGGAGGAGGTAGAGGGCACAATCAGTTTTTCCAAGGCTTGTAGTAGAGCTTGCCGATGCTCGAATGATGTAGCGATCAGTTGCCAAATTGAAATTTTGGCTTTTGCTTTCTGCAGTTGTTTGAGGATCGAATTCTCGGGAGTCTTCGGTTGAGTGTCCACGTCTAGGATAACCTGGTCGTTCGTTGTTGGAGCGACCGTTGAATTGCTCGGGTTTTGATAGGGGCGTCCGCACCGGGTAAGATGACCGATCTCTTTTGCCTGCTTCTCTTTACCTGGGACTATATAGATATCCTCAGCATCGTCTCTCCAGATACCATTGATTTCGGGATCTCGAGGGTACCTTGGAGGGGTATTCCCCGGTGGGCAGTTTTTGTGAGGGAAATTTTTGTGAGGGTAATTTTTGTGAGGGTAGTTTTTGGGAGGTTGATTATTGTGAAGGCGATTATTATGAGGTGCATGCCATAATGGTCGCGGGAGCAATCCATCCTGGTGAGCGTAGTTTTGGGTGCTTGGGGGACCTTCCCTCGGGCGTGGTGATGGACCATTGAAAATCAATCGGCGGTAAGCATCGTCAAGTCGGGGAATCCTTTCAGAGAGACTAGCTATAGCTTCCTTGACTTGTTGGAACATGGCAAGCATAATTGCGGCACTGAACACAAATACCCCGTCCGAGGCATCCTTCTTCACGGCATTCACCTCGTCATCAATTGGTAAGATGAGGTGTGAGCAGTCCAAGGTTGGCTCGTCATCGGAGATGGCATAGATTCCCAAAGAGTTTGTCTTGTTGTTTCGTTTAGTCGGTGGAGGCAAAGGCAATTCCCCTTTCTCGATCATGTCCTGAATGACGTGTTTGAGCTTGAAACGGGTTTTCGTGTCATGACCTTTCCCTTAGTGGTATTGACAGTAGGCATTGGGGTTCCAGAAGCGGGATTTCTTAGCGTCAGACGGATCTGGGGTGGGTCCGATTGGTTGTAATTTCCCTTAGTCAATAAACTTTTTTAGGGTGTTTACATAAGTTGACCCAATGTTGGTGAACACTCTTTGAGGGTGCTCAGCTCTCTTGGCGGTTGGCTCAAGGAGGTTGATCTCGTCAATTTTGTTCGTCTGACAATAAGGGCGAGATCCGGTTGATGTAGATCCCTAGTAGCCTCGACCTGTGGTTTTGGCTAGGACACCCTTTCGGAGGTCGTCTTCAATGCGTGTCCCAAGGATTTGCAGATCCTGGAACGTCTTGATGTTTTGGTACCTTAGTAAGTTGGCATACACCAGGCGGAGATTGTTGAAAAATTTTTCCACCAAGGTTGACGCACTCGGCTTGCTGACCAACTGAGTGCTTACTCTCCTCCAACGGGTCAATAATTCGCTGAATCCCTCCCTGTCTTTCTGGGTTAGGACCTCAAGAGTATGGGTGTTGACATTGTCGGCATATTGCTTAGCAAATTCAACTGCAACCTCATCCCAGGTAGTAAGTTTCTTCGGGTCAAGGGAGTAGTACCATTGGCGAGGGATCGGTTCCAAGGATGATGGAAAGATCCGGGTGAAGAGGTCTTGTTTGACCCTTTTTATGGCCATGTAGTCTTTGAAGGCTCGAATGTGATTGTGTGGGTCCTCCACTCCCTTGAATTTAGGCACATCAGTCAAGGTAATTTGTCGGGTAGTTGATCCCCAACGGGTTCAAACCTTATAATGTTCTCAAGGTGGATATTGTTACCCCGGGTTAGGAGTTGTTCTTCCAAGAGCTTGAGCCTTTTCTCAGTTTCAGTTAAGGGTGGAGTGTTGTGCTCTTCAGTCTCCTTGTTTTCCAGGGTGTCGATACGGGTCTCGACGCGATCCAGAGTGACCTTAAGAGCGGCGAGTAGGCTGGCTAGCTGAGCGGTGGTGACATCTCTGTTGTCATTTTTGTTGGATGAAGTCGAAGACGGGGCCACTATTCTGAGGCAGAAAAACGGCTCACATTACAACTCAATTTGACACCGTTCGAAGACTGAACGCAGACAACACTAAGGACATAGCAAAGATCAGACTCAACAAGACGAGGGTGACCGTGTGAGGTACTTCGGTGCTGATTCGATTTATAAAGTGACGGTGTTGACCGGACTTTGACACGCGTCTAACGTAGTGGCGTGACGCCGTTGGACGAGCCTCGTGGTGAGACGACTCATAAGTAAAGACCCATATGTACTTTTGCTTCGACTCAATAGACACGAGGCCAAATTGGAATGGTGGACTGAAGTTTTCGAAAATAGAAATTTTCAAAAAAATTCGTTTGTCGCTTTATGGACGGCTTCCGAAGATAGGGATCTCCGCAAGTCGGTCAGTTGAAAGGTCATCTTAAGTTTATTTGCAAGAGACGGTTTGAGTTTGAGTCGGCTTTGAAAACAATGTACTATTTCCAGAGACGGTTTTTGAAATTTAAAATTGTATGTTTTGAAAATCGGGTTTGAAAAGTTTGAAAAGGTCTCGGGGACGGTGCATGGTCCTCGGGATCTCGGAAGTGTCTCGAAAAAAGGGTGTGTGCCTTTCTCGGGTTTTGAAAGAGCCATTGTCTGTGCGAAAGGGGTTAAAATCCGTGTCTAGACGCGGCGATTATAACGGCGTGAAAAGGTGTTTTGAAATGGTTATAAAAAACCGGGTTTGTAAATCGTCATTACGACGGCCTAGGAAGGCGTGTTGAAATGGTTATAAAAAACCAAGTTTTGAAAATCGTCATTACGAAGGTCTAGAAAGGCGTGTTGAAATGGTTATAAAAAAACGAGTTTTGAAAATCGTCATTACGACGGCCTAGGAAGGCATGTGGAAATGGTTATAAAAACCGGGTTTGAAATCGTCATTACGACGGCCTAGGAAGGCGTGTTTGAAAAGCAACGGTCGGCGAAAGACCGAGGTTTGAAATGGCCATTATAGCGGTGCAAAAGGTTGTTTTTAAAAGTTTGAAAATGACACGGAAGGACTTATGATCACATAACACATAAGCACTCGTAGTTTCATTATATTATGCATAATCCTGACACGGGTTTTAGCTTAAAAGAGTGGGTTACACACCAAGCAATCAAACCCCGATTTGCGAAAGGGATACCAATCCAAACAAAATGTGTAAGGAGGGTGCCCTAGCCTCGTGCTCGAAGGTGATGAAAGCTCTTTAACGAAACAGAAATGTGTAACGTCAACGGTATGCTTGACTCAATCGGTATTCGAACGCGGGGATGAGATAACTCACGCCGACGAGACGAGTGATGCAAGATCTAAATATGATGTTTTACACCCTCTTTTACACGCATTTCAGAGCTCATTTGTGTAGTTTAAGCTACTATTTCCCCTATTTTCGTCTACTTTTGTGTTTTTGTGTAATATTGCAGAAATGTGAAGAATCCAGCGGGAAATGAGCCAAATCCGTCCCCGAGTACTTGGCATTTTATTTGACATGAAGTATTTACTCGGGAAGCAAACTTGGTGGGCGTATCGAGGCCTAAAAGACAAATTTACGAGGCTTTTGGAGCGACTACCTGATGAAGCAGTCGATCGACTGACCGTCATGGTCGATCGACCAGAGCGCGATTCCTAAAATAGATCAGGAGCTACTGTTCAGCGAGGTTTGGTCGATCGACTGGTCCTTTTGGTCGATCGACCAAACCGTGATTCTGGCGTGAATTAAAAGGACGAGAATTCCGAAGCCCAATGTAATTAGGTTTTAGGAATAAGTTACGTAAGACTATCTATATAACGTAACCTGATGTTTTCAGAGGATCATCAGGGAATTTTAGGGAAAGAATTAGGGTTCAATATCAAGTTTATCATTAGATCTGATAATTATTCAATACAATCGGTTTTATTTGCTTTTTTTTTTGGTGAAGGGTAAGTATATTAATAAAGAATATGCTCCAACAATTACATATGCGTCCTATAAGATATAAACAACTTAATACAAAAATATCTCAACCAATCTAATTTCCTACGCTATCTATCCATACTTGGTCACGCTGATTCAATATATGATGATTCCTCTTGCTCCATCGTTGCTTGATTCTATTGACAAGGATAGTAACCAAAAAATCAGGCCTGACAATCTGCCCTTGAAGTCTTGCTATATTTCTAACATGCCAAATCTCATACGTGAGGCTAACAAAACAAGCACAAACAAACTTACGCTGCAATTTACTCCTTCCCCTACCAGAAGCATACCAATGAACAAATGACTGTGGAGGAAATGTGATTCTTAATCTCTGTTGCAGCAATCTGGATGCACTTGGTACTGAAGTCACAATTATAGAAAAGATGTCCATGGGTTTCAGGGGCAGCTGCACACAGAAAGCATGTGTCATCCTGACCAAAACCCATCCTGATGATCCTATCCCGAGTTAAGAGCCTCTGAAGCCTACTTGCCCAATAAATGAAGGAAGTTCTAGGCAGGTTCAGACTGTTCCAACAAACATATCTCCACTGAACATTTGGACTTGGTGGCATTAACCATTTATATCCTCCAGCAACAGTATAAGGTTGGGAACTGTTAAGCCAGAGATTATCAGTATAAGCATTCTTAAAAGTAGCATTAATTTAGCTAATCTTCTTCCAAGACCAGCTGCAATCCTGAGGTGCAACATAGTCTTGCCAATTCTGATCTTTCATATAAACGTGATTAACCCAACGCACCCATAAGTGATCTTTTTTTGTTGCAAGCCACCAAGTATACTTCCCTAACAACGCTTTATTCCACAATTTAGAATTCTTTATCCCAAGCCCCCCCCCCTCTTCTTTAAGTATCCCAATGCACATTAGGAGCCCTAGAATAGGAGTCTTTTCCCTCCCATAAAAATGTCCTACAAAGAGAGTCAATCCTTTTCATCACACCATTAGGAATGAGAAATATTGTTGCCCAATATGAATGCAAAGAGGTGAGGACAGCATTCACAAGGACCAGTCTCCCAGCATAAGACAGATGTCTGGTCCCCCAAGCACGAATTCTAGCCATGATTTTATCAGTAAGCTTAGCACAATCATTTTTGGTTAACTTTTTAGAAGAAATGGGAACACCAAGGTATTTGAATGGGAGAGTACCTCTTTTGAACCCATATATCTGAATGATATTATCAATGACATACCCAGGCACACCATTAAAGTAAATATCAGTTTTTTCATTGTTGAGGCAAAGTCCAGATGAAGCTGAGAAAGTAGCAAACCCCCTCAACATCCACATAATGGCAGCTTCAGTCCCTTTACAAAAAAGAAGGAGGTCATCTGCAAAAAGCAGGTGGTTGAGCTTGATATGTCCACACATAGGGTGATACCTAAAACCATCTTGATTAGCAACCACACCCAGAATTCTTGAGAGATACTCCATACATAGGGTAAAGATAAGGGGAGAAAGAGGATCCCCTTGTCTTAACCCTCTCCTGCCTTTAAAGAATCCAAAAGAACTCCCATTGATAGCAAGGGAATAAGAAGGTGTAGTTATGCAAACCATCACAAGCTTAACAAAGTTCTGTGGGAATCTCATTGCTGTGAGCATTTGTTCCACAAAGTCCCACTCTACAGTATCATATGCCTTTCTGAGGTCTATCTTAATTAGGCATCTGGGTGAGGCTGCCTGCCTATTATATAGCCTCACCAGATCTTGACATATGAGCACATTATCCACAATATTTCTTCCCTTGATGAATGCTCTTTGACTACTACTAATGATATCAGGAAGAACTTCACTGAGTCTATTGCAAAGAATTTTGGCAATGCTTTTGTAAAGGATGTTACAACAAGCAATGGGTCGATATTCAAGCACAGAGACAGGATGTTTGACCTTAGGAATGAGTGTAATAGTAGTGGTATTGATTTGTTTGAGTAGCTTACCAGTAGTGAAAAAATTCAGAACTGCACTGATTACATCCTCACCCACCACCTCCCAGGCATCTTTGTAGAATTAGCTTGAAAACCCATCAGGACCAGGGGATTTTGTGGCTGGAATGGAGAAGATGCTACTTTTGATTTCCTCCCTCATCACAGGCTTAAGAAGGATCTGCTGATGTTGTGCATTAATAAGATTACCAGTTCTGATAGTAGGGAAGTGCACAGGTGTTGTACTCTTGCAAGTACCCAGGAGTGTCTCATAATAATCCAGGAAAGCATGTTCAACATTTTTGAAATTGGAATGAAGGATTCCATCTTTATCCTTAATTTGAAGTACTTTGTTTTGCATCTGTCTGGCATTGATTTGGGAGTGAAAGAACTGAGTATTTTCATCACCTTCTTGCAGCCAATTGATTTTTGCTTTTTGACTCAAGAAACTATGATAAGCTTTACTCAGGTGCCTATAATCATCAGATGCAACCTGTTCTTCAGCAAGGATGGTCAAATTAGTAGGATCAAGGTTCATCTGCTCTTGCAATTTATCAAGTATGAGTTTGGCTATTCCCACATCTTTGCCTATATCAGAATAACCATGTCTGTTTAACTCTCTCAAAGGCTTCTTAAGAGCTTGCAGTTTTTTAACAACCTTAAACATTGCAGTACCAGCTATGGGAGACTTCCACTTCTCTTGGATTAGAGCTGTAAAGTTAGGATCCTGCCCCCACATACAAAAATATCTAAAATGAGTCTTTCTTTGAGGGACAGCCCTCTTATAGCACAGGCAAGGATTATGGTCATACAATCCTTCAGGTAGAAAATAAGCATAGCATTCAGGGTACAGCTGCATCCACTCAGTATTTACCATGAACCTATCAAGACGAGAGAAGACCCTAGAATTGGGCTCATGTTTGTTGTTCCACGTAAATAAAGCTCCTTGTCCTTTGATATCTACTATTTCACAGTAATCAACACAATCTCTAAATTCATAAATCTCACTCCACAAGACAGGTCTTCCTTCTCTTTCATTAAAATGAAGAAGACTGTTGAAGTCTCCACAAATTCCCCAGGCTCCATTGTAATTGTCCTTGATATCCTTCAAATCCCTCCATAATTCCCTCCTATCAATATCATCATTGTGGCCATAAACTATAGTGAATAAGAAGCAGTCGCCAGAAAATGTTTCCTCCACTCTGACAGTAATTTGTTGAGAAGACATGTGAACAAGGTTAACATTAAAACTAGCAGTGATCCAGATGATCCATACTCTCCCTCCTTGGTGATGACTGTAATTATGAATCCCACTCCAATGTTGACCCAAAGTAGAAAGAACACCATCATAGTCATTACCCTTTATTTTATGCTCCACTAAACCATAAAGTCCTACTTTATTTTGATGTAAAAAACGCTTAATATCTAATTGTTTATGAAGCTTATTCATACCCCTCACATTCCAGCTGCCAATATTATCCATTTTGATGATTGTCTGGTGGTTCTCCCTGTCCTCCAGTCAGCTGTTTAGTAGGACTAGTGAGCACAGCAGCATATGAGGGCCCATGAGGTGCTGGAGAGCTACCTATAGAGTCCCCTGTGTTGTGTTCCTGCCTCACTATTCTAGTGACAGCACTAACAGGAGTACGAACTGGTGTTGGTTCCTTGGAAGGCACAGGTGCAGTAGCAGCAGTCCCCTTATTGGCCACAGCAATAGGTTTCACCACTGGCCTCCATACTTGTGTGGTTTTAGGTTGAGCTTTAGTCTTCAAAGGAGCAGGGTTGGTGGGTTTAGGCTTCCTACAGGCTCCATTACTATGTCTTATGCCATTACAGACATCACAAGTAACAGGCTTCCATTCGTATTCCATTCCTACACTGACCTCCACCCCTTTTTCATCCACAAAGTATATTCTCTCAGGGAACTCCTGGCCAATCTCCACTTCAACCATTATCCTAGGATACCCTATCCTGGTTTTGTTCATTGTGGCTTCATCACACCGCATAAACTTCCCAATTAAGGATGCAATTTTCTCAAGACAAGACGTTCCCCAAAACTTCAATCCAAGCCCACAAAAGCGAGCCCAGATAGGCACTTTCTTCACCTTCTCTTTTGCCATACTGCCATTTTCAGTCCAAGGTTTGACAACAAGGGGTTTGTTGTCAAACATTGGAAACCCTTGTTACAGTACTAAAGATTGACATTCCATGGTAGGGAATCGTACTACAAACGCTCCATTTGGTAAAAAAGAGATCTTATCAAACTTGTATTTGCCCCATAATTAATTGATAAAACCAGTAACTAACTCCCAAGAAGGATTCCCTCCTAACACATAACAAATAACTGCGCTTTTCCAATAATCAATCTCTGGCGCAACATCTTCATTAGTGAGATGCAATAAATTCTTCCTAGGAGATGCAACAGGTGATAAAGAAGGAGATTTTTTACCTCGCACTTCAGTCCATCCTTCATTTGTATCCTCCTCAGGTTCAGAATCCGTGACTGCATCCACAACAATGGCCTCCAAATTCAGTACTGGAATTCCAACAATCTCGCTAATATTCCTAGTTGATCTAGCATCAGCAGATTGTGGTCCTTCACCCATAATCAGATCCTGTTCAGAATTATCCATATCAAGGTTATGATCTTTGCAACTACTAAAAGAAAGACGAATTTTTGCTCGTGGTTTGATTATTTTTTGCTTTTTCTGGGATTTTTTAGGGACGTTCTTCCTTGCCATCGTGCAATTTAGAAACAGGTAAACCCTAGAGAGAAGGAGGAGCTTTCTCTCTCTAATCTCATTCTTTTCTTTTTACACTCGACAAAATCAATTAACCATTATTAGATTAGAATCAATTAAACCCTAGAGAGAAGGAGGTTTTATTTGCTTTACTTTCGTCCGTGCTTTCAGATTCTTCCTGCTTTCATTCGGTAAATTACGTTCCTTGATTTCAGTTTGTTATTATTCATTATTAGATTAGAATTGATTAGTTAGAATCCTTGATGCCTTAATTCCTTGTTTTACGCGGTTTTCTTATTCATTTAATTTAGTTATGAATCCTACTGTTTTCATCTCTAGTTTCGTTATTATTGTTAATTCCAGTATGAGTAGCTAAACCCTTTGTGCTAAGATGTAGGGGACCTATAGTGTAGACGGCGTAGAATAGGTTGACCTGAGTCGCGTCATAGTCGATCGACTGCCTTGCATGGTCGATCGACCGGCTCACGTGAGAATTTTGCTTCGGAATTGACCGACCCGATAAGATCGAATGATAGGGGAGGGAAATAGAGTACTTAATTAAGACGACTTAATTAATAAGATCGAGAGATAAGTTAATTTAGGCTTTTAAATCACTTTTCAGGGTGAGAGTCGGCACTAGTGATATTAGGGACCCGTAGCTAGATCGAAAGATGCTACCTGTTAAGAATGGACCGAGAGGACTTCTTATTCTTCCCGTCTTACGTGATTTTCTCAGACTTACTTAGGATACTGCCGTCAAAACTACAGTGAACCGACCATCTTAGCATCCTTTCAATATTTGATTTCATACATTTTCTTTTATCACTCATTTATTTGTTTTAGTTTAATTTTAAATTTTGATTGCCTTTAGTTATAGAACTGTTCAAATCAAACCTCCTCAAACTGTTACTTTAGACTAAAATTTGACAACTATTAATTGCATCGCCTCTCTGTGGTTCGCCCCTGACTGCCGCTATCTATAGTAGTAGTTTGGATTATAAATTTATCTTTGGTACTCTACGATGGTATCAAATTTTGGCGCCGTTGCCGGGAAGACAATTGTTTAATTTTTAGTTGTTTTCATTTTAGTCTTTTTCTTAGTTTAAGGGACATCTGTTCCTTAAACTATTCTCATAATCTACTTGTAGTTTCTTCTTATGCACAGGTCACAGGGTGGTGAATTACGACCGTTAGATCCTGAGTTCGAAAGGACTTTGCGTGAGTTAAGACGATCATCTAGAGTATTGCCGACAGAGGAAGAGCTGAGTACTCTGTCCAGTTACTACGAGAACGAGCTATTTGAGGAGGATCCACCTTCATCTCTTATTTCTACTTCTTCAACTGAGACCGTTACATCTCCAGATATGGCTGAAGAAGAAAGTATAGCCAGTCATTCCGAGCCAAAAGCCGAAAATCTCTATAAGGAATTCGCATTCCCAGCCGGGACGGAAAGGAAATTCGAACCGAAACCGTCTTACATTAACTTGGTTGAGAGAAACCAATTTGGGGGAGCTGCAAATGAAAATGCGGCTAAACATATGGAGACATTCATTGACTACTGTTATTCCATAACCCCACCAGCAGGTGTGACCCAGGACTAGGTAAAGGAGACGATGCTCATATTCTCACTTCGTGATGCTGCAAGGGAATGGTACCGAGATCTGGATCGAGCTGCTAACAGGATTACTGATTGGAATTCGCTGGCCCTAGCATTTTATAAGAAATATTTCTCTGCATCAAAGACCAATGCAATTAGAGCTCAGATTACAAGCTTTAAACAGGGTCCTGATGAAGATTTTCATGAGGCATGGGTCCGTTTCAAAAGACTGGTGCAAACTATTCCGCACCATGGGTTTGAGAAATGGTTTCTGTGCAACCAATTCTATAATGATCTTTACGATGATCATAGAGCTATCCTAGATGCTGCAGCTAATGGGAGATTTCAAGAAAATAGCGGTGAGACAAAGGGGTGGAAAATCATCGATGACCTGGCCACCCATAAAGCTGAGCATGGGAATTCTAGAGGAAATCAGAGAAGATCAGCTGAATCTCCTGCTGTAGCTGCAATAGAACCCATTACTGCGAGATTCGACAAGATAGATTTTGGGGGATCCCAAAAAGGAGTTATATATAAATTTAATGTAGTTTCAGACGGTCCCTTTACATGCAAAAGATATGGAGGAGAGGGACATGTTTCGGAATTTTGTACTAGTTCGAATGAAACATGTGCTGCCTTTCAACATTATAGGCAGACTAGTACTTATCCCGATCCCTCTAATGTCCACCCCAATTTGAGGTGGACTAACCAGAATGTCCTTAATCTGGGTCCACCACCGCAGCATCAGAGTTATGTGCCCCCTCATAAGCAGCAGCAGTATCAAAAGCCTCCCTATGTACCTCAACAGCATCAATTTCAAGGTTCTGTTATTTCTGAATTGAAAAACATGGTTCAGAATCTGTCGGGTTTGCTGCAAAAGGAGTCTCTAGCTAGAGAGACTTCTACAAAAATGTTGGAGAGTCAAATTGCCCAGCTGGCAAGCAAAAGTGCAACTCAAGCTCCGGGGCATTTACCGTCGCAGCCGGATCAAAAAGAGACTCTAAATGCGATCACTTTGAGGAGTGGGTAACCCTTGATAGGCCCGCTATGGTCGAAGATATTACTGAAAAAGATGAGGCGGAATCGAGCAAGAAAAAGGCTGGAATGAACAGTAGCAAGAAAAAGACGATCAGCAGGTATGCCAGTCGATCAACTGACACACATGGTCGATCGACCAGCCCGCGTAATACGATCGGAGTTAAGTCTCGAGGAAGTCGGTCGATCGATCAAGATCTGCGAGCGTGAACCTTTTCGTCCTCCAATGCCAGATAACTTGAGGGACCACTTATTTCGGGGTACGACGACTCCGAAATTATTGAGGCAAGATCCAAATGCTGATGGGTCAGTTTCGGTTCCAAAGTATGACCCCATGACGGTTAATGGTTCATTCTTGAGACGGTCTGAAAAAGATTCGAGCTACAATAAGGACAAAGTAGTGGATTTTCAACCGAAATCCACTGATGCCGGTACGAGAGACTTAGAGGAGAGGGCTAAGATGCTTCTTACAGCCCCTTATCCAGAGAGATTGGTGCCGACAAAGGAACAGGTATCGTTTAACAAATTTGAAAATGTTATTCGTAGTTTAAATGTGCAAGTTCCTTTCCTAGAATTAGTTAATCAAGTGCCTGCTTACACGAAATTTATGAAGTAACTGTTGTCTAAAAAGAAGCCACTTGATATTGTGCAATCTGTCGCACTAACTGAGGGGTCATGTTCCTATTTGACTCATACTGCACCTCATAAGTTAGCTGACCCAGGTAGTTTTTCAGTCCCATGTAATATTGGCACCTTTTCTATTGAGAAGGCGTTATGTGACCTAGGGGCTAGCATTAGTGTTATGCCTTCGAGTCTTGCTAAGAAATTGAAATTGACTAGGTTTGCAGTTACTAACATGACAGTACATATGGCTGATCGTTCTGCAGTCTAGCCTATAGGAGTCTTAGAGGATATTCCTGTGCAAATAGGAAAGTTCTTTTTCCCAGTTGACTTCATTGTACTAGATATACCCGAGGATGCTCACATTCCTATCATTTTGGGTAGACCATTTCTGCACACTGCTGGTGCAGTTATAGATGTTGGCTCAGGGACATTGACCTTTAAAGTAGGGAAACAGTCCATTGCTTTTGCCCAGACCGCTAAGAAGAAAGATCCTATGTGGCCAGTCACTTGTAATACGATTTCTGAGAAGAAATCTTATTTTGTGCTTTCTGATATGCCTGCCCCTATGCCTATTTCTACTATAACACCTCCGCCCCTGATTGGGAGCAAATTGGAGGAAGATTATTCTATTTTAGATATTGCAAGAAATGGTTTGGGGAATTTGGAGCCGCATGTTGCTCCAGCTGTGAAGGAGCCAATTGTTCAAAGAGGCGGCCTAGGATGTCTGAGCTATGCAACTGATGAGGAGCCAGTCAAGGTGACGATGTCCGATTTGGATTTTGATGAGCCAGACAAGGTCATTGATTGGGAAGATGTTAGAGATGTTGATCCGTTGAGTTCTGCGGATATTGGAATTGATAGGAGTGCTGCTGAGGAGATGAGCACTGTAGAGGCTACTTCTTGTAGCCAGAAGCCGAGCAAGTGGGCCATTTCGTGGCCATTCTTGATTAGCTATTAGTTGATTAAGACTTTTCTAAAAGACATTTTATTGCTTTTGTTAGACTTTTTATTGTTTTGGTTTGCGCGAGACTTCGCTTTAATAAGTTTGCTTCGGATTTAAGGACTTTAGACTTTACATTTGGGTTTTGCGCAATTTTAGGCGCGTTATTATGTGTATCTGCAGGTTCATAGACCATATTAGCTCAATTTATTGAGTTACTTCGAAGAAATCAGAAATTTACAGCAGGTTTTTTCAGTCGATCGACTGGCTGCTATGGTCCATCGACTGAGCCGCGATTCCAGGGGCTTCTGTTCTTGTCACCCCTGGTCGATCGACTAGCTGCTATGGTCAATCGACCGCCTTCGCTGCTGTACCTGTTCACGACCATTTCCCTGCTGTGTTTGGTCGATTTGCGGAGTTGAGGGAGTCTTTTCTCCACTATTCTCCGATCCATTTCTGTTATCTTCTATTTTTCTTATTTTGCACATAATTTTGCGTTTCGTAAATTGCTTCTCGAAATTACGCGCGGTACTTTTGTTTCTTTTCAGGTACCTATGGTAGCACTGCTGGCTACTGAAACCTCCTAGCTCATGCTGGTTTGGGGAGGTTTCCTTTTGCTGTGCTTAAAGTCTTGTGAGTTTTCGAGTCCTTTTCATGTTTTATTTAGTTATTATTTATCGCAAAAATCTCATTTCCCTTTTTATTTTCTTATATGATTTTGCACAATGGGGACATTGTGTGATTTGGTTTGGGGAAGGGTTTTACGCATTGCATTCACATGTTCTATTGCACTTCTGTTTCACGTTTATTGCACTTCAGTTTGCATTTGTTATTTCATTTCCTATATATATACAAAAATTCAAAAAATTTGGAAAATTTCAAAAATTCAAAAAATTGCACGTATATTTTAGCATATAGGTTGAGTCGGAACGGTAGTATTTCAATGATGACATTGCATTTTCATCTGTTTATGCCTAAGTCGTGCTCATTAACATGTTTTTAGTAGAATCACATATGCATAGTCTACGAGTTTTCGTTAATTTATTCGCTGAACGTTGAGACTTGACTTAGATTTATGGCAAACTACTTATATTTCTGAGGTTTAGAGCTTATAACTGGTGTCATTCATGACCAGTTTATTTAAGATGTGAGTAGTTACTCCTTATAAAACATGTTACATCAATTTGCATAAATATGAACTTAATCTGCTTAATACCTGTATGCATTCGGTTTGTGGTTTATTGACACATGTGGTAGAGGTCCCCTTTTCTCATTTTACCCATAAACCACACATAGCCAAATTGCCTTCTGTCCCATAAGCTACATACTATATTTAACCTTGTAACACCTCCATACTCCAAGTGCCTTACCAGGACCACTCAGGTATAAGGATACTACCATCTCGGTTACCCGAGGCAATGATAATCATAAGACAATAAAGAAACATTTTTAAATAGTAAATATAATTTAAGTGATTACATATCTCAAACCAAAACTGTCAAAGGAATTACAAAGTACTCAATCCGTTTACTGATAAAACTATCAAGCTACTAGACATCGTCTGACACAGCGGAAGACTTCTAACTGCAACGTGATGACTCATCCCGGCTATCCCGTACGCATCATATCATACCTGCTCAATAACCGCTCACCACCCCCGTATGGATCACCACAGTTTTTAAAACATTTAAACGGGGTCAGTACTATTTACACAAGTTATATATCAACAGTACAGCAACCAACACTGCTCAAGCAATCATACACAATCAGGCACTCTACTCCATCTCCGTCACCGATCATCCTTTGGACCAGCCCTGCTAGTGGGGGACCGCAGCCGTTCCCACCTAAGCCCCGCTCATCATACCGAGCGATAACCCTGTACCATTAATGTGCACATCCCCTTCCGTGGCGGGTTCCACGAAGGGCGAAACTAGGGCGTGAAGCCACTCCCGCAAGTGACTCCACTCAGCCGAGAACGCATCTCGAGAACCACAGACAAACAATCACAATCATAATCACAACATCGTTTGAATCAACCAATTATACTAATTACAGCACCACACCACACCACATGTAAGTAATACTGAGTAGGGAAGCCCTACCTGGAACAGCAACACAATCAGACGGTCTCAACAGCTGTATCAAAATTCCTCTCCTACGAAGCCTCCTCCTAACATATAATCATGCAATTGCTACCAATCAAGAAACATAACAAAAACCCCCAATCCCAAAATTAGGGTTTAACGAAACTTAACGAAATACTATAAAATTGGTATGTAGATCTTACCCTCGACACAAGGATTACAAAGGTATAAAGAACGATGGAATCCGACCTCTCGAGCTCCGGGATTTGTCAGTAACACGGATGAATGCGAAGAACGTAACTTGAATCTCTTTTCAATGTGATTAGGTTTTTAAAAGTGTGTTGTAAAGATGACGGAAAGATTTATATATATTAATCCGTGTTATTAACAAAACCCGACAAAACATCACCCGTAAACCGGCTACTCGATCGAGAATCGACATACTCGATCGAGTGTCGCTACTCTATCAGTACCTAAGGCTACTCGATAGAGTACCCGGCTACTCTATCGAGTACCTAAGGCTACTTGATAGAGAACCCTACAGGTCAGAAACTATTTTAAAAAATGCAAAACACCCTTACTCGATAGAGTACCCAGAGACTCATAAAACCGTAGTATTACAGTCTTCCCTCCTTAAAAAGAACTTCGTCCCCGATGTTCAACCCATACATAAAAAAAAACATACTAACTCGGTCAAGACGTAACAAAGCTACTAAGAACTCAAAACAAAACCCCAACTTACAAAATATGAAACCATGAACTCTTAACACCAACTCTACCAACTATTCCTACCTCCACACCTCGCTCACGATGTCGTATCAACTACATCATAAACTCTCCCGACACTAACTCCATACATAACCAACTACATAAACATCAAACGGAATGTTACATTCTACCACCCTTAAAAGGAACTTCGTCCTCGAAGTTTACTCACACTCATAACCTCATCATCCAACTGTCAACACTATCGAAGTATTCTCGCATTCCTAACCTCGAACTACTATAAGCACGTCCATGACCTTTTAACACTATCAACCACAACATATACAAAAGCATACCTTATGCTACACCAACACTCTACTTCCAAATATACTACCATATGTACAACCATCAAAATCTCTTTTATCGCATCCTACTCCTCTTAAGATAAATGTTACGTACTCGTAACTCACTAATACTAAATCCTAGATATATCTTTCCATTTTCTCATCACCACCGCATGTCAAAGATAATCACCTATAACCTAAACACTCGCCATGCACATATCCAAGGCTTTCTTACTTAAACATTTTTCATACCTCAACTCATACGGCACACCACCTAATCTATACCATAAAACGCGTGGCAAAAACACCATACTAACTCTCCATTCTTACTGCAATACAACATACCTCTCTATGTAAGGCACCTATCTCCCAAAAGCATAACTCACGATCTACACTCGTTACGTACACTCACACTAGATCCTCAAGTTCTTTTCATTATTACCGCAAAACTCATACAAAACTTAACATGACACTAATTCCCACACCCTACACACTGTCCCCAAAATCGATTATGAACCACTGCGGCCCGTCGATCAAGACAACTCATGTTCCACCAATCACTTACCATGATTATGTCTAAAGCCTCATCTTAAAACAAGATCAAAAATCAGAACAACTTCTAACAATCGTGTGTCCCATCAACAGAATGTCACTATACCATGACAACAACGAAAACATATACATCTCTCTTCCATATCATACTCTACCCTCATACCAAAACTTAACTGGTAAGAAACATCAATAAACAAAACAACTGCCTATCTGAACAAACTGAAACTCACAGAAGCAACATCAAACAGAACAACAATCTATGTATGATCGTACGAACTTTCAAACTCGAATCATAATCATCCCGCCTACTCCACCACAACCGGTGACGGCATCGCAACACCGCCACCAACAGCCACACACCACGGTGCGAAAATACCCGCATCACAATACTAAATACCGTGCCGGATCACCACCCGAGGCACCACAACCACATCGATAGACATCACAAACTACATAGAATTCCCACAAACACCGACTCAAAATAACTTCTCGACAAGAAAAACTTATTCAAATCCACTTTACTAAATCACATCGCAACATATTGTATGAATTAAACAGGTAACCTCATGAATATCATCCCCTTACCATATCACAGATTAACATGTATCATGAATACATACAAGCATAACCAGATCACGCTTGAGATCACTCGAATTATTACCTTTTTGAATACCATTTAATTAGATTAGCGTACCCAACATGCATTCTGAGAACATTCCAATATGACTTTATAATAATCACACTATACCACTTCTTGTGAGATCAAAACCTCACACAAACATTTATACACATCATAGACCCGTAATCACATCCAATCGGTCGAGTCCCGATCACGTAAGTTACCACTCAACATAGGTTACTCCGCCGCCCGAGCTTAACTCATATGCCCCTCACAACATTTTCCCCTATTCGCACAACCATCACTTCTTGTCAAATATAACCATACCATTACTATTCAACTATTAGCATCCGCCTCATCTAACCACATCTTATACCTTCTCACAACTATACACAACAATCAGGTCCCTGACAAATCAACCTCTTTTGAATTGCTACCTTTCTAATATACCATCACTCTTAACTATTAGTCACAAACCATAACACCACCACTGTCCGGACATCAAGCCTCTTTCACTCATCTCTAAACATCACGATTTCTTTCCTATCTTCGGTTAACATACCAAATAACTATCATCAAATTCACCAAAAAAATTACATCAACATCATTCCCAATACTATCTTACTCGTATTTTCATCTAACTCTCCACCAATTATCTATTATCGTGCAAATTCTCCACCAACTTCTTACTCCCTTAATTCCTCGAAACTCATGATTAATCATGTTGTCCTGAAATTTCTGTATAATCACTAACTTACTTACTCTTGATAGTATCATACATCTCGACGATTCCTTACTTTTATGTCACATAACTCCGGTCAACATTTTCCTAGTTTTGCTCCCCTCATTCTTTTCTTGTACACTCGACAGAATCAATTAACCATTCAACTCCTTATCACTTCTACCTAACTCTTTAGTGTTAGGTTACTTTTCTCCTGCTCCAAAACTCACATCTAATTATTTCATATCGATATCATCTCACTCTTTCTTATCACAAATATTCTCTTATTATGTCATCAATCACCCTTGCCACTAATCCATCCATAGAATCAACGTTTACTGTTCAACAATTACATCTCTAGAAATCAAAATTCCTTTCATACCGCTAATTGCCCAAAGAAATCACACAGTAGTTTCATCTCTTAATAAACCAAATCTCCCAAACTCATTCACTGTCTACAAATCCACCTCGCGACATGTCTCCACAAAGTTCACTATATACTACTCTTCTCACCCTTTTAAAACGAACTGTCACTATGAATATTCTTAACCCACACGACTTCTAACCATCCCCCTCCATGATTCTTTACACATCTTCAGATGCCACCATTTGCGTCCCTCATTTCAATCTTTTCATTCTCACGTTCCATAAACTCACATCATCCCTTGCCCACATTCACTTACTTTTACGTTACTCAACACACAACCATATCACTCATCTCATTTCATCTTATAAAACATGCTCTATGTCTCAATTAAGCCATAATGATCTTCCTTTTCTTTTTCCACTATCTATCACAATCACGTATAACTCATGTCCTCCCATCGAACTCATACTCACCACAGGTGCCACTCACTACACCACAAGATTAGATAACTTACGCGTCAAGACCAACGTACAAGTAAAACAATGCATAAAGAAGCAAAATAACCACTTTGAATTGAATATAACATGCAACGAATTCAAAAGATAAGCATATGACCCAAAACAGGGGTCACTAGATCGAATCGAGCCACTCGATCGAGTAAGTGACTTACTCGATCGAGTAGGTGAAGATCAGAAGCACGTAAAACAAATCACCAGTGCTACTCGATCGAGTAACATAGGTACTCGATCGAGTGCCCCCCTACTCGATCGAGTTCTAAGGCTACTCGATCGAGTACCCTACGCAATTCTCAGCATTGTCCAGTTTTCGTAAAACAGTCATAACTCACTCGTTTCTTGGTCGATTTGGGCGTGTGACCTATCGTTAGAATCGTAAAAGGACAAGCTATCACCTCCAATTGGAATTACATCAAAATCATTTATGCATCTCACGTTATAACAGTTTAAAGACAACTTTGCTGTAATCAGACGACAAAACTATTTGATTTTTACTTCCAAACAACTTAGACAACAACCAAGCAAACAAAACCAATCCAAAACTCATAAAACCAGTATTCCTAGTCATATGTTACTATCTTCAAAAGCCAAGCAACAAATAACTCGATGCACATATATCATTCAACTTACCAATCACATATTACCCACAAGTTTTTATTATATAACTTTACGTAAACAAAATTACAATTATATGACATCAAGTATCATATTCACATGTTACTAGCATAACAAAATTATAACATCTCTTCCATCATACAACATGCTTAAAAAAAAATATCATATTATCATGCAACACTTATCATCTTTTTCCACCAATTATTCATGCTCTTACTCAAACTTTCGGCTATATAAACTCGTACAACACTACCAACAACATATATGTATACATAACTCTATGTATAACTCAAATCAAACAAATAGAATTTTGGTTATATGTATTTATTACATATATGTATTTATTACATTTTGGTTATATTTCTCTTTATGAGAAGTTTGGTGGAATGTTGGAAAGGAGGAAAGAAAGAAAAAGAAAAATAGAATTGAAAAAGAAAAGAAAAAATGAAAAGCAAGTTCGGCCTTTGGTCGGTCGACTGGGCTCATGGGTCGATCGACCGTGCACTGCAAGGAAAAAAAATCAAAATCGCATAATTCAAAGTCTTTATTAAATGGCGATTTTTGCTCCCATGTTGTATTTGTATCTTATGGGGAGTTGACTAACTGTGGAAATTGTGAGATTTGTGCTTCTAATTAGCACCGGTTGTATTGTTGAATCTTGAGTAAGAAAGTGGATGTTGTTATAATTTGGATCTGTAGTTACTAGCTTGGATTTAACTCCTCATATCAAGATTTATCTTAGCCCCTTCTTACCTATACCTCACATATCCAAATTGTGCCTCGGCATGTGTCATGGTCTTTTATGGTTGGAATGCATATGTACGGTTATAGAGATTATTTTCATATTAGATTGAAGGCATGTTATTATAGGTCGTAGTTAGGTGAGAGTCATTACAAAATTACTTCTTTCTATATTTTCACCTGTGCTTATGTGTGATATGATCGACCCGTGAGAGTCCATGATGATAAGTCTCTATAGTTGATGGTTATTGAGTTTTTTGACTACATAACTCGTTTGCATGATTCATATCGCTAATTGATTGTAAGTTGTTGCATTAAATTGGTTTAGGCTATTCGGTTTGCATTTCGCTCTGAGATTGAAATCGTTCCATTAGGTCTTAGGATCGAGTCTAGTTCTAGCTTGGGGACAAGCAAGGGTTTGGTTTGGTGAAGTTTGATGCGTGATCTAAATATGATGTTTTACACCCTCTTTTACACGCATTTCTTAGCTCATTTGTGTAGTTTAAGCTACTATTTCCCCCATTTCCGTCTACTTTTGTGTTTTTGTGTAATATTGCGGAAATGTGAAGAATCCAGCGGAAAATGAGCCAAATCCGTCCCCGAGTACTTGGCATTTTATTTGACATGAAGTATTTACTCGGGAAGCAAACTTCGTGCGCGTATCGTGGCCTGAAAGACAAATTTACGAGGCTTTTGGAGCGACTACCTGATGAAGCAGTCGATCGACTGACCGTTATGGTCGATCGACCAGAACGCGATTCCTAAAATAGATCAGAGCTCTTTTTCAAAGCGAGGTTTGGTCGATCGATGGTCCTTTTTTGGTCGATCGACTAAACCGTGATTCTGGCGTGAATTAAAAGGACGAGAATTCCGAAGCCCAATGTAATTAGGTTTTACGAATAAGTTACGTAAGACTATCTATATAACCTAACCTAATGTTTTCAGAGGATCATCAGGGAATTTTAGGGAAAGAATTAGGGTTCAATATCAAGTTTAGCATTAAATCTGATAATCATTCAATACAATCGGTTTTATTTGCTTTACTTTCGTTCGTGCTTTCAGATTCTTCCTGCTTTCATTCGGTAAATTACGTTCCTTGATTTCAGTTTGTTATTATTCATTATTAGATTAGAATTGATTAGTTAGAATCCTTGAAGCCTTAATTCCTTGTTTTACGCAGTTTTCTTATTCATTTAATTTAGTTATGAATCCTACTGTTTTCATCTCTAGTTTCGTTATTATTGTTAATTCCAGTATGAGTAGCTAAACCCTTTGTGCTAAGATGTAGGGCACCTATAGTGTAGACGGCATAGAATAGGTTGACCTGAGTCGCGTCATGGTCGATCGACTGCCTTGCATGGTCGATTGACCGGCTCACGTGAGAATTGCTTCGACTTAATTAATTTAATTGCTATATTTGACGAATCGAGTGCACGCGACTAGTTGAATGCTTAGGAATTGACCGACCCGATAAGATCGAAAGATAGGGGAGGGAAATAGACTACTTAATTAAGACGACTAAATTAATAAGATCGAGAGATAAGTTACTTTAGGCTTTTAAATCACTTTTCAGGGCGAGAGTCGGCACTAGTGATATTAGGGACCCGTAGCTAGATCGAAAGATGCTACCTGTTAAGAATGGACCGAGAGGACTTCTTATTCTTCCCGTCTTACATGATTTTCTCAGACTTACTTAGGATACTGCCGTCAAAACTACAGTGAACCGACCATCTTAGCATCCTTTCAATATTTGATTTCATCCATTTTCTTTAATCACTCATTTATTTGTTTTAGTTTAATTTTAAATTTTGATTGCCTTTAGTTATAGAACTGTTCAAATCAAACCCCCTCAAACTGTTACTTTAGACTAAAATTAGACAACTATTAATTGCATCGCCTCTCTGTGGTTCGACCCTGACTGCCGCTATCTATAGTAGTAGTTTGGATTATAAATTTATCTTTGGTACTCTACGACGGTATCAACGAGCCAATTGGCCGAAAAGGGTTAGGTTGTGGGCCCGGACAAGGAACCCGACCGTGACCGTAATATCAATTAATGCATTCCAACTAAGACCTCGTTCGAGTCTCACCATTTAGGGATCACAAAGATAGAAGTGTCCTAGTTTTCCCCAGTGGAGTCGCCAATCTGTGGACATGGCCCACCTGCGCTTCCGACTCGATTTTTCGGGCGTACAACGGTCTTTTGAAAGCCACGCTCGGTGGCGTAAAAATGCTTTCCACCGGATCCTTTTAGATCGGTCGGTTTTGTCACGGCAAGGGTCTCGAAACGATTAGAGATGTTCGGAGTCGCCACCAAGCATTTGTGGGATGCTTGGAACCCGTTCGAATCCACTTTATACATCGGTCAAACGAAGCACAAAGAAGTGTTTGACATAGGTACTAAAGATAAGGAATCATCCCTCTTTAGCATCCTATCTCTAGAATGACTCTCGTACGCCCTGGATAAGGTCGTCCACTATCCAAAGTTTCTGAGTAAGAGGTGAAAGTACGTATTGGAAAGCCCTTTAATCAGACACCCAATCCCCCGCATGTAGCGGCCTCTCGATCGATCTTGGTTGGTTGAATGCAAAAGTTGATAAAACGGTTTAAATGCATGAATGCGCATCCAATAGTTTAAACCTAACATGTGAGAGCTTTCTAAGTCGGTTGATTTAATCCAAATGTCAATTATAAGATGTCGAGTTGGATTTATGGTTGATTTGCATGCAAGACTGAAATTAAACATCCATTTACCGGATTAGGATTATGGTGCATAACATGATCCATTTGTCTTAGTAAGACGTTTTTCAAATACGGTATTTAAATGAGCAAATTAGTCGTCTGATCCGTCCTATATCTGGGTTAGCCGGAGTCGGGATCGTCCTAGACCAAGGTTGTAAGGGGAACAAACCCTGCATCAGGCAGCCAAAAGAGGCACGAGCCTATTGGCGATGCAAGAGGATCTCCCCTGGTTTGAAAATAGAAAAAGAAATGGCATGTTTAGGTGCGGGTCAGTCAACGTTATATGACGTGTTCTGACCATTGAAAAACGTTTGTAAAACGTGTTGAAAAATGGGTATTTGAACCCGTTTTGGTTTGAAAAGGCTGTTTAGGCCGCTTTTATGTTGATTTGAAGAATGAGACTTGAATAACCGTCATTGTTTTGGTGGTATTCGATGTCGGGTTCGACTTTGAAAGCTTGACATGAATAGTTTTGAAAATGATTATGAACTTATTGTTTTAAGTTCATTTGAATACAATTAGTCGACATTCATCATCGTACTCGGGTTAAAATCCGACATGGTATGTAGAACCAAGGATGACTTTGTATTGGTGACTAATACATTTATTTTTGAAAATGTAAATAAATGATGAAAGGCTTTAAAATACCTTCCAAAATGTAAAGAAATGAAATAAAAGGCTTTAAAATACCTTTTAAATGTAATGAAATAAAATAAAAGGCTTTAAAAAACCTTTTAAATGTAATTAACCAAATATTATCACCGAAACACGGATTAAACCATCATGGTATTAAGAACTAAGGGTGAAAAATGTTTTGTGGTTAAAAACTTGTAAAAATAAAAAGGATTTCAAATGGTAAAGACCGTTTACAAATATGAAAATAAGGGGGTGAAGAGACCAAACACGGATTGGACTTAAGGCTGGGCAGGGTCCTTTAAGCGCGAGCCTATGTGCTACGTAGGTAGCCTCTGCCTCAACCAAAAGTCTGGTTTTGGCTCATTCTTCCCATGTTTTTGACCATGTTATGCATGATTTAGCATGTTATAGTCATGAAACAAATGAAAACATGATAAAAGAAGACTTTTACACCCTCACACTTACATGCTTGGCTTATGGCGAGAAATCGACGTAAGTGTATCAACTCGTTTGGTCGAAAAACTCGGTTTGAAACCGTTTTAGTAAGTAAAAAGAGTGTTTTGTTAATTTTAGTGATGGTGTAGTGGTCGAGATGGTCGGTCAAGTGGTTTAATGCACGATGACGGTACTAAAGAATGTGTAAGGCTTGTGTTTACGATTGGTACGTCGTAAACACGTGTCGGATTGTGACTTAGGAAGTCGAGTCGAGAATTTTAAGGGCAAAAAGTGGGGGTGGACGCTCGCGTAACCTTCAAATGGTTGCATTTGAGGGGTATTTATAGGAAAATGAGTGGTTGTGTGAGTTTTGAGCGACGTGGCCACCTGGGCTGCTAAAATAGGCGCGAGCCATGTAGCACGTCTTCGAGGTGTCTTGTCGCTTTCACACAAGTGCAATCATGATTTGTTCTATCCTAGGATTTGGATGAACATGTTTGGTACTTGACTATGTAAGATTCCGGGAAATCTTAACATAGAATCATTTGAATGGTTTTGTTTTTCGTGTTTGACTCGGTTTGACTTGTTGTTGGAGTCGAGATTTGAATTTTGAGTCGGTTTTTGGTCCGGTGTCGGTTTTGACTCTAGTTAGTGTCATTGCGACCCCGTCGTCATGCATTAAATACTCCAGATACTTTTGAAAAGTTTTGAAATGTTTTATTTTCGAAATCGTTTTAAGTTTTCCGACGTAAAGTTGTACACAAACTGTCGATCAAACGCCACGATTCCTAAGCAAGTTGTACTCCGATAATCATCGGGTGTTTGTTGGAGTTTCAGCAGATATTGGGTATCTACAGTGACTTCTCATTTCTACCATGAAGCGTTATGGGTTCAGAGGGATTCTTGATGAAGTCCAAATAGCGTGCAACCCATATTTTCCTATTTTCTTCTTTGCCACGTTGCAGCTTTAGGTACCAAGGCTGGTACATCCTTTCTTTTATTAGCTTATTCATCCTCTCATTTTCATGTTTGATATCTCTCTCCCAAGTAAAGTTGTCTGCCTCAGTCTTTTGTAGTTCCTTGATGAGGTAAGCCTCTGAGGTCGACCCTTCACTAAGAACCTCAACTATTGCAGGATCTTTAGTGGATGTCTTATCCGAAACATCCTTAGAAACAGAGGTATTATTAGCCTTCTCCACACGGTATGGACGCCCAGATCGAGTCAAATGGTTAGACTCGAGAGCATCTTTCCTTACTTTCAATATTTCTTCTTGGGTATGTGGAATGGTAACACCCTTAGCAAGATAGACATCATCTTCATCATCAGCCCAAACCCCATTGATTTCATTAGCACTTCGCAAAATATATGGAGTACAATCGATAGCGAAATTTCCAACTAGGATTTCATTCCTCGAGCTTAGCGTGAACTTGGAGCAATCCACGAATACCTTCTCGACAAATACCCCTTTTAGATGGCATGGACGAATGAGTGGGGAATAATCAATATTGTCTTCGACGATGACGTGATTAGCATGATCAACAAATGGGTTGGTGGCATTATTGGGCTTCACAGTTAGGATTGGGAGCATTCCATTCTCAATCATATCTTGGATTTCGTGCTTTAATCTAAAGCACCTTTCAGTATCATGACCCTTCCCTTGATGGAAGGCATAATAGGCATCTGGTTTGTACCAATTGCCTCGTTTATCAGTTGGAGGGTCCGGAGTTGGACGTATAAGTTTCATGTTTCCTTGGCCATCAGCCTTTGGAAGGCATAAGTGTAGGTACATCTAATATCAGTGAATGTTCTTGGATTTTGGCGCTGCGGCCTTTTTTATTGTCCTTCTAACAAAATTGATGGTTTCATCAAAGTGACTCGTTGCAGGAGCCTTGCCCTTAGAAGAAGAGGCCCCAGTATACCCCTTAGGTTTTTCATTTTGTGCCTCTATGACATCATCTTCAACCTTTCTCCCAATTCTTGCCAATTTTTTGAAAGAATTGAAATTTTGATATTTGATTGCATCACGGTAAACAGGTCATAAATTCTTTATGAACTTGTCCACCATTTTAGTTTCTTCTGACTTTTTAGCCAATTTCACGCTTTCTACGCGCCATCACGAGTAGAATTCAGTAAAACCCTCTTTATCTTTCTGGGTCATAATCTCTAGCATTCTCATGTTAGTTTGAATTTAAACATTGATTATGAGCATAATGTTTACAGAAATCCGTATTGATATCTTCGAATGCAAGGAATTCCTTAAGTTCAAGATTATAGAACCACGCCTTCGGGTGTTCTTCAAGTGATTGAGCAAAAATTTGGGAGAGCATATCAGCAGGAACTCCCTTCAAGGACATGTATTCCTTATAGGCTTTGACATGGGGGACAAGATCCTCCGTACCCTTAAACTTAGGGATATCAGTGAGCACAAAGTTAGTGGGCAGCTTGTCTTGAATTTGGGTATAGACCCTAACATTATCATAGTGTATGTTCTTCCCATTGGACAGTTTCAAACGGTCCTCGATAAACTTGAACTGTTTCTCCAAATCATACATTGGTGGAGTAGGTGAAGAGGAATCCCCACTAAGCTTTGATTCGATTGTTTCCATTCGATCCATCATAAGGTTCACTGACTCAGTGAGCTTGTTAACAGCATCTTCCATTGTTTGAAATCGGGTTTTCGGTGGCCTTTCTACAAGAAAAATGTAACACCCCGTAATTTCGGACCGTTATTATATTGCGGAAGTAATTTATTAATCAAGTTGAATTTAATATTAATGTATTTGAAGTAATAATAATTCAATGAAGTATAATTATATTATATTTTGAAGTAAAGTATTTATTTTGATAGTTTCGAAATGTTTAGAAATAGTTTAAACCACGTAAAAACCTTTTATTTCGAAATAAGGGTATATCGGGGAAAATGGCAATTCTTGTGAAAATTGGGCAAACGATTTTGGAAATGGGTCATATGAGTACTCAATCTTCTTGTAAGCTCGTGTTTAAGCACTTTGGCATTGTCGGAATTTGCATTTGACAAACGGTTCTAATTATCGTCGAAACGAGCCAAAACCGACTAATGAAATTCCGCCAAATACCCGTCTCCTCTTCTTCTTGGGTGGCACACCTTTTTCCCCCTCCTTCCCATTTCTTCCAAGGGTTTCCTTTGTTCTTGTTTTGTTCCTCTTGACCACCGAAAATCCACAAAAAAATCAAATAAACTTACAATCGTAATTTCAACATAACTTCTTCGTTTCTAGTCCGATTTTCGCAAAATTTATATTTTCGGAATCCTCTCTTCAAGATCTACATCCTAGTATGTTTTAATTTCAGTTTTCATTATGTCGATTTAAGATGATTTTGGGCATAATTTTGGTTTTAATAGTTATTATTGTGTTTTTGTTGTTTTTAATAGGTGAAGATTATGAGGATGATATAGGGGACTCCTATATAGTAGAGGATGATGGGTAGCTACTGTTTTTAGGGTTTTCTCAAGGGTTATTTTGCCTTTTTCTAGCTTCAGGTAACATATTTCGAGTTACTTTTGTTTTCTTGTATGATTTTGTGAATGTTATTTGAGTAGTTTATTTCACATGAATATATGGGTTAAATTCATGTCTTTTGTAAGTATAAGTTCACATATTAGTATGGAAATGATTTGGGAATGATTAATTGATGCTTAAAACGATGTTAAAATGAACAAAAATGGAGAAACGGAGGGTTTGGGGTGGCGGCCCAGTTGGCCCCGCAGGCCCGTGCAGGCCCACGACAGCCCTGGGTTGGCCCGGGTCGGCCCGTTTCTTGTTTTCGCGATTTTTCATGCGTTGTTCGTCGTTTCGGGTTCATTAATTTTATATTTAGTATAAGTAACATATGGGTAATCTTTTGAAATAAATAATGTCAGTAGTAAATATAATGTTGATGGTAAAATTATGCTTATATTGGTAGTTTGCACATGTTAGGATAGGTTATGATATGAAATTGTAATGAATATGCTTGAAATGAATTTTACTGCGATAATTGCAATGTGTGGACAAGGCCCTCGGGAACTGCGTCTGCGGGATCCACACTAGGCATAATCGACTCGAGGTTCTTTCGAATCGAATTAAGACAAATTAGAGTCGCCACCAAGTTTTTTGGGAACTTGGAACCGTTCAAGTCAACTTTACACCTTTCATCGAAAAGCATAAAGCCAATCGACTACGAGTGATTAAAGATAAAGACTTGTACCCTATATCACTCGATTTGAATGACTCTCGTAATCCAATGGTATTTAGACGGATCCACAAACCATAGATCTTGAGTAAGGGGTGAGGGTACGTGTTGGGAAGCCCATAAGGACACCCAACCCCGCCCGTCAATAACGGCCTCTACTAAGTCAAGTATGGATTTCAAACAAGGTCATAGCTACTACGATATATGATATGCAAACATCGTTTTAAACCTTAACATGTGACAACAATTTCTATGTCGTTTTAGATGCAACTAAACTAACTTTGTCAAAGTTGTAATTTAGCATGTGGGTTGATTGATCTAACAACAAACAAAACAAAGCAAACAAGGCTTAAGGGGGAATGGGGGAGCCGTTGGGATCTACCTATTACAAACCAGGCATTTCATGCCGACACAACAATAAATTAAAGATACAACTCGATCTAAATACAATTGCTACATACAACACTGTACACGACAACACACACGGCCAATCGGCCAAGAAAAGAGTGCACAAGAGGGGTGACCCACGGCTTACATGACTCACGGCCTTGGGTCACTCCTCGTGATGTGTGCTTTTGTTCAATCTCATCGAATTAGACATAGGGCCGCACACCAAAGCATGCGTTAGCATAAATCGGGTCATGTTGTTTTAAACAACATGCGATTTACTACGCTCTTACAAGCATTGGGGCACAACCATCTAACAAAACAAGACTAAGGTTTTTTGAAAGAGGTTTTGACTCGATAAAAGAAAACTAACTTGAAAATTACAACCAAACTAACAAACACGACTCGATAAACAAATTAATTACAAGATACGAAATAACGAGATAAAGATGAGAAAAAATGAGAAAAGGGACTACAAGGACACGGCCAAACACGGCCCACACGATCTAGCATACCCTAATTCTTAGGTCAGATTCATTAGGTTAGATCGATGATTGCGAAACGGGTTAGGAACGAATTAGAAAACAAGTTAGAAACGACGTTGATCGATTGAAAAGAGGTCTTGCAATTGTGTATTCTACACGGCTCAAAAGGGGTCAAATTAGGTCAAGTTCGCTAATTAATTTAACTCATCGAGTGTTAATAAGAAGGTGCTAATCACGCACTCTTATACTAGCGAGAAATTAGGTGAAAGAGAGAGATGCATTCATTAAGTTACATAATTGTTAGTTGATTTTGAAAGCTATGTCGATGTACCCTAAAGTGTCTAATTAGGTTATTAAATTGATCTAATGTCATCTAAATGAGTTATATGTTAACAATCAGAGGTCATACTAACATGCAACGGGTCCTAAGGTGGGTCGAATTGGCCGAGACAAACAAAGGGTCAAAAGCGAGGAACGGAAGTAAGAAATTCGTTTTATTTATGCCCTACCTTGAACACGAGGATATGTAAATGAGACGGGGGTGTATGACCGACTGATGTAGCGGTTTATTTTCCCATCTCAAGTCAACGCTGGTGTTCATGGTGGTACTTTAACTCATACTCGGACTAAACTAGTTTCATAGTTAATTTAAACGATAAATAAAAAGCGATAAACAACAAAACAAACTATAAGAAAAACAAACATAAAAACGAAATAAAAAAGGAGAAAGAGGAGGATTTGATGCACCCTCAACCTACATGTATCGTTGACACCGTCTTGGGTCGTGATCGATGGTAGATTTTATCTCGAGAGGCCGTCGTCGATGAAGAAACAAAGCAAACACGCGTTTTTATCGAATCTGGACAGCAACTTTCAAACAGCGATTTCTCCCTCGTTTCACGATGAAAATTCGATTTAAAAGATGTTTTGAAAACTAGAAAGAGAGGAGAACAGAGATCTTAAAGCAACCCCTGCTCGTTTTGAGTTATTGGGCACGAAAAACGAGCACAAACAGAACTGGACAGACAGGAACAAACCGCGAAAACAGAGTGTATAACACTCTGTTTTTCGAGGGATTTCGTGTACTCTCAAGGGCAATTTGACTCTTAAATCTTTGTCTAATGTGTAGATGGATGTTATATGGTTAATTAGGAACAAGAAACTCGAGTTTTGATGGAGATTTGAAGGAGGAACGAATTGTTTTTCGAAGAGGACACACAAACTGTTTCAGTTTGGATGTCGGTTTTGTGGAGGGTTTTTGATAGGCAATTAGGGTTTGTTTCTGAGGTTTAAAGCTTGTGAGTGAAGGTAGGATATATCAAGAACTTAGAGGAATGAATGTATGGTGAAGGGTGGGTATTTATAAGGAGTTAAAGTAGGGTAAAAGGGAGGAGAGGCACACGGGCTCGGCTGAACATAGCTGCTGTCCAGCAGCTTTTGGGGGGTTTTCTACGGTCCGTTTGGGGGTTTTTCTTGGTGATTAAGGTAAGGTAATATGGGTAGGATATTAGGGTATGGGTTAGGGTTAATGGGTACGGGTTTTGGTGGTATTTGGAGCGGGTTTTGGGCTCGGGATTCATCACGCAAAACAGGGGGTAGGCTGTTTGTATGCGGGCTGTTGGGGGTGATTTGGGATGGGATTTGGGCCGTGGTTAAGGGGGTTCGAACTGGGTTGGATGGGTAGAGGCTTAGGTTGGTTAGTGTACTCGAGATTCGTGCCAACTCGTAAAGAAAACGGGCTCAAAAACCGAGCTAAAATCGAGCTCAAAAACACATGTTCAAAACGAGTTCTTTTCGATTTTCAAATCGATTTTTCAAATCAATTAACACATTAAAATAAATGATTTTTCAAACCAAATATACTCATAAAATGATTTTTCAAATAAAATATTTATTTTATTTTCAATAAAATAAACTTGGGAAAATAAATTCAAAATAAAATAAAATAAATTGAATTTACCTTAAAAAAGCTTTAATTTAAATATCATTTAAATTAATAAAATGAACTCACTTAGAAAAACATTAATTTAAATATCATTTAAATTAATAAAATACTTCAACGACGACGCCCATTCTACATCGTAAAACGAGCTCCAAATAATGACAATGACAACTAAAGAATACATGTGTCCTATCATCATCGGGTGTTTGTCGGGTTCTCTATAAATCCCAATATCGACGGATACGGGTATCTACAGAGCCCCCACTTTGACTGAGGCTTGGACAAGGTGAAAGTCAAAGTATACCCCAGGTCCCTTTCGACCTGAGGATTCTTCGGGTCGTTTATAGTCCATTAGACTTGCGTATATAAGCTACTTGACCATAAGAAGAGATCATACCTGAAACTTCGTTGGGGATTGACTCTTGCTTCTGTTGTATCATAAATTGCATATATGGTGGATTGAGCCTTATCCTTAGGCGCCTACGTATCCGTTTCTGACGGAATCAAACCGCGTCGTAGTTCGACAGCGACACATGCCCAAAGTTTATCATCGGCTGGCGTATGTCCAAAACTCATCATCTGCTGACATTTGCCCAAAGCTTATCATCTGCTGGCAGGTGTCCAAATGGGACGGGACTTTCCGAGGAGGTTGCCGCCGCTTTCATCATTTGCTTTCAGCTACGGAATTCTTTCATTTCATACTCTTGTATTGAATTGAATTCTGAGTGGATGTCATCCTTTACATCTTGATAATGGTCTCTGAAGCCAACGGCCGAGACCCTGATTCAATGGCTCTAAAGTCGAAGACTTTAGAAATTTGATTGAAGCATATCTGCTATATTTGAAACACAAAACGTACAAGCAATAATCATCACATATGCACATTTGGATCATCGATCATAAAATTGGATCATTTGAAAGATTGGGTCATCGACCCGAAAATTGAATTTGAAAATTTTGAATAATTGGGTCATCGACCCGAATTTTGAATTTGACATCACTTGGAATGTTGGGTCATCGACCCGAATTTTGAATTTGACATCACTTGGAATGTTGGGTCATCGACCCAAATTTGAGTTTAAAAGACGGGTCATCGACCGAAATTTGAACATGTTGAAAATTTTGAATAATTGGGCTATCGACCCAAATTTTGAATTTGAAATGAATCACTTGGATGTTGGGTCGTCGACCCAAAATTTGATTTTGAACTTTGAGATTTGAACCTTGACTTGAAATGTACCACTACTTGGATCATCTATCCCATAATTCGCAAAAAGTTTTTGAAATTTCGGAATTCTGAAATCTTTGGCATTTTGAAATCGAACCTTGACGGGTGAGCAGGAAATACGACTCAGACACTCTGTATGACTCGTAAACCACGTGGGCGTAGCCCGCTACCGTAAAACAAAAAAGGAAAATAAAACCATAAGTGTGCACGGGTTTTAATTCAATTATTGACTTGTTGGGGGTAGAAAGGTAAATTGGCCGTTCTGGCGCCAAAAGATGGCAAATGGGAATCACAAGGTCGTCGACTTGGGATGTAGATATCGTATGTCATGGGCGTGCTCCTGAGGGCACACGGGAATCAAGATCACTTGGCATTGACAAGGTGGATTAAACTCACGGAGCAACAACGTTGGCTTCGCCCAGACACTAAACACGGACTCATTTTATGAGAACAGTTGGACATCACACATCACTCTTGTTTGGAACATTCTGTCACTCTTCTCCTCGCCTCCTTTCTTTTCAGCGAGTTTTCATCATTTCTTGCCACCGCCTTCTTTCTTTTCAGCGGGCTTTTACTATTTTTCTTCCACGCCTTCTTTCTTTTCAGCGGGTTTTTCATATTTTCTGTTCCCAACACAAACCCATATCTATGTGACTCAGCATCTTTGCCTAAACCGTTAGATAAAGCTCATTCCGAGACTTGACACTACTCATCTGAACCTATATCCTTATCCTAGCTTACATCGAGTGCTAAGACCGACTCAAACAAAGGTGGCTTCATTTGGACTTGGTTAAGACCCGTAATAAACCGACAAGATGACAACTTGGTTGATGAGTGGATTGAATCCCTTATTCTGAAGGACTGCCTACGTATTCGCGTGGAGCGAAATCAAATCCGACGTAGTTCGATCAAGGTGCATAAACTTGGCATTTTAATTGTGTGTACACACTCGAAGGTTTCACCTACGGTATCATGTCGTATCCCATTCTAGCCTGTAAGGTACTGTTAAATCCCGCGTCTAGGGTTGGTACAAAAGGTTGTGGTTCTTTGGGATGTGGAGCTTAGTAATAACAAGTTTGAATGGTTAACCATCATTCTGAAGGTTTGTTTTGTGGTGCTAAGGCCAAGGGCTATGGCTGCTGATGTGGTTGGAATGGGTGTCTCGGGTTTGATGAACCACGAGTGCAAATGGGTTGAAAAATGATGCGGGTTCAAATTTCCATGTCTGGACCCTAAAGGCTGGGTGTAACAACACAAGCGGAATAATTCTCAAAATCCCTAACTATTCCCTCATAAATGCCTCGGGAAGGACTTAGGGGTATGGATGATTCTTTGATGGCACTACTGGACCATTTTGGCTTCGCCTTTGAAATTCGATCAACATTCAGACATTTCTTTTTCTTTTCTTCTTCTTTTTTCCTTTTTTTTTTTTGTCGTTTTTCTTCTTTTTCATCTCTTCTCCTTTTTCATTTTTCATTCTTTTTCATCTTTTTTCTCGCTTTGAAAATGATCTTCTATTCATTCTCTTAGTCACAAATGGATACACCTTGAAAACTGGGCTTCGCCAACTAATTTGGGTAGGAACTAACAATTCCTTGTTAGAACGGGTTGATATCTTCTCTCTTCAAGATGGGATGATTTTGTGGGGATGGGCTTGCCTTCCATCATTGATAGGGAAACCAGAAGCTAGTCCGGGTTCATCATAGAATCATCTAAAGGCCTGTGTTAAGCATTAGTTTTGATGGAGGTTTTCTACCGCCAGACATGGAATAGGTAAAGGAATCAAACACAGGATCCTAGTGTACCTTTCATTTTGAAACGAGACATATTTTCACCCCAGGGATGCCTTTGAGTGTGTTGTGCGTTTTATCATATTTCGAAATGATCGAGGATGGGAAACAAGACATATTTGGAAACGAAACTGCAACTTTTTATTGGAAAGACAAATGCTTAACAGACTCGAAGGAAAGATTCCTAGGACACACCCTAGGTCATCGCGGGACAAACGACTCAACTTCAAGAAAAGAAAGTCCTAGACTCGACTCGACTAAGAAAAGAAAACAAATCCCGACTCATAATTTTTCAAATCTGGTCTTGAGCCTTCCCTTTTTCAGCTGTCAGCTTAGATGCTCGGTTCTAGTCCTTGATCCCTTTGATGGTCTGCCTCCATCCTGAGGTAGTCCTCTGAGGATCTACGCGATGATGAAAGTTGGTGAATCGAATTGTCTTTTATTAACCGTTAACGAGAGGAGCACATTCTAGAGCAAGACTCGACTTGAATTTCATTCTTCGGGTTTGGCAAGAATTTGAGCAATCCAAAAATATTTTCGATAAACACCCCTTTCAAGTGACATGGGTGGATAAGATGGGAATAATCGACATTGTCTTCGACAAAAACAAAGTTGGCGTGATCGGCAAATGGATTGGTGATGTTATTGGGTTTAACAGTTGGGATCGGGAGTGTTCCACTCTCAATCATGTCTTGAATTTCGTGCTTCAGTCGATAACACCTTTCAGTATCATGGCCTTTCCCTTGATGAAAGGCATAGTAGGCATTTGGTTTATACCATTTACCTTGTTGATCAGCGGGAGGGTCCGGAGTTGGACCAATAGGCTTCAGCTTTCCTTGGGCTATGAGCCTTTGGAGAGCGTATGTATAAGTGCATCCGATATCGGTGAATGCCCTAGGTGTTTGGCGTTGCGACTTCTGCGATTGCCCTTCTAAGAGATTGATGTCTTCACCAATATGGGTCGCTACTAGGGCCTTGCCCTTAGACGATGAGGCCCCTTGGTACCCTTTAGGCTTTTCAGCCTCTGCCCTTATGACATCATCTTCTACCTTTATCCCGATTCTTATCAATTCTTTGAAAGAGCCAAAATTCTGGTATTTCAGAGCATTGCGGTAAATAGGTCGTAGATTCTTTACGAACTTATCTACCATTTCAACTTCGTCAGGCTTCTTGGCTAATTTCACGCTTTCAGTAGCGCCATCTTGCAAGGAATTGATAAAGCCTTCTTTGTCTTTCTGTGTCATCACCTCCAATGTTCTTATGTTGGTTTGAATCTCGACATTATCAAAGCATAGTGCTTAGAACTCCACCGTAATATCTTGAAAATGGGGAAGTTCTTAAGGTCAAGATTATAGAACCACGCCTTCGGGTGTTCATCCAGAGACTGGGCAAAAATTTGGAGAGCATGTCGCGGTACTCCTTTAGTGCTAAGTACCCTTTATAGGCCTTAACATGGTGGATGGATCTTTGTGCCCTTGAACTTTGGGATGTCGGTGAGTACCATGTTCGTGGGCAACTTATCCTGAATTGGGGCATAGGCCCTAGCATTTTCATAGTGGATGTTCTTCCCCAGGGAGAGTTTCAAACGGTCTTCGATGAACTTGAACCGTTTCTCGGATCGTCGAGAGGTGGGGTAGATGGAGGGGAATCTTCACTCGGCTTAGATTCGATTGCATCCATTCGGGTCATCATGAGGTTCACGACCTCGGTGAGCTTGTTAACAACATCTTCCATTGCTTGACGTCGGGTTTTTGGCGGCCTTTCTACAAGAAAACCCCCGTCTTGAGTCAATATTTAAAGTAAGAGCCCCCTGCACACTTAAGGACACGACCCCAACTTGACTCAAACAAAGACTCGACTTGAGATCGACTAACCAAAGGTTCGACTCACGGTTGGATTTAGACCTTGGTTCATTTTAGACTCGACAAAACGACATGACTCAAACTGTCGTAGCACGATTCTAAACTGGACTCGGTGTGACTAAACCCGTGATTGGACTAACATAGCCCATAGGTTCGGGTGAAACGCCCTAAATGGCTTAGCTTGGGCGTTTTTGTGGACTATCCTAGACCAAATGGTCGACCAACATGACTCAAGGCCCAAGAGGTGAGCTTGGGTGACCCAACAAGGTCGTGTTCTAGACTCATAGAACGAAACAGACCCGGCCTAACACGGCCATGACCCGGACATGACTTGACGCATTTCATGCTTGGTTGACGTTCGAGAGGCATTTTGGATTGATTTTTGAAAAACGAAAGATTGATTCGAAAATGAGATTTGAAATGGGCAGCATGCCGGCTATAAAAGCTCATTTTGGGCCGAAAATTCTAGTCCTATTTGGGCAGCATTCCGCGTTTTTAAAACCATGCTATTTTGAAACTAAGTTGTTCAAAAGTTCGGTTTCGAAAAGGACATGGAAAATTTCGAAAAGACTCGGGAAAACAATTTGCACATTGTCATTCTCATGTTATAAGGATGTATGCTCCTAGACATCTCTAAGTCTCGGCAAGTCTTCTACAAGAAGGTATATGCCCTCCATCCTTTTGCGGTCTTATAGAGCAAGGTGTCTTAAGGTAGAGTACCTAGAAGATCGTCCCCACCATCAAGAACCACGCGAGGTGAAGTGGAAGCGAGCAATGTGCAGCTTCCTAGCATAGTGGGACGTCGCCCCTCACGCATCACGAAGAAACGCTGGGACGGCCCGGGCAAGTCCTTAAGGGTTTATGCATGAATCGTAGCACTATGAGTAATGTTTTACTTTCCGACACTTTCTTTTCAAGTTTCACCTCGAAGGAAAAGACCCTAGAAACAAAGTGTAACTAGTCCTCTTTTCCTCAGCGGAGTCGCCAAACTGTGGACAAGGCCCTCGGGAACTGTGTCCGCGGGATCCACACTAGGCATAATCGACTCGAGGTTCTTTTGAATCGAATTAAGACAAATTAGAGTCGCCACCAAGTTTTTGGGAACTTGGAACCGTTCAAGTCCACTTTACACCTTTCATCGAAAAGCATAAAGCCAATCGACTACGAGTGATTAAAGATAAAGACTTGTACCCTATATCACTCGATTTGAATGACTCTCGTAATCCAATGGTATTTAGACGGATCCACAAACCATAGATCTTGAGTAAGGGGTGAGGGTACGTGTTGGGAAGCCCATAAGGACACCCAACCCCGCCCGTCAATAACGGCCTCTACTAAGTCAAGTATGGATTTCAAACAAGGTCATAGCTACTATGATATATGATATGCAAACATCGTTTTAAACCCTAACATGTGACAACAATTTCTATGTCGTTTTAGATGCAACTAAACTAACTTTGTCAAAGTTGTAATTTAGCATGTGGGTTGATTGATCTAACAACATACAAAACAAAGCAAACAAGGCTTAAGGGGGAATGGGGGAGCCGTTGGGATCTACCTATTACAAACCAGGCATTTCATGCCGACACAACAATAAATTAAAGATACAACTCGATCTAAATACAATTGCTACATACAACACTATACACGACAACACACACGGCCAATCGGCCTAGAAAAGCGTGCACAAGAGGGGTGACCCACGGCTTACATGACTCACGGCCTTGGGTCAGTCCTCGTGATGTGTGCTTTCGCTCAATCTCATCGAATTAGACATAGGGCCGCACACCAAAGCATGCATTAGCATAAATCGGGCCATGTTGCTTTAAACAACATGCGATTTACTACGCTCTTACAAGCATTGGGGCACAACCATCTAACCAAACAAGACTAAGGTTTTTTTAAAGAGGTTTTGACTCGATAAAAGAAAACTAACTTGAAAATTACAACCAAACTAACAAACACGACTCGATAAACAAATTAATTACAAGATACGAAATAACGAGATAAAGATGAGAAAAAACGAGAAAAGGTACTACAAGGACACGGCCAAACACAGCCCACACGATCTAGCATACCCTAATTCTTAGGTCAGATTCATTAGGTTAGATCGATGATTGCGAAACGGGTTAGGAACGAATTAGAAAACAAGTTAGAAATGACGTTGATCGATTGAAAAGAGGTCTTGCAATTGTGTATTCTACACGGCTCAAAAGGGGTCAAATTAGGTCAAGTTCACTAATTAATTTAACTCATCGAGTGTTAATAAGAAGGTGCTAATCACGCACTCTTATACTAGCAAGAAATTAGGTGAAAGAGAGAGATGCATTCATTAAGTTACAGAATTGTTAGATGATTTTGAAAGCTATGTCGATGTACCCTAAAGTGTCTAATTAGGTTATTAAATTGATCTAATGTCATCTAAATGAGTTATATGTTAACAATCAGAGGTCATACTAACATGCAACGGGTCCTAAGGTGGGTCGAATTGGCCGAGACAAACAAAGGGTCAAAAGCGAGGACCGGAAGTTAGAAATTCGTTTTATTTATGCCCTACCTTGAACTCGAGGATATGTAAATGAGACGGGGGTGTACGACCGACTGATGTAGCGGTTTCTTTTCCCATCTCAAGTCAACGCGGGTGTTCATGGTGGTACTTTAACTCATACTCGGACTAAACTAGTTTCATAGTTAATTTAAACGATAAATAAAAAGCGATAAACAACAAAACAAACTATAAGAAAAACAAACATAAAAACGAAATAAAAAAGGAGAAAGAGGAGGATTTGAGGAACCCTCAACCTACATTTATCGTTGACACCGTCTTGGGTCGTAATCGATGGTATATTTTATCTCGAGAGGCCGTCGTCGACGAAGAAACAAAGCCAACACGCGTTTTTATCGAATCTGGACAGCAACTTTCAAACAGCGATTTCTCCCTCGTTTCACGATGAAAATTCGATTTAAAAGATTTTGTGAAAACTAGAAAGAGAGGAGAACAGAGATCTTAAAGCAACCCCTGCTCGTTTTGAGTTATTGGGCACGAAAACGGGCACAAACAGAACTGGACAGACAGGAACAAACCGCGAAAACAGAGTGTTATACACTCTGTTTTTTGAGGGATTTCGTGTACTCTCAAGGGAAATTTGTCTCGTAAATCTTTGTCTAATGTGTAGATGGATGTTATATATTTAATTATGAACAAGAAACTCGAGTTTTGATGGAGATTTGAAGGAGGAACGAATTGTTTTTCGAAGAGGACACACAAACTGTTTCAGTTTGGATGTCGGTTTTGTGGAGGGTTTTTGAGAGGCAATTAGGGTTTGTTTCTGAGGTTTAAAGCTTGTGAGTGAAGGTAGGATGTATCAAGAACTTAGAGGAATGAATGTATGGTGAAGGGTGGGTATTTATAAGGAGTTAAAGTAGGGTAAAAGGGAGGAGAGGCAGACGGGCTCGGCTGAACATAGCTGCTGTCCAGCAGCTTTTGGGGGGTTTTCTAGGGTTCGTTTGGGGGTTTTTCTTGGTGATTAAGGTAAGGTAATATGGGTAGGATATTAGGGTATGGGTTAGGGTTAATGGGCACGGGTTTTGGTGGTATTTGGAGCGGGTTTTGGGCTCGGGATTCATCACGCAAAACAGGGGGTAGGCTGTTTGTATGCGGGCTGTTGGGGGTGATTTGGGATGGGATTTGGGCCGTGGTTAAGGGGGTTCGAACTGGGTTGGATGGGTAGAGGCTTAGGTTGGTTAGTGTACTCGAGATTCGTGCCAACTCGTAAAGAAAACGGGCTCAAAAACCGAGCTAAAATCGAGCTCAAAAACACATGTTCAAAACGAGTTCTTTTCGATTTTCAAATCGATTTTTCAAATCAATTAACACATTAAAATAAATGATTTTTCAAACCAAATATACTCATAAAATGATTTTTCAAATCAAATATTTATTTTATTTTCAATAAAATAAACTTGGGAAAATAAATTCAAAATAAAATAAAATAAATTGAATTTACCTTAAAAAAGCTTTAATTTAAATATTATTTAAATTAATAAAATGAACTCACTTAGAAAAACATTAATTTAAATATCATTTAAATTAATAAAATACTTCAACGACGACGCCCATTGTACATCGTAAAACGAGCTCCAAATAATGACAATGACAACTAAAGAATACATGTGTCCTATCATCATCGGGTGTTTGTCGGGTTCTCTATAAATCCCAATATCGACGGATACGGGTATCTCTGAGCCCCCACTTTGGCGAGGCTTGGGCAAGGCGAAAGTCAAAGTATACCCCAGTCCCTTTCGACACGAGGATTCTTGGTCGTTTATAGTCCATTAGACTTGCGTATATAAGCTCTTGACCATAAGAAGAGATCATACCGAAACTTCGTTGGGATTGACTCTTGCTTACATTTGTATCATAAATTGCATATATGGTGGATTGAGCCTTATCCTTAGGCGCCTACGTATCCGTTTCCGACGGAATCAAACCCGCGTCGTAGTTAAACAGCTGTGCGACACATGCCCAAAGTTTATCATCGGCTGGCGTATGTCCAAAACTCATCATCTGCTGACATTTGCCCAAAGCTTATCATCTGCTGGCAGGTGTCCAAATGGGACGGGACTTTCCGAGGAGGTTGCCGCCGCTTTCATCATTTGCTTTCAGCTACGGAATTCTTTCATTTCATACTCTTGTATTGAATTGAATTCTGAGTGGATGTCATCCTTTACATCTTGATAATGGTCTCGAAGCCAAGCGGCTTGAGCCCCCGATTTGCAATGGCTCTAAAGTCGAAGACTTTAGAGCTCCCAGTTGAAGCATATCCTGCTATATTTGAAACACAAAAACGTACAAGCAATAATCATCACATATGCAAATTTGGATCATCGATCATAAAATTGGATCATTTGAAAGATTGGGTCATCGACCCGAAAATTGAATTTGAAAATTTTGAATAATTAGGTCATCGACCCGAATTTTGAATTTGACATCACTTGGAATGTTGGGTCATCGACCCGAATTTTGAATTTGACATCACTTGGAATGTTGGGTCATCGACCCGAAATTTGAGTTTGAAAGACTGGGTCATCGACCCGAAATTTGAACATGTTGAAAATTTTGAATAATTGGGCTATCGACCCAAATTTTGAATTTGAAATGAATCACTTGGATGTTGGGTCGTCGACCCAAAATTTGATTTTGAACTTTGAGATTTGAACCTTGACTTGAAATGTACCACTACTTGGATCATCTATCCCATAATTCGCAAAAAGTTTTTGAAATTTCGGAATTCTGAAATCTTTGGCATTTTGAAATTGAACCTTGACGGGTGAGCAGGAAATACGACTCAGACACTCTGTATGACTCGTAAACCACGTGGGCGTAGCCCGCTACCGTAAAACAAAAAAGGAAAATAAAACCATAAGTGTGCACGGGTTTTAATTCAATTATTGACTTGTTGGGGGTAGAAAGGTAAATTGGCCGTTCTGGCGCCAAAAGATGGCAAATGGGAATCACAAGGTCGTCGACTTGGGATGTAGATATCGTATGTCATGGGCGTGCTCCCGAGGGCACACGGGAATCAAGATCACTTGGCATTGACAAGGTGGATTAAACTCACGGAGCAACAACGTTGGCTTCGCCCAGACACTAAACACGGACTCATTTTATGAGAACAGTTGGACATCACACATCACTCTTGTTTGGAACATTCTGTCACTCTTTTCCTCGCCTCCTTTCTTTTCAGCGAGTTTTCATCATTTCTTGCCACCGCCTTCTTTCTTTTCAGCGGGCTTTTACTATTTTTCTTCCACGCCTTCTTTCTTTTTTCGGGTTTTCATATTTTCTGTTCCCAACACAAACCCATATCTATGTGACTCAACATCTTTGCCTAAACCGTTAGATAAAGCTCATTCCGAGACTTGACACTACTCATCTGAACCTATATCCTTATCCTAGCTTACATCGAGTGCTAAGACCGACTCAAACAAAGGTGGCTTCATTTGGACTTGGTTAAGACCCGTAATAAACCGACAAGATGACAACTTGGTTGATGAGTGGATTGAATCCCTTATTCTGAAGGACTGCCTACGTATTCGCGTGGAGCGAAATCAAATCCGACGTAGTTCGATCAAGGTGCATAAACTTGGCATTTTAATTGTGTGTACACACTCGAAGGTTTCACCTACGGTATCATGTCGTATCCCATTCTAGCCTGTAAGGTACTGTTAAATCCCGCGTCTAGGGTTGGTACAAAAGGTTGTGGTTCTTTGGGATGTGGAGCTTGGTAATAACAAGTTTGAATGGTTAACCATCATTCTGAAGGTTTGTTTTGTGGTGCTAAGGCCAAGGGCTATGGCTGCTGATGTGGTTGGAATGGGTGTCTCGGGTTTGATGAACCACGAGTGCAAATGGGTTGAAAAATGATGCGGGTTCAAATTTCCATGTCTGGACCCTAAAGGCTGGGTGTAACAACACAAGCGGAATAATTCTCAAAATCCCTAACTATTCCCTCATAAATGCGTCGGGAAGGACTTAGGGGTATGGATGACTGCTGATGGCACTACCTGACCATTTTGGCTTCGCCTTTGAAATTCGATCAACATTCAGACATTTCTTTTTCTTTTCTTCTTCTTTTTTCCTTTTTTTTTTATCGTTTTTCTTCTTTTTCATCTCTTCTCCTTTTTCATTTTTCATTCTTTTTCATCTTTTTTCTCGCTTTGAAAATGATCTTCTATTCATTCTCTTAGTCACAAATGGATACACCTTGAAAACTGGGCTTCGCCAACTAATTTGGGTAGGAACTAACAATTCCTTGTTAGAACGGGTTGATATCTTCTCTCTTCGAGATGGGATGATTTTGTGGGGATGGGCTTACCTTCCATCATTGATAGGGAAACCAGAAGCTAGTCCGGGTTCATCATAGAATCATCTAAAGGCCTGTGTTAAGCATTAGTTTTGATGGAGGTTTTCTACCGCCAGACATGGAATAGGTAAAGGAATCAAACACAGGATCCTAGTGTACCTTTCATTTTGAAACGAGACATATTTTCACCCCAGGGATGCCTTTGAGTGTGTTGTGCGTTTTATCATATTTCGAAATGATCGAGGATGGGAAACAAGACATATTTGGAAACGAAACTGCAACTTTTTATTGGAAAGACAAATGCTTAACAGACTCGAAGGAAAGATTCCTAGGACACACCCTAGGTCATCGCGGGACAAACGACTCAACTTCAAGAAAAGAAAGTCCTAGACTCGACTCGACTAAGAAAAGAAAACAAATCCCGACTCATAATTTTTCAAATCTGGTCTTGAGCCTTCCCTTTTTCAGCTGTCAGCTTAGATGCTCGGTTCTAGTCCTTGATCCCTTTGATGGTCTGCCTCCATCCTGAGGTAGTCCTCTGAGGATCTACGCCAGTGATGAAAGTTGGTGAATCGAATTGTCTTTTATTAACTTCGTTAACGAGAGGAGCACATTCTAGAGCAAGACTCCCGACTTGAATTTCATTCTTCGGGTTTGGCAAGAATTCAGAGCAATCCAAAAATATTTTCCCGATAAACACCCCTTTCAAGTGACATGGGTGGATAAGATGGGAATAATCGACATTGTCTTCGACAAAAACAAAGTTGGCGTGATCGGCAAATGGATTGGTGATGTTATTGGGTTTAACAGTTGGGATCGGGAGTGTTCCACTCTCAATCATGTCTTAAATTTCGTGCTTCAGTCGATAACACCTTTCAGTATCATGGCCTTTCCCTTGATGAAAGGCATAGTAGGCATTTGGTTTATACCATTTACCTTGTTGATCAGCGGGAGGGTCCGGAGTTGGACCAATAGGCTTCAGCTTTCCTTGGGCTATGAGCCTTTGGAGAGCGTATGTATAAGTGCATCCGATATCGGTGAATGCCCTAGGTGTTTGGCGTTGCGACTTCTTCGATTGCCCTTCTAAGAGATTGATGTCTTCACCAATATGGGTCGCTACTAGGGCCTTGCCCTTAGACGATGAGGCCCCTTGGTTCCCTTTAGGCTTTTCAGCCTCTGCCCTTATGACATCATCTTCTACCTTTATCCCGATTCTTATCAATTCTTTGAAAGAGCCAAAATTCTGGTATTTCAGAGCATTGCGGTAAATAGGTCGTAGATTCTTTACGAACTTATCTACCATTTCAACTTCGTCAGGCTTCTTGGCTAATTTCACGCTTTCAGCGCGCCATCTTGCAAGGAATTCAGTAAAGCCTTCTTTGTCTTTCTGTGTCATCACCTCCAATGTTCTTATGTTGGTTTGAATCTCGACATTATCAGCATAGTGCTTACAGAACTCCACCGTAATATCTTCGAAAATGGGGAAGTTCTTAAGGTCAAGATTATAGAACCACGCCTTCGGGTGTTCATCCAGAGACTGGGCAAAAATTTCAGAGAGCATGTCAGCAGGTACTCCCTTTAGTGCTAAGTACCCTTTATAGGCCTTAACATGGTGGACTGGATCTTCGGTGCCCTTGAACTTTGGGATGTCAGTGAGTACCATGTTCGTGGGCAACTTATCCTGAATTGGGGCATAGGCCCTAGAATTTTTATAGTGGATGTTCTTCCCCTGGGAGAGTTTCAAACGGTCTTCGATGAACTTGAACCGTTTCTCCAGATCAGTCAGAGGTGGGGTAGATGGAGGGGAATCTTCACTCAGCTTAGATTCGATTGCATCCATTCGGGTCATCATGAGGTTCACGACCTCAGTGAGCTTGTTAACAGCATCTTCCATTGCTTGACGTCGGGTTTTTGGCGGCCTTTCTACAAGAAAACCCCGTACTGAGTCAATATTTAAAGTAAGAGCCCCTGCACACTTAAGGACACGACCCCAACTTGACTCAAACAAAGACTCGACTTGAGACTGACTAACCAAAGGTTCGACTCACGGTTGGATTTAGACCTTGGTTCATTTTAGACTCGGCAAAACGACATGACTCAAACTGTCGTAGCACGATTCTAAACTGAACTCGGTGTGACTAAACCCGTGATTGGACTAACATAGCCCATAGGTTCGGGTGAAACGCCCTAAATGGCTTAGCTTGGGCGTTTTTGTGGACTATCCTAGACCAAATGGTCGACCAACATGACTCAAGGCCCAAGAGGTGAGCTTGGGTGACCCAACAAGGTCGTGTTCTAGACTCTTAGAACGAAACACACCCGGCCTAACACGGCCATGACCCGGACATGACTTGACGCATTTCATGCTTGGTTGACGTTCGAGAGGCATTTTGGATTGATTTTTGAAAAACGAAAGATTGATTCGAAAATGAGATTTGAAATGGGCACATGCGGCTATAAAAGCTCATTTTGGGCCGAAAATTCTAGTCCTATTTGGGCAGCATTCCGCGTTTTTAAAACCATGCTATTTTGAAACTAAGTTGTTCAAAAGTTCGGTTTCGAAAAGGACATGGAAAATTTCGAAAAGACTCGGGAAAACAATTTGCACATTGTCATTCTCATGTTATAAGGATGTATGCTCCTAGACATCTCTAAGTCTCGGCAAGTCTTCTACAAGAAGGTCTATGCCCTCCATCCTTTTGCGGTCTTATAGAGCAAGGTGTCTTAAGGTAGAGTACCTAGAAGATCGTCCCCACCATCAAGAACCACGCGAGGTGAAGTGGAAGCGAGCAATGTGCAGCTTCCTAGCATAGTGGGACGTCGCCCCTCACGCATCACGAAGAAACGCTGGGACGGCCCGGGCAAGTCCTTAAGGGTTTATGCATGAATCGTAGCACTATGAGTAATGTTTTACTTTCCGATACTTTCTTTTCAAGTTTCACCTCGAAGGAAAAGACCCTAGAAACAAAGTGTAACTAGTCCTCTTTTCCTCGGTGAGTCGCCAAAGCGTGGACAAGGCCCTCGGGAACTGTGTCCGCGGGATCCACACTAGGCATAATCGACTCGAGGTTCTTTTGAATCGAATTAAGACAAATTAGAGTCGCCACCAAGTTTTTGGGAACTTGGAACCGTTCAAGTCCACTTTACACCTTTCATCGAAAAGCATAAAGCCAATCGACTACGAGTGATTAAAGATAAAGACTTGTACCCTATATCACTCGATTTGAATGACTCTCGTAATCCAATGGTATTTAGACGGATCCACAAACCATAGATTTTGAGTAAGGGGTGAGGGTACGTGTTGGGAAGCCCATAAGGACACCCAACCCCGCCCGTCAATAACGGCCTCTACTAAGTCAAGTATGGATTTCAAACAAGGTCATAGCTACTACGATATATGATATGCAAACATCGTTTTAAACCCTAACATGTGACAACAATTTCTATGTCGTTTTAGATGCAACTAAACTAACTTTGTCAAAGTTGTAATTTAGCATGTGGGTTGATTGATCTAACAACATACAAAACAAAGCAAACAAGGCTTAAGGGGGAATGGGGAGCCGTTGGGATCTACCTATTACAAACCAGGCATTTCATGCCGACACAACAATAAATTAAAGATACAACTCGATCTAAATACAATTGCTACATACAACACTATACACGACAACACACACGGCCAATCGGCCTAGAAAAGCGTGCACAAGAGGGGTGACCCACGGCTTACATGACTCACGGCCTTGGGTCACTCCTCGTGATGTGTGCTTTCGCTCAATCTCATCGAATTAGACATAGGGCCACACACCAAAGCATGCATTAGCATAAATCGGGCCATGTTGCTTTAAACAACATGCGATTTACTACGCTCTTACAAGCATTGGGGCACAACCATCTAACCAAACAAGACTAAGGTTTTTTTAAAGAGGTTTTGACTCGATAAAAGAAAACTAACTTGAAAATTACAACCAAACTAACAAACACGACTCGATAAACAAATTAATTACAAGATACGAAATAACGAGATAAAGATGAGAAAAAACGAGAAAAGGTACTACAAGGACACGGCCAAACACAGCCCACACGATCTAGCATACCCTAATTCTTAGGTCAGATTCATTAGGTTAGATCGATGATTGCGAAACGGGTTAGGAACGAATTAGAAAACAAGTTAGAAATGACGTTGATCGATTGAAAAGAGGTCTTGCAATTGTGTATTCTACACGGCTCAAAAGGGGTCAAATTAGGTCAAGTTCACTAATTAATTTAACTCATCGAGTGTTAATAAGAAGGTGCTAATCACGCACTCTTATACTAGCAAGAAATTAGGTGAAAGAGAGAGATGCATTCATTAAGTTACAGAATTGTTAGATGATTTTGAAAGCTATGTCGATGTACCCTAAAGTGTCTAATTAGGTTATTAAATTGATCTAATGTCATCTAAATGAGTTATATGTTAACAATCAGAGGTCATACTAACATGCAACGGGTCCTAAGGTGGGTCGAATTGGCCGAGACAAACAAAGGGTCAAAAGCGAGGACCGGAAGTTAGAAATTCGTTTTATTTATGCCCTACCTTGAACTCGAGGATATGTAAATGAGACGGGGGTGTACGACCGACTGATGTAGCGGTTTCTTTTCCCATCTCAAGTCAACGCGGGTGTTCATGGTGGTACTTTAACTCATACTCGGACTAAACTAGTTTCATAGTTAATTTAAACGATAAATAAAAAGCGATAAACAACAAAACAAACTATAATAAAAACAAACATAAAAACGAAATAAAAAAGGAGAAAGAGGAGGATTTGAGGCACCCTCAACCTACATTTATCGTTGACACCGTCTTGGGTCGTAATCGATGGTAGATTTTATATCGAGAGGCCGTCGTCGACGAAGAAACAAAGCCAACACGCGTTTTTATCGAATCTGGACAGCAACTTTCAAACAGCGATTTCTCCCTCGTTTCACGATGAAAATTCGATTTAAAAGATTTTGTGAAAACTAGAAAGAGAGGAGAACAGAGATCTTAAAGCAACCCCTGCTCGTTTTGAGTTATTGGGCACGAAAACGAGCACAAGCAAGCTGAATGACAGACAGGAACAAACCGCTGAAAAAACAGAGTGTATAACACTCTGTTTTTCGAGGGATTTCGTGTACTCTCAAGGGCAATTTGGCTCGTAAATCTTTGTCTAATGTGTAGATGGATGTTATATGGTTAATTATGAACAAGAAACTCGAGTTTTGATGGAGATTTGAAGGAGGAACGAATTGTTTTTCGAAGAGGACACACAAACTATTTCAGTTTGGATGTCGGTTTTGTGGAGGGTTTTTGAGAGGCAATTAGGGTTTGTTTCTGAGGTTTAAAGCTTGTGAGTGAAGGTAGGATGTATCAAGAACTTAGAGGAATGAATGTATGGTGAAGGGTGGGTATTTATAAGGAGTTAAAGTAGGGTAAAAGGGAGGAGAGGCAGACGGGCTCGGCTGAGCATAGCTGCTGTCCAGCAGCTTTTGGGGGGTTTTCTAGGGTTCGTTTGGGGGTTTTTCTTGGTGATTAAGGTAAGGTAATATGGGTAGGATATTAGGGTATGGGTTAGGGTTAATGGGCACGGGTTTTGGTGGTATTTGGAGCGGGTTTTGGGCTCGGGATTCATCACGCAAAACAGGGGGTAGGCTGTTTGTATGCGGGCTGTTGGGGGTGATTTGGGATGGGATTTGGGCCGTGGTTAAGGGGGTTCGAACTGGGTTGGATGGGTAGAGGCTTAGGTTGGTTAGTGTACTCGAGATTCGTGCCAACTCGTAAAGAAAACGGGCTCAAAAACCGAGCTAAAATCGAGCTCAAAAACACATGTTCAAAACGAGTTCTTTTCGATTTTCAAATCGATTTTTCAAATCAATTAACACATTAAAATAAATGATTTTTCAAACCAAATATACTCATAAAATGATTTTTCAAATCAAATATTTATTTTATTTTCAATAAAATAAACTTGGGAAAATAAATTCAAAATAAAATAAAATAAATTGAATTTACCTTAAAAAAGCTTTAATTTAAATATCATTTAAATTAATAAAATGAACTCACTTAGAAAAACATTAATTTAAATATCATTTAAATTAATAAAATACTTCAACGACGACGCCCATTGTACATCGTAAAACGAGCTCCAAATAATGACAATGACAACTAAAGAATACATGTGTCCTATCATCATCGGGTGTTTGTCGGGTTCTCTATAAATCCCAATATCGACGGATACGGGTATCTCTGAGCCCCCACTTTGACCGAGGCTTGGACAAGGCGAAAGTCAAAGTATACCCCAGGTCCCTTTCGACCGAGGATTCTTGGTCGTTTATAGTCCATTAGACTTGCGTATATAAGCTACTTGACCATAAGAAGATATCATACCGAAACTTCGTTGGGGATTGACTCTTGCTTTGTTGTATCATAAATTGCATATATGGTGGATTGAGCCTTATCCTTAGGCGCCTACGTATCCGTTTCTGACGGAATCAAACCCGCGTCGTAGTTCGGCAAATCGCGACACATGCCCAAAGTTTATCATCGGTGGCGTATGTCCAAAACTCATCATCTCTTGACATTTGCCCAAAGCTTATCATCTGGCGGTGTCCAAATGGGACGGGACTTTCCGAGGAGGTTGCCGCCGCTTTCATCATTTGCTTTCAGCTACGGAATTCTTTCATTTCATACTCTTGTATTGAATTGAATTCTGAGTGGATGTCATCCTTTACATCTTGATAATGGTCTCTGAAGCCAACGGCTTCAGAGCCCCCAGTTTGCAATGGCTCTAAAGTCGAAGACTTTAGAGCTCCCAGTTGAAGCATATCCTGCTATATTTGAAACACAAAAACGTACAAGCAATAATCATCACATATGCACATTTGGATCATTGATCATAAAATTGGATCATTTGAAAGATTGGGTCATCGACCCGAAAATTGAATTTGAAAATTTTGAATAATTGGGTCATCGACCCGAATTTTGAATTTGACATCACTTGGAATGTTGGGTCATCGACCCGAATTTTGAGTTTGAAAGACTGGGTCATCGACCCAAAATTTGAACATGTTGAAAATTTTGAATAATTGGGCTATCGACCCAAATTTTGAATTTGAAATGAATCACTTGGATGTTGGGTCGTCGACCCAAAATTTGATTTTGAACTTTGAGATTTGAACCTTGACTTGAAATGTACCACTACTTGGATCATCTATCCCATAATTCGCAAAAAGTTTTTGAAATTTCGGAATTCTGAAATCTTTGGCATTTTGAAATCGAACCTTGACGGGTGAGCAGGAAATACGACTCAGATACTCTGTATGACTCGTAAACCACGTGGGCGTAGCCCGCTACCGTAAAACAAAAAAGGAAAATAAAACCGTAAGTGTGCACGGGTTTTAATTCAATTATTGACTTGTTGGGGGTAGAAAGGTAAATTGGCCGTTCTGGCGCCAAAAGATGGCAAATGGGAATCACAAGGTCGTCGACTTGGGATGTAGATATCGTATGTCATGGGCGTGCTCCCGAGGGCACACGGGAATCAAGATCACTTGGCATTGACAAGGTGGATTAAACTCACGGAGCAACAACGTTGGCTTCGCCCAGACACTAAACACGGACTCATTTTATGAGAACAGTTGGACATCACACATCACTCTTGTTTGGAACATTCTGTCACTCTTCTCCTCGCCTCCTTTCTTGTCAGCGAGTTTTCATCATTTCTTGCCACCGCCTTCTTTCTTTTCAGCGGGCTTTTACTATTTTTCTTCCACGCCTTCTTTCTTTTCAGCGGGTTTTTCATATTTTCTGTTCCCAACACAAACCCATATCTATGTGACTCAACATCTTTGCCTAAACCGTTAGATAAAGCTCATTCCGAGACTTGACACTACTCATCTGAACCTATATCCTTATCCTAGCTTACATCGAGTGCTAAGACCGACTCAAACAAAGGTGGCTTCATTTGGACTTGGTTAAGACCCGTAATAAACCGACAAGATGACAACTTGGTTGATGAGTGGATTGAATCCCTTATTCTGAAGGACTGCCTACGTATTCGCGTGGAGCGAAATCAAATCCGACGTAGTTCGATCAAGGTGCATAAACTTGGCATTTTAATTGTGTGTACACACTCGAAGGTTTCACCTACGGTATCATGTCGTATCCCATTCTAGTCTGTAAGGTACTGTTAAATCCCGCGTCTAGGGTTGGTACAAAAGGTTGTGGTTCTTTGGGATGTGGAGCTTGGTAATAACAAGTTTGAATGGTTAACCATCATTCTGAAGGTTTGTTTTGTGGTGCTAAAGCCAAGGGCTATGGCTGCTGATGTGGTTGGAATGGGTGTCTTGGGTTTGATGAACCACGAGTGCAAATGGGTTGAAAAATGATGCGGGTTCAAATTTCCATGTCTGGACCCTAAAGGCTGGGTGTAACAACACAAGCGGAATAATTCTCAAAATCCCTAACTATTCCCTCATAAATGCCCCGGGAAGGACTTAGGGGTATGGATGACTGCTGATGGCACTACCTGACCATTTTGGCTTCGCCTTTGAAATTCGATCAACATTCAGACATTTCTTTTTCTTTTCTTCTTCTTTTTTCCTTTTTTTTTGTCGTTTTTCTTCTTCTTTTTCATCTCTTCTCTTTTTTCATTTTTCATTCTTTTTCATCTTTTTTCTCGCTTTGAAAATGATCTTCTATTCATTCTCTTAGTCACAAATGGATACACCTTGAAAACTGGGCTTCGCCAAGTAATTTGGGTAGGAACTAACAATTCCTTGTTAGAACGGGTTGATATCTTCTCTCTTCGAGATGGGATGATTTTGTGGGGATGGGCTTGCCTTCCATCATCGATAGGGAAACCAGGAGCTAGTCTGGGTTCATCATAGAATCATCTAAAGGCCTGTGTTAAGCATTAGTTTTGATGGAGGTTTTCTACCGCCAGACATGGAATAGGTAAAGGAATCAAACACAGGATCCTAGTGTACCTTTCATTTTGAAACGAGACATATTTTCACCCCAGGGATGCCTTTGAGTGTGTTGTGCGTTTTATCATATTTCGAAATGATCGAGGATGGGAAACAAGACATATTTGGAAACGAAACTGCAACTTTTTATTGGAAAGACAAATGCTTAACAGACTCGAAGGAAAGATTCCTAGGACATACCCTAGGTCATCGCGGGACAAACGACTCAACTTCAAGAAAAGAAAGTCCTAGACTCGACTCGACTAAGAAAAGAAAACAGATCCCGACTCATAATTTTTCAAATCTGGTCTTGAGCCTTCCCTTTTTCAGCTGTCAGCTTAGATGCTCGGTTCTAGTCCTTGATCCCTTTGATGGTCTGCCTCCATCCTGAGGTAGTCCTCTGAGGATCTACGCCAGTGATGAAAGTTGGTGAATCGAATTGTCTTTTATTAACTTCGTTAACGAGAGGAGCACATTCTAGAGCAAGACTCCCGACTTGAATTTCATTCTTCGGGTTTGGCAAGAATTCAGAGCAATCCAAAAATATTTTCCCGATAAACACCCCTTTCAAGTGACATGGGCGGATAAGATGGGAATAATCGACATTGTCTTCGACAAAAACAAAGTTGGCGTGATCGGCAAATGGATTGGTGATGTTATTGGGTTTAACAGTTGGGATCGGGAGTGTTCCACTCTCAATCATGTCTTGAATTTCGTGCTTCAGTCGATAACACCTTTCAGTATCATGGCCTTTCCCTTGATGAAAGGCATAGTAGGCATTTGGTTTATACCATTTACCTTGTTGATCAGCGGGAGGGTCCGGAGTTGGACCAATAGGCTTCAGCTTTCCTTGGGCTATGAGCCTTTGGAGAGCGTATGTATAAGTGCATCCGATATCGGTGAATGCCCAAGGTGTTTGGCGTTGCGACTTCTTCGATTGCCCTTCTAAGAGATTGATGTCTTCACCAATATGGGTCGCTACTAGGGCCTTGCCCTTAGACGATGAGGCCCCTTGGTACCCTTTCGGCTTTTCAGCCTCTGCCCTTATGACATCATCTTCTACCTTTATCCCGATTCTTATGAATTCTTTGAAAGAGCCAAAATTCTGGTATTTCAGAGCATTGCGGTAAATAGGTCGTAGATTCTTTACGAACTTATCTACTATTTCAATTTCGTCAGGCTGCTTGGCTAATTTCACGCTTTCAGCGCGCCATCTTGCAAGGAATTCAGTAAAGCCTTCTTTGTCTTTCTGTGTCATCACCTCCAATGTTCTTATGTTGGTTTGAATCTCAACATTATCAGCATAGTGCTTACAGAACTCCACCGTAATATCTTCAAAAATGGGGAAGTTCTTAAGGTCAAGATTATAGAACCACGCCTTCGGGTGTTCATCCAGACTCGGGCAAAAATTTGAGAGAGCATGTCAGCAGGTACTCCCTTTAGTGCTAAGTACCCTTTATAGGCCTTAACATGGTGGACTGGATCTTCGGTGCCCTTGAACTTTGGGATGTCAGTGAGTACCATGTTCGTGGGCAACTTATCCTGAATTGGGGCATAGGCCCTAGCATTTTCATAGTGGATGTTCTTCCCCTGGGAGAGTTTCAAACGGTCTTCGATGAACTTGAACCGTTTCTCCAGATCAGTCAGAGGTGGGGTAGATGGAGAAGAATCTTCACTCAGATTAGATTCGATTGCATCCATTCGGGTCATCATGAGGTTCACGGCCTCAGTGAGCTTGTTAACAGCATCTTCCATTGCTTGACGTCGGGTTTTTGGCGGCCTTTCTACAAGAAAACCCCGTCTTCGAGTCAATATTTAAAGTAAGAGCCCCTGCACACTTAAGGACACGACCCCAACTTGACTCAAACAAAGACTCGACTTGAGACTGACTAACCAAAGGTTCGACTCACGGTTGGATTTAGACCTTGGTTCATTTTAGACTCGGCAAAACGACATGACTCAAACTGTCATAGCACGATTCTAAACTGGACTCGGTGTGACTAAACCCGTGATTGGACTAACATAGCCCATAGGTTCGGGTGAAACGCCCTAAATGGCTTAGCTTGAGCGTTTTTGTGGACTATCCTAGACCAAATGGTCGACCAACATGACTCAAGGCCCAAGAGGTGAGCTTGGGTGACCCAACAAGGTCGTGTTCTAGACTCTTAGAACGAAACACACCCGGCCTAACACGGCCATGACCCGGACACGACTTGACGAATTTCATGCTTGGTTGAGGTTCGAGAGGCATTTTGGATTGATTTTTGAAAAACGAAAGATTGATTCGAAAATGAGATTTGAAATGGACAGCATGCCGGCTATAAAAGCTCATTTTGGGCCGAAAATTCTAGTCCTATTTGGGCAGCATTCCGCGTTTTTAAAACCATGCTATTTTGAAAGTAAGTTGTTCAAAAGTTCGGTTTCAAAAAGGACATGGAAAATTTCGAAAAGACTCGGGAAAACAATTTGCACATTGTCATTCTCATGTTATAAGGATGTATGCTCCTAGACATCTCTAAGTATCGGCAAGTCTTCTACAAGAAGGTCTATGCCCTCCATCCTTTTGAGGTCTTATAGAGCAAGGTGTCTTTAGGTAAAGTACCTAGAAGATCGTCCCCACCATCAAGAACCACGCGAGGTGAAGTGGAAGCGAGCAATGTGCAGCTTCCTAGCATAGTGGGACGTCGCCCCTCACGCATCACGAAGAAACGCTGGGACGGCCTGGGCAAGTCCTTAAGGGTTTATGCATGAATCGTAGCACTATGAGTAATGTTTTACTTTCCGACACTTTCTTTTCAAGTTTCACCTCGAAGGAAAAGACCCTAGAAACAAAGTGTAACTAGTTCTCTTTTCCCAGTGAGTCGCCAAAGCGTGGACAAGGCCCTCGGGAGGCTGCGTCCGCGGGATCCACACTAGGCATAATCGACTCGAGGTTCTTTCGAATCGAATTAAGACAAATTAGAGTCGCCACCAAGTTTTTTGGGAACTTGGAACCGTTCAAGTCAACTTTACACCTTTCATCGAAAAGCATAAAGCCAATCGACTACGAGTGATTAAAGATAAAGACTTGTACCCTATATCACTCGATTTGAATGACTCTCGTAATCCAATGGTATTTAGACGGATCCACAAACCATAGATCTTGAGTAAGGGGTGAGGGTACGTGTTGGGAAGCCCATAAGGACACCCAACCCCGCCCGTCAATAACGGCCTCAACTAAGTCAAGTATGGATTTCAAACAAGGTCATAGCTACTACGATATATGATATGCAAACATCGTTTTAAACCCTAACATGTGACAACAATTTCTATGTCGTTTTAGATGCAACTAAACTAACTTTGTCAAAGTTGTAATTCAGCATGTGGGTTGATTGATCTAACAACATACAAAACAAAGTAAACAAGGCTTAAGGGGGAATGGGGGAGCCGTTGGGATCTACCTATTACAAACTAGGCATTTCATGCCGACACAACAATAAATTAAAGATACAACTCGATCTAAATACAATTGCTACATACAACACTATACACGACAACACACACGGCCAATCGGCCTAGAAAAGCGTGCACAAGAGGGGTGACCCACGGCTTACATGACTCACGGCCTTGGGTCACTCCTCGTGATGTGTGCTTTCGCTCAATCTCATCGAATTAGACATAGGGCCGCACACCAAAGCAAGCATTAGCATAAATCGGGCCATGTTGCTTTAAACAACATGCGATTTACCACGCTCTTACAAGCATTGGGGCACAACCATCTAACCAAACAAGACTAAGGTTTTTTGAAAGAGGTTTTGAATCGATAAATGAAAACTAACTTGAAAATTACAACCAAACTAACAAACACGACTCGATAAACAAATTAATTACAAGATACGAAATAACGAGATAAAGATGAGAAAAAACGAGAAAAGGGACTACAAGGACACGGCCAAACACGGCCCACACGATCTAGCATACCCTAATTCTTACGTCATATTCATTAGGTTAGATCGATGATTGCGAAACGGGTTAGGAACAAATTAGAAAACAAGTTAGAAACGACGTTGATCGATTGAAAAGAGGTCTTGAAATTGTGTATTCTACACGGCTCAAAAGGGGTCAAATTAGGTCAAGTTCGCTAATTAATTTAACTCATCGAGTGTTAATAAGAAGGTGCTAATCACGCACTCTTATACTAGCGAGAAATTAGGTGAAAGAGAGAGATGCATTCATTAAGTTACAGAATTGTTAGTTGATTTTGAAAGCTATGTCGATGTACCCTTAAGTGTCTAATTAGGTTATTAAATTGATCTAATGTCATCTAAATGAGTTATATGTTAACAATCAGAGGTCATACTAACATGCAACGGGTCCTAAGGTGGGTCGAATTGGCCGAGACAAACAAAGGGTCAAAAGCGAGGAACGGAAGTTAGAAATTTGTTTTATTTATGCCCTACCTTGAACACGAGGATATGTAAATGAGACGGGGGTGTACGACCGACTGATGTAGCGGTTTCTTTTCCCATCTCAAGTCAACGCGGGTGTTCATGGTGGTACTTTAACTCATACTCGGACTAAACTAGTTTCATAGTTAATTTAAACGATAAATAAAAAGCGATAAACAACAAAACAAACTATAAGTAAAACAAACATAAAAACGAAATAAAAAAGGAGAAAGAGGAGGATTTGATGCACCCTCAACCTACATGTATCGTTGACACCGTCTTGGGTCGTAATAGATGGTAGATTTTATCTCGAGAGGCCGTCGTCGACGAAGAAACAAAGCAAACACGCGTTTTTATCGAATCTGGACAGCAACTTTCAAACAGCGATTTCTCCCTCGTTTCACGATGAAAATTCGATTTAAAAGATGTTTTGAAAACTAGAAAGAGAGGAGAACAGAGATCTTAAAGCAACCCCTGCTCGTTTTGAGTTATTGGGCACGAAAAACGAGCACAAACAGAACTGGACAGACAGGAACAAATCACAAAACAGAGTGTATAACACTCTGTTTTTCGAGGGATTTCGTGTACTCTCAAAGGCAATTTGGCTCGTAAATCTTTGTCTAATGTGTAGATGGATGTTATATGGTTAATTAGGAACAAGAAACTCGAGTTTTGATAGAGATTTGAAGGAGGAACGAATTGTTTTTCGAAGAGGACACACAAACTGTTTCAGTTTGGATGTCGGTTTTGTGGAGGGTTTTTGAGAGGCAATTAGGGTTTGTTTCTGAGGTTTAAAGCTTGTGAGTGAAGGTAGGATGTATCAAGAACTTAGAGGAATGAATGTATGGTGAAGGGTGGGTATTTATAAGGAGTTAAAGTAGGATAAAAGGGAGGAGAGGCAGACGGGCTCGGCTGAACATAGCTGCTGTCCAGCAGCTTTTGGGGGGTTTTCTAGGGTTCGTTTGGGGGTTTTTCTTGGTGATTAAGGTAAGGTAATATAGGTAGGATATTAGGGTATGGGTTAGGGTTAATGGGTACGGGTTTTGGTGGTATTTGGAGCGGGTTTTGGGCTCGGGATTCATCACGCAAAACAGGGGGTAGGTTGTTTGTATGCGGGCTGTTGGGGGTGATTTGGGATGGGATTTGGGCCGTGGTTAAGGGGGTTCGAACTGGGTTGGATGGGTAGAGGCTTAGGTTGGTTAGTGTACTCGAGATTCGTGCCAACTCGTAAAGAAAACGGACTCAAAAACCGAGCTAAAATCTAGCTCAAAAACACATGTTCAAAACGAGTTCTTTTCGATTTTCAAATCGATTTTTCAAATCAATTAACACATTAAAATAAATGATTTTTCAAACCAAATATACTCATAAAATGATTTTTCAAATCAAATATTTATTTTATTTTCAATAAAATAAACTTGGGAAAATAAATTCAAAATAAAATAAAATAAATTGAATTTACCTTAAAAAAGCTTTAATTTAAATATCATTTAAATTAATAAAATGAACTCACTTAGAAAAACATTAATTTAAATACCATTTAAATTAATAAAATACTTCAACGACGACGCCCATTCTACATCGTAAAACGAGCTCCAAATAATGACAATGACAACTAAAGAATACATGTGTCCTATCATCATCGGGTGTTTGTCGGGTTCTCTATAAATCCCAATATCGACGGATACGGGTATCTACACAATGTTTGGATGATTATGCCGAAAACTGAGCCCTTAGTCCCTTTGACTGAATCGATGTCAGTCAATTGTGTGATTGGTCAGCCGCGATTGAACCCGTACCTGTCGCAGGGCTGGGGTTGCGGGTAAAAATTCGGTTGGATGAAATTTTTGTGTGAAATGGATAATTGGCCTTATTCTTGTTTTAGGCCATTTATTATGTTTTTATTTCACATGTGTTGTTGGTTGAGTTGAATGGTTTCTTATATTGTAGAAACGGCCCTAGATTCCCTGAAACCTTTAATATTGTTAATAATGCTTGAAATGGAATTGGTATTGAATACTTCTTGCAGGTTGTTGTGTTTGTCATAGATAGGCCTTTATAGTCTTTGACGAGTGTATGTTCACTGCTCAATAGCCTTTGTGTTCCTGACTTGGTGGGTTTATATCCAAGTTGGGGCATGACCTCGTTACTTATTTTGAGGGTAAGTGGTCAGCTTAAGTACTAGCCAACCCTTTGGTGGACTCCTTAGGGTACTCACATGGTTTTATAAAAATTGTGGGTCTTGGGTGCGGTGGTGTGTATCCGCATGTCTAGGTCTGCGCAGATTTAGTACTAGGGTTGTGTTGTGTCTTGGCCATGTTTTGATAGAACCTCTGAGCCAAGATACCGGTTCGATTACCTTCCCTACCTCGTGGTATAGACTCGAGTTACAGAGTGACTATTGACCGTGCTAAGAACTTATGCCTGTCTTTGATATATTGTCCTTTCTTGTTTGATGATTCTATGAATCATAGAAGGTGAGATGCAAGCCGGCTATGGTTGATAGAGTTTGGATTCCTGGATGTTATGTGATTCACATGATAGTGTAGTATGAGTCGGTCTAGTATTCACATGCTAGGACTCTGTGTTGTTATATTGTTGTTCACATGATAAGCACGATTGTCTAGCATCTATATGCTAAGGCTATGTGTGATTCGTATTCATATTCTTATGTTTACATGTTATATTAATTATGACATTTCGTGGCTGGGAGAACTCGAAGTTACTCCCCACTGAATTGTGGCTTTCGTGTTTGTATAAAATGCGATTGACAGGTTGATGATGTTTAGATGGGGTACATGGACGAGCTAGCGAGGAAAAGAACCTTGGACCTAGTTTGGTTATATTTTGTAGTAAACTTTTAAACATGTGGTTGTGTTTATATTTTGGAGGGACATATGTCTCCCTCTTTTACTTTGGTTTGTATCACTTTATTCACGCGACTTTAGTAATGTTATGTAAATTAGTTTGTTGTTATACTTTATAATTTAGTGAATTCTAAGACGGTTATAGAGAGAGAAAGCGAGTAGAGAGAGAAAGCTTACATTTTCGCAGATTCTTCAGCAATGGCGAGAAATCGTCGAAATGTAAATAATACTAATACTCCACAAAAACACAAAAATACTAGTACATCAACTAATAAACACAAAAATAGTAGTAATACGATACATATTACAGAGTTACGAGAGATTGTTGCTACTGCGAGTGCAGCTGAAAGTTCTAAGACTGCGGAACTTCGTTCGTTCAATCTGAGCAAGGAGGTGAGCGCGGTTCCTGAAATCACTGTTACGCCTGAAACGGAGTGGGAAACAGTTGGCGCGAAAACAGGAGCACCATTGGAACAACCTCGCGTTATAATTGAAACAGGGGACGTCCAAGGTGAGCTTGAGTTTTGGTCTTCGTCTGTATTCTGCTTTGTTTTGGGTGCTAATCCTCCTAATCATGTTATGGATGGCTATGTGAGAAGAGTATGGAAGGATTTATCGATTGATAAAGTCGCTTTTCAATACAATGGTGTATGTATTGTTCGGTTTTCTAAACAAGAAGATAAGGATACGGTACTTCAATCTGAACAGTTGTTTTTTTGATAATAAACCTTTTATTATTAGAGATTGGCAACCGGATGTGAAGTGTGTGAAGGATAAGCCTGATTTGGTGCGAATTTGGGTGAGATTGTATAATTTGGATCTTAAATTTTGGGGGAAAGCTTTACCTAAGATTGTTAGCATGATAGGTACTCCTATCAATCCTGATCGTGCTACTGAGAAGAAGGAATACTTGGAATATGCTAGATTCATGGTGGAAGTGAAAATGGGACATAATTTACCTGGTATGATAGAATTCATTGATGATAAAGATGTGATACAGAAGCAGGCGGTTTCTTATGAATGGAAGCCCCTTGTGTGCTCTCAATGTACTAGCATTGGACATGATGCAGCTATGTGTAGGAAGCGTGCAGATGAGGTTCGTAAGAAGCCTGCTCAGAAAGTTTGGAGGCCTAAAGTTCAGGTTCCTGTGAAACCAGCTGTGAAACCAGTTGTGCAACCAGTTGTTGTTCCTGTGCAGGTTGTTGAGTCTGTGCAGGAGACAGTGGTTATGCCAAAGGTTACTCCTCCTGAGATGATTACCCCCATCCCTTTCAAAAGCAAGAAAATGGCCTCACCAGCTAGTTTGGTCCATCGTCTGTCTAGATTTGGGAGGGGGAACAGTCAGGGGGGGGCCTACAGTGTTAGAAGTTGTACAACAATCCCTGAGGCAAAGTTTACTAAATAGTATGGGGAAGGGGAGAACACCAATTATTCAAAATGGTTAATATAGGATTTTGGAATGTTCGAGGTATTAATAAATGGAATAAGCAAGGTGATATTAGGAGATTCTTGCATATTAATAAAATTGGCCTGTTTGGTCTGGTTGAAACCAGGGTCAAAATAAAGAATAAAGCTAGAATTCAGGATGGGTTTGGTAGGCCCTGGCAAATAATTGATAATAGTGAGATTAAGGATAGTGGGAGAATTTGGTTGTTGTGGGACTCTTCTCAAATTTTGGTTCAGTGCATTAAGAAGGAATTGCAGGTCATACATGCTCAGGTTACTAATTTGGTGACTGGGTTTGTATGGACCTGCTCGTTGGTGTATGGGTGTAATGCAGACTCTGATAGAGCTACTCTTTGGGAATCTCTGATAAATATGAAAAGTAATACTATTGGACCTTGGCTGGTAATGGGAGACTTCAATAATGTTTTGTTTATGGATGAAAGAATTGGGTCTCAGGTGACTGATGCTGAGGTCAAGGGCTTTCAGAATTGTGTGGATGTGTGTGGTTTGTATGATTTAGTCTCTACTGGTGCCTACTTCACCTGGAACAATAAGCAAAAGGGTGATGCTAGGGTATTCAGTAGGATTGATAGGGTTTTGGCCAATGATGAGTGAATCCTAATTGGTCCTACTGGGTCTGTTACTTTTTTGCCTGAGGGCCTTTATGATCATAGTCCTTGCTTGATTGAGCTAGGAGCTGATATTGAAAGAAGGAAGGGTAACTTCAAGTATTTTAATATGTGGGGGAAGCATGCTGAGTTTGAGAGTGTAGTCAATGATGTTTGGAGACAATCTATTTCTGGTTGTTGTATGTTTCAGGTGGTCAAAAAACCTAAGTATCTGAAGCATCCTTTGAAAAAATTGAATAATGGTAGGTATAGGGACATTGAGAACTCTGCCTTGGTTGCTAAAATGTTGCTGGAAAGTATTCAAAAGCAGTTGCATAATGATCCTAGGAATGTGCAACTTCAAAATGAGGAGAGAATAGCAGCTGACTCTTATAAAGAGCTTGATGATGCCAGGCTTCTTTTCTTAGCTCAAAAAGCCAAAACTCAGTGGGTCAATTATGCTGATGATAACACTAGGTACTTTCATAGTACTATTAAAGCTAGACGTGCCCAAAATAAGGTCCTTAGGATTAATGATATGAATGGGGTGCACTGTACTGAGGTTAATGCCATTGAACATGCTTTTGTTGAATACTATCAGGCTTTGCTAGGTAGTTCTACAAAGGTTACTCCTGTTTGTAGAGCTGTTGTTAAAACTGGCAAGGTTGTGAGTTCTGAGCATGCCAGAGGGATGGTTAAGCAGGTCACTGCTGATGAGATTAGGGAAGCTCTCTTCTCTATTCCAGTGGAGAAAGCTCCTGGTCCAGATGGGTATTCTGCTGGGTTTTTCAGAGATGCTTATGACATTATTGGAGGTGATGTGATTAATGCTGTTAAGGAATTTTTTACCACTGGTAGATTTATTCTGACAAGTTAATGCCACTTTGTGCTCACTCTTATTCCAAAAATGGATTGTCCTTCCTCAGTCCATGACTTTCGTCCCATTGCTTGTTGTAATGTCATGTACAAATGCATTTCCAAAATCATTTGTAGCAGGCTTTCTGGAGTTCTGATGGATATTGTTAGCATGAATCAAAGTGCCTTTATTAAAGATAGAGAGATTGTTGGCAATATTCTTATTTGTCAAGATTTAGTGAGGCTTTATGGGAGGAAAACTTGCACTCCTAGGGCAATGCTTAAAATTGATCTCAAAAAAGCCTATGACTCTATTGAATGGGCTTTTCTTAGAGATATGTTGGTTGCCTTAGAGTTTCCTGAGCAGATGATCCAATGGATTATGGTGTGTGTATCCACACCTTCATTCACCATTTCTTTGAATGGGTCCCAGTTTGGGTATTTTAAGGGTAAACGGGGGCTGAGGCAAGGGGATCCTATGTCTCCCTTGCTCTTCACTCTTTGCCTGGAGTATTTTTCTAGGATTCTCAGAGTTGTCACTGAGAAGCCTGAGTTCAGATATCATTCTCTTTGTAGGGGGTTGAAGCTTAGTCACCTAGCCTTTGCAGATGATCTCTTATTATTCTGCAGAGCTGATATTCCATCTGTCACTATTTTGCTGAGAGCTTTTAGGACCTTCTCTGAAGCTTCTGGTTTATGCATGAATAAGAACAAGTCTGATGTTTATTTGAATGGTGTTAATGACATTCTAGCTACCAATCTTGTCAGGCTTGCAGGGTTTAAGTTGGGGCAATTCCCTTTTCGATATTTGGGTGTGCCAATTTCTTATAAAAGACTGAGTATAGCAGACTGTAGTAGGGTGGTGGATAAGATTGTAGCAAGGATTCGAGGATGGGGAGCTAAACATCTAAGCTATGCTGGGAGGCTAGTGTTGGTTAAAGCTGTCCTTACTCAGATGCATGTGTATTGGGCTAGGATCTTCCTGTTACCAAAAGGAGTGCTTCATAAGGTGGAGAGTATCTGCAGAAATTATTTATGGGCAGGGACTGCAGAGTATAAGCATTCTCCTCCTGTGGCTTGGGAGACCTGCTGCTTACCCAAGGAGCATGGTGGATTGGGTATAGTTAATTGTCATCTGTGGAATGCTGCTCTTATTGGCAAATATGCGTGGTGGATTCATAGTAAAAAGGAGAGTCTCTGGGTTCAGTGGGTTCATCACATCTATATAAAGCAATGTGATTGGTGGTTATATGAGCCTTCTCAGAATTCCAGCTGGGCGTGGAGACAAATCTGTAAGATTAAGGAGTTACTTAAGCCTGGTTTTTTGAATGGTGCGTGGGATGGCAACTACACTATTCAGAAGGGTTATACCTGGCTTCTTGGTCCATATCAGAAGAAGGATTGGGCTCCTATAGTTTGGAATAGAGTTTGTGTGCCCAAGCATAATTTCAGTACTTAGATTTTTGTTCAGCAGAGGTTCTTAACTCAAGATAGGATGAATAAGTTTGGTATTTGTACTGCTGGACTGTGCTACTTATGTGGGATGCAAATGGAAACTCACAGGCACCTGTTTTTTGAATGCCCATTTAGCTTGCAGTGCATGCTGCTACTGCAGGCATGGTTACAGATCCAGTGGCAGGGAGATGTGGTGGCTTGGCTTATTCGGTGGAGATGCTGTTCTTTGCTGAAAAAGCAGGTGGTTATGGCAGCAATATCAGGTCTCATTTACCACATTTGGGAATGTAGGAACAAGTGTAGAGTGGAGCTGTACATTTTGCAACCAACTTGTGTTGTTAAGAATGTTCAGAAGCTGGTCACTTGTAGAGTGACAAGAGGAGATTTTGGTAAGGGGAAGTTGAAATGTATGGCTTGGTTACAAAAAATCAATGTAATAGATTAAGAAGCTTAGCTTGATTGTAGGTTGGAATGATGTATGGTGGATTATGATTGATTTTAATGATATTCACATTTTCACCAAAAAAAAAAAAAAAATTAGTTTGTTAGTATTTGCAGGTTTTGGCACTCTTCATTTGGAAATGTTTGTGAATGGTTTAGAAAAGTTTTTAAAATTACAGGTATTATCTAGTTGAACCAATTACAAACATATCCTGTCAGTTTTTCTGTAGAATTTACGTGTTTATTTAACGCTAAAAATGAGGGTGTCACAGTTGGTATCAGAGCATATTTGCTCCCGACGCACGTTTGTGCACCCCAATATAAATAACTTGACCTTAAAATAACAAACTTGAGAGATGGGTAGGATGGGTAGACTTAGGACCTTATGTTGTAGTCTCTTTGTGATTGCTCTTTGTTAAGTACTAACATGTTTGTTGATTGTCATTTTATAATTGTTGTGCCCTTGGATCAATAACTGTGAACTTATTAACGTGAAGATCAAGACATGGTGCCTATTGCCAGAAATTAAAGAGTTGTTCAACTTAGAAGAATGCTTCTACTTCCTCGAAGATGTTTCTCATTCTTTGTGTACCTTGCCCTGTTCTTTATTTCTTAAAGCTTATCCCTTCTTCTAAATCCTCTTTTCTTTCTCCTTGTGAGACACTCTTGTATTTCCTAACTTGTCCTTTGTTCCTTGCTTATCCTTACTTAACGCCTTTTCATAGCACTATTTCTTTTGAGAAATGTTGACCTTGGTTGGAAATTATGACCTTTGAGGAGATAGTTTGTGTTTGACCCTTAATCCTGGTTTTGAGAGGATGTGATGTTAGAAAGACTTAGGTAAGGTGATGAGACATACTTAGTGATTCTTATACCTAGTTCCTTGACAAAGTGAGTATAATTGATTGGTGGATTCTTTGTGTTAGGAATGAGTTGCCTATGTGATTAAAGTTATAGAACTTGGCTTTGTTTTTTATGTTTGGGATTTGAAAGCTTAGTGGGTTGAGCGTCGTCGCCTTAGGAGTAAACATGAGTTAAGTTTAGGATATGAATTTGGAAGAAAACCCATTTTTAGATGTTAACAATCCCGTATAGATTGGTGATGTGATTTGATGTTAGTTGTTCCTTGAGAACTTTGTTGAGAAATCATTGTCAATTCATTCTTTGGTGTTTAAAACATTGAGGTTGTGTCGAGTGCTTGAGATAAAGAGATGCTTTTATACTTGAGTGGTAGATTTGCTTTAGGGAAATCCAAATATGTGATAAGATAGGTGGAAGAAGTATCTAACCGATTTATCACCCCTTAAGCGAGCGTTTATTTTACCTTGACCCTTGTTTTGGGATTTTGTCGCTTTGTTATGAAGGTACAATACCCTAATAGACGTGACCTTGTTAGAGAGAACCTTAAGTTTTAGGAAGCGTATGGATTAAGCCTTAAAATCCTCTTTCATACCATTAATCGTTTTCCTCCCTTTCGTTCATACCTTGGTTGGATTTGATTCTAAGTATAAAAGTTTACTCGTTATTTCCTTGTCTTGAATACCTCCCTAATTCTAATATCTCTTACTGGTTGTTAACTAGTTATCTTTATTATTCGACTCTTTTAGTCTCACACCCTGACATGTTGCTTAAGTTTCCTCGTTGTCTAAATTCCCTTTTTCCTCGATCATAAGCGTTACCGTTCATACCTCCTTTCCTCGCTTCATCTTGCTCCTCCCTTAAGTTTGATGCTAGTGACCTATAAAAACTCTATCTTTGACATCCTTGCTGACCTTACTTCAATTCTTAACCTATGAAATTCATCGTGGCTCTTTTGATTAGTTAAGTTTGAATCCTTTTAGCATACTTGTATCTATGATGTCTAATAAGTCACTTTTCTATTCGTACAATTTCTAAACAATTTAAACTATCATTTTTGTTTCTGTGTTAAAAGTTTATGTTACTTTTGTAAAACCTTATCTATTATAAGAATTTGGAAAATGAAAATTTGATTTAATTCTATAATTGTTCCTTTAGTATAAACTCATTTATCATGATTTTAATTGCTAAACCCGATATTTCTTTAAATTTTATCCAATTTCTATTAACCTTGAACTATTTATGATTTCTTTGTCAAAGTTTAAGATTACATTTTCAGAAATTTGATTCCCTTTCGAGTTTACAAGTGGAACCTTTATTTCTATTTTGACTTTCTGCAAAAGAAAAATTTGAGTAGATTACCTTTCTCTTATTTTGATTTTAACGTTGATCGGATGTTAGAACTAGTTATTAGAGACGTTTGATAACTTGTTCTATGCTTGTCGGCGAATAGTTTTTGTTTTAAATTTGTCTCTGACTTGGAAAGTTAGCATTCTTGTGTGCACGACAAGAGCAATTCCGTTCCATGAATGAGACTTCTATTTCCATGTATTTTGTGATGGCTTTACCCAGGACTTCCACTGGGAAGAATGCTGTTTAGGTGGTTGTGGACCGATTGACTAAGTGTGCTCGGTTTATTCCCATAAAAGAGACCTGAAGATTAGAAGTTCTAGCTCGTGTCTATGTGGATGAGGTAGTGCGCTATCATGGGGTTCCTAAAGATATAGTTTCAGATCGGGACCCTCGATTTTGTTCTCGTTTCTGGATTGCATTACAGGAGGCCTTGGGTAGTAAACTATTGATGAGCACTGCTTTTCACGCCGCCACTGATGGTCAAACTGAGAGAACAATTCAAACTTTAGAGGATCTTCTTCGTGCATGTGCCTTAGATTTCCAAACTTCCTAGGAGAAATGTTTACCACTGGTTGAGTTCTCTTACAACAACAGCTATCAAGCCTCCATTAAAATGGCACCATATGAAGCTCTGTACGGTAGAAAATGCCGTACTCCAGTCTGTTGGGATCAAACCCAAAATGTTCCAATGTTAGGACCTGATTTGGTGACCGAGTCCATTGAACAAGTTAAAATCATTCGGGAGCGGATGAAAGCCGCTCAGGACCGTCAAAAATCATATGGTGATGTCCGTCGTCGACCACTTTCTTTTGAGGTTGATGATCAAGTATTCCTTAAGGTGTCACCTATGAAAGGGGTGAAACGGTTTGGCGTAAAAGGGAAGCTGAGCCCTAAATATATTGGACCTTTCGGGTGATTGAAAAGATTGGTCCCTCGCTTACCGTTTAGAATTGCCCTCAAATCTGAGCAAGGTTCACAATGTCTTCCATGTTTCTCAGTTGAGGAAGTACATTAGTGACCCTAGCCATATCATCCAAGAAGAGATTCCTGAATTGGAGCCTAACTTGGCGGTTGAAGAAAGGCCAATCCGGATTCTCGAAAAAGCCACCAAGCAACTTAGGAGCAAAGTTGTACCTCTAGTCCGTGTTCTTTGGCGTTGTGGAAATGTCGAAGAAGAGACTTGGGAGACTGAAGCTCTATGTTAGCTAAATATCCTGAATTATTCTCGTAAGGCATTCCTTTTTCTTGCTCTTTTTCCGCGCTACTAGGCCGTATTTAATCATAATTAGTAAAGATATTATTCTTATTATAGAACTTTGAACTAAAATTTTGAAAAATGCTTTTATGATTTTTAATGATTTTAACATTAATGAGTGTTAAATCTCGTTATTGGAGACGTCTCGATAATGGGTTTTCTCATTTATTGGTGTAGAAATATTTTTATATTTTGATATGAAATGTGGATGTTCTTGTCTGATCAACAAGAGTATCACCGTTTCATTGAAAAGATACCTATATTTTTCTTATGATTATATTATTAAGATGTTGTTTACTATAATTTCTCCTTCTAAGTTTCGAGGACGAAACTTTTTAAAAGGAGGGGTGATTGTAACACCCCGTAATTTCGGACCGTTATTATATTGCGGAAGTAATTTATTAATCAAGTTGAATTTAATATTAATGTATTTGAAGTAATAATAATTCAATGAAGTATAATTCTATTATATTTTGAAGTAAAGTATTTATTTTGATAGTTTCGAAATGTTTAGAAATAGTTTAAACCACGTAAAAACCTTTTATTTCGAAATAAGGGTATATCGGGGAAAATGGCAATTCTTGTGAAAATTGGGCAAACGATTTTGGAAATGGGTCATATGAGTACTCAATCTTCTTGTAAGCTCGTGTTTAAGCACTTTGGCATTGTCGGAATTTGCATTTGACAAACGGTTCTAATTATCGTCGAAACGAGCCAAAACCGACTAATGAAATTCCGCCAAATACCCGTCTCCTCTTCTTCTTGGGTGGCACACCTTTTTCCCCCTCCTTCCCATTTCTTCCAAGGGTTTCCTTTGTTCTTGTTTTGTTCCTCTTGACCACCGAAAATCCACAAAAAAATCAAATAAACTTACAATCGTAATTTCATCATAACTTCTTCGTTTCTAGTCCGATTTTCGCAAAATTTATATTTTCGGAATCCTCTCTTCAAGATCTACATCCTAGTATGTTTTAATTTCAGTTTTCATTATGTCGATTTAAGATGATTTTGGGCATAATTTCGGTTTTAATAGTTATTATTGTGTTTTTGTTGTTTTTAATAGGTGAAGATTATGAGGATGATATAGGGGACTCCTATATAGTAGAGGATGATGGGTAGCTACTGTTTTTAGGGTTTTCTCAAGGGTTATTTTGCCTTTTTCTAGCTTCAGGTAACATATTTCGAGTTACTCGACGAATAAATGTCACATTCTTTGTTTTCTTGTATGATTTTGTGAATGTTATTTGAGTGGTTTATTTCACATGAATATATGAGTTAAGTTCATGTCTTTTGTAAGTATAAGTTCACATATTAGTATGGAAATGATTTGGGAATGATTAATTGATGCTTAAAACGATGTTAAAATGAACAAAAATGGAGAAACGGAGGGTTTGGGGTGGCGGCCCATTGGCCGGCAGAGCCCGTGCGCAGCCCACGGCAGCCACTGGGTTGGCCCGGGTCGGCCCGTTGCTTGTTTTCGCGATTTTTCATGCGTTGTTCGTCGTTTCGGGTTCATTAATGTTATATTTAGTATAAGTAACATATGGGTAATCTTTTGAAATGAATAATGTCAGTAGTAAATATAATGTTGATGGTAAAATTATGCTTATATTGGTACTTTGCACATGTTAGGATAGGTTATGATATGAAATTGTAATGAATATGCTTGAAATGAATTTTATAGCGATAATTGCAATGTTTGGATGATTATGCCGAAAACTGAGCCCTTAGTCCCTTTGGATCGAATCGATGTCATCAATTGTGTGATTGGTCACCGTGATTGAACCCGCACTGCCGCAGGTCGGGGTTGCGGGTAAAAATTCGGTTGGATGAAATTTTTGTGTGAAATGGATAATTGGCCTTATTCTTGTTTTAGGCCATTTATTATGTTTTTATTTCACATGTGTTGTTGGTTGATTTGAATGGTTTCTTATATTGTAGAAACGGCCCTAGATTCCCTGAAACCTTTAATATTGTTAATATTGCTTGAAATGGAATTGGTATTGAATACTTCTTGCAGGTTGCTGTGTTTGTCATAGATAGGCCTTTATAGTCTTTGACGAGTGTATGTTCACTGCTCAATAGCCTTTGTGTTCCTGACTTGGTGGGTTTATATCCCCCCTCGTTACTTATTTTGAGGGTAAGTGGTCAGCTTAAGTACTAGCCAACCCTTTGGTGGACTCCTTAGGGTACTCACATGGTTTTATAAAAATTGTGGGTCTTGGGTGCGGTGGTGTGTATCCGCATGTCTAGGTCTGCGCAGATTTAGTACTAGGGTTGTGTTGTGTCTTGGCCATGTTTTGATAGAACCTCTGAGCCAGGATACCGGTTCGATTACCTTCCCTACCTCGTGGCATAGACTCGAGTTACAGAGTGACTATTGACCGTGCTAAGAACTTATGCCTGTCTTTGATATATTGTCCTTTCTTGTTTGATGATTCTATGAATCATAGAAGGTGAGATGCAAGCCGGCTATGGTTGATAGAGTTTGGATTCCTGGATGTTATGTGATTCACATGATAGTGTAGTATGAGTCGGTCTAGTATTCGCATGCTAGGACTATGTGTTGTTATATTGTTGTTCACATGATAAGCACGATTGTCTAGCATCTATATGCTAAGGCTATGTGTGATTCGTATTCATATTCTTATGTTTACATGTTATATTAATTATGACATTTCGTGGCTGGGAGAACTCGAAGTTACTCCCCACTGAATTGTGGCTTTCGTGTTTGTATAAAATGTGATTGACAGGTTGATGATGTTTAGATGGGGTACATGGACGAGCTAGCGAGCAAAAGAACCTTGGACCTAGTTTGGTTATATTTTGTAGTAAACTTTTAAACATGTGGTTGTGTTTATATTTTGGAGGGACATATGTCTCCCTCTTTTACTTTGGTTTGTATCACTTTATTCACGCGACTTTAGTAATGTTATGTAAATTAGTTTGTTAGTATTTGCAGGTTTTGGCACTCTTCATTTGGAAATGTTTGTGAATGGTTTAGAAAAGTTTTTAAAATTACAGGTATTATCTAGTTGAACCAATTACAAACATATCCTGTCAGTTTTTCTGTAGAATTTACGTGTTTATTTAACGCTAAAAATGAGGGTGTCACAAAAAATCTGAACCACTCAGTAAACGAACAAAATCCTGCACACTCAAAGACTCTACTTAAAAAAAAACTGGCTCAACGAGGTCTTGGACTTTATCTGACCGAAGGTTAAACTCGTGGTTTGATTCAAACATCGATTCGACTCAGACTCGGGATTCTAACGGGACTGACAACGTTACGACTCGATTCCAAACCGGACTGGGTATCACTAATCCCTTGATTGGACCGTGCTTGGCCCATGAGTTTTCTGAACACGCCTAATGTGGCCAAGCTAAGACCTTTCTCATGATTTGAATTGGACAAACATGATTCGAAACCAAAACGTGAGCTTTGGTTACCCGAATGGATCGTGTCCAGGACTCTTGTGGTGTGACAACGGTTGACCTTACGTAGCCAAGATACTACTCAAGACTAGATACATCTCATGCTCGGTTATGGTCCGCGAATAGAATTGGATTGATTTGAAAATGGATATTTGAAAAGCATGTCACATTAAAAGTACATCATTTTGGGCCAAAATTCTAAACTTATTTTGACAGAGCTTCGCTTCGGAAATGTTCTTTTTTTCAAAAGATAGCAAGTTCAAAAGTTCGGGATTGGAGATGGAGTTGTGAATTTTTGAAAATATCGGCTAAAATCGGACAAAAAATTCGAAATAGACGGGTTTGAAAACGACTTTAATTTTTTCAAAAAAAAACAACCGTTTTGACTAAAATTTTTCGAAATGGTTTAAAGCAAAAACCGACTCAGAAAACACAATTAGTCATTCGCATACTATGGATGCTATGCATGAGCCTAGACTCTTCTAAGTCGAGGTCGGTCTTCTAAAATGGGTCATTGCCAATGATCCCACTCCGTTAGGGAACGGCAAACCCACCATACACACTGTGTAATATGGCAAGTAAGCATTTGCTAACCTCTTCAGAACCACCTTGAACTTTAAGTCGGGCATAGTGGGCGTCAATTTTCTACCTTAAGATCGACCCAAGAGAGAAAATAGTCCTCCTAAAGTCTCGTTGGTTTATGCATGCCAAACGAAAAAAAACATGTGCTAGATAATCCTAATAGCCATAATTTTCCTTTTCGAGTTTCACAGTTCCCAGCGGAGTCGCCAAATTATGGACAAGGAAAATTAATCCACGCAATTTTTCTTTTAAACAAAAACATTTTTACATTTTGAAAGAGTCGGCACTGAATTTTTAGATGGAATTTAAAAACCAATTTTAGAGATTCCGTATTCATGTGAGATTACGTGTTAGGAAGTTTTAATAATTTTATTAGAAAAACACCCAACCCCGCCCGTTGCAATAATGGCCTCTACTAATGGAAAATGATGGCTATTTTGGTTATGAGCACATGTGAGAAAATGCAACCGTTGTGTTAATTCATAACATGTAAATTGAGTTTCTAGGTCGTTTTAATGCATATAACTCGTCGAGTGATTTAGTATGTGAGTTCATTCAAAAATAGAGAACGCAAACAAAGAGAGGGATAGAAAGACTTACGCTTAGCATAAGATAGATGACCAAATGTTAGTGATTAACGCTTAAAAACAAGTAGAAAATAACCTACGACACAAGACGTGGTACACGGCCTTAGGCCACGGAAAACGTGCATTTTGGAGGACGGCTCACAGCCTAACTCGACCCTAGGTCGTTCCTCGTATTACTTGCACAACGCTCAATTTTATAGAATTAGACGTTATCCAAGTCTAACTAAATAAAATCAAGGTTTTATTAAAAACATCTGACTCGAGAAATAAATAAGTTAAAACTAACTAAATCTAAGTTAGCCAAATTGACTTATAAAATGAGTTAGACAAAACAGCAAATTAAATACAATCTATTAATTAAATCGAATTCAAAATGTTAACAAATTAATGATGACCGCTATTTACGAAAATAGGATCGTCAAAATTTGAGGTTTAAAGGAGAAAAAAACAAAAAAAAACAAAAAAAAAAGACTAGAAGACTCGTGTTGCTCAACATGGTTTTCGAGGCCCACTCGGGTCAAAAATTATCAATTTCTTGTCATCGAGTGTAAACGGAAGAATGATAAGTATGCACTTCTTTACTAACGAGATATTAGTGGAAGAATTATAGAAGTTGTAAATTTCATTTACATGTTACTTAGTTCATTTTATGTCTTAAAATGTCTAATGGATTGGAGATTTAACAAATTGAAATCAATCGTTGATTTAAACATATTATTTAGCAAGTATTGCCTCGAAAATCGTGTCATGACTGTTGTTAAAAGAAAACGAAAAAAAGAGGAAAATGGCCAAGCAAAAAAAATGTGACACACAGATAGTATAAAAGACCGTTTCACAAATCGAAATAAACTCATTTTAATTAATTGCCCTCTTCCAATACGAGGATATGTAAACGAGCGAGGCATATCGACCACTTCAGATGAATTAAGCCTTTTAAACTCGATTCAACACCGTTGTTTGAACGGTACTTTAACTCATACCCATACTACACTAAATTTCATTTAGTTAAGTTAGACGATAAAATACAAGCGAAAAACAGCATAAAAAAATGCAAACAATCGAAATAAAATAGAGAAAAGAGGGATTATTATGCATCCTCAACCTACATGTATCATTTACAAAGTCTTGTGTCGTAATAGATAGTAGATATTGTCTCGAGGGGCCGTCGTCGACGAATACAAACTGCTTTGCAATCAGGTTTTTCTTCGAAATAAAGGTTGTTTTTCAAACTTGATTTGTGAATTCGTTTCTCAACGAAAATTTGATTTGAAAGATGTTTTGGAATTGTGAAAGAGTGTATATTTAATATATGAAAAAAAATAGTGGTCGTTTTGGGTGTAAGGGCACGAAAAATGAGGTAGACAGGGGGCTGATCACGCTAAAAAAACTACGAAAACAGAGTGCTCAAACACTCTGTTTTTCAAGGGGATTCGAGCAAGGTTTGAGATAGTGTTTTTGAGTGTGGTTCAATTATGGGTGTGACGGTGTTCTTGGTGAGGGCTTAGGTTGTCATTAGGGTTGTCTAAGGGTTTTTAAATAAGGTAGAATGAGAGGTATATATAGGGAGAGGGGTAAGGTTTAGTCCAGTGACTTGGAGAAGGAGTTAGGGTTTCTTGGCTGAAATGTGAGGTGTTTGGAAGGCTCTAGAAGGTTGATTGGGGAAGGAGTCATGGATGAATTTATATGGGTCTTGGCTTGAGAGAAGAGAGTTTGAGACGGATTTGGTGCAAGAAATGGGACGGTTCATGGCTTAGGGAAGGGGTTGCTGAAACGGTTTTGGGGAAGGGTTTTTGTGAGATATTTTGAGTGGTTTCTTAGTGGGAAAGCTAGGGGGCTAGGTTGGAGTTTTGGCCATGGGTGGGAGTTTGAATGGGCACGGGTTTCGAGGCATAGGGACCTTGATTGAGCTTGGGAGGAGCACGGGTTGAGGCTCGGTGTTGGGCTATTTATGGGAGTTATTTAGGGCTGGAAAAATAGAGGGCTTGGAATATGGGTTATGGAGTTCGGACCTAGGATTGGGTGGTGATGGTATTGGGTGAAAGTTTCCCTCGAAATTTGAGCCAAAACAGAGTTTAAATCGAGCTAAAAACCATCGTAAAAACCGAATTTTTCAAATACGATTTATAAAGTGCTTAAAATTCAAAATGATTTATCAAATCAAAGGAAATAAATCCACATTAAATGTTTAATTCATTTCAATAAAATAAGTTTGAAAAATAAACTCAAATTAAAACAATAATGTGAATTTATTTAAAAAAACAAACATTAATTTAAATTTCATTTAAATTAAAAATATCCATCGACGACCTCCATTCTACATCGTAAAACGAGCTACAAATAGTGACAATGCCTACTGAAGAATAAATGTCGTCCTACCATCATCGGGTGTTTGTCGGGATTTCTATAAATGTTAATATCGACTGATACGGGTATCTACAGAATTGCATACGTCTTTTCTAGCAACTGTGATTTCAAGTTATATTATTTCCGTTTTATACAAGTATGGTTACTTTACATCAATTTCGTGCATAATCATAATTGTTAGAAGAGGTGATGATTGCTTTAGTTAATTGTTGTGCTCAAACATGTTGGGAGTGAACTTCAAGGACGAAGTTCCTTTTAGAGGGGTAGATAACATCGCGGCAAAGAACTTGCAAAACTTCGCAAAAACTTCTTTAAAAGGGTTGCTTTTAATTCTTTAAACCGTTGTTCTAATAACTTTTAACCATTGCTATTTGAACTATTTTAACTTCAGCAGCCTTGTTTTCTAAACGATCTAGTGGAAGGGTATGGTAGTAATGTAGTGTTTGGGTAAACGCTGATTTTACTTATGGCAATCATTGGTTTTCTGGTCGTTATAATCATGTTACGGTAACCTTGTGGTGTTAGCCATGTAATGATAATAACTTTATAGTTTATATTTTGGCGTTACTTGATGATTGCATGAGTACTATGTGATCTTTCATGTTGCCTTGTTGCGCTACGATTGGAGTGTGGGCTGAACTTCGGGGACGAAGTTCTTTTTAAGTGAGGAAGACTGTAATACTCGTCCTGTTAGGGACCCGTTGACAGACCTATTGACCATGAGATGCCTTAGTAAGGGAGACTAAGTTGTCATCGTAACGTGATACTCGACCCAGTAGAAGCCACTCGGCCGAGTAACTGGGGTACTTGACCCAGTGCGGCGTACTTGGCAGAGTATGTCTATACTCGATTGATGTGACCATAATTAGCGCACATTTAGTCCCCTAATTGAGCCTATTTTGCATACTATTATAGCATTTTATGGCCATTTTATCCGTCAAAACCTTCCTATTTGCTTTTCTATCGCATTTCATATGTTTTGTAGAAAAGAAGATAGTAAGGCGGAAATTCCCGTCTTTCGTGCATATTTGGAAGCTAATTGATGATATTAGATGGACTAGTATGAAGAGGAGGCAAGAATGATGACCAAGTATGTAGGAATAAAATGTATATAGAAAGATCAAAGGGTTAGAAGTAAGGAGGAAAAGCAAGGAAGGCATTGCATGAAGAAATTGCTCGGAACCCAAACCAAGAGATGCTCTTTTGGCTCTGAAAATATGCTAGATGGAACGGCGTCGAAAAAACAAGCGATCTAGGCTTTTGAATCACTCCAATAGGAGTCCGGATGAGAAAATGACGTCCGTTTTACAATCCGAGCTCAAACAAAGAAGCTGTACAGCAATCCGCGCGTCTTACGCTGAAGACGCTCGTCCCCTATAATCCGCTCGGATTGCTCCAAATCCGCTCGGATTCCCTTGGTACAATCCGAGCGTCTTGCTCCAAATCCGCTCGGATTCCCCTCAACAATCCGAGCGTCCCTCTCCCGAATCCGCTCGGATTGCACCGCCCAAATCCGGCCGTCCCGACCCTAATCCGCCCGGATTCCGCACCAAGACGGATTTCATTCTTCAAGCTACGAAAAGAGAAGCCCTTCTCTCAGAAAATACCGGGTCCTCCTTGCTCAACTTAAAAAGTGTAATTACTAGTTTAGCCCTTAGTTAACCCTAATGCATCCTCCCTAATTTCCACTATAAATACCCCATCTTTGTAATTAATCAAGCATGTTGTTTTTGGGTAGAAAATCCTTCTTTAGATTAGATTAGGAGTAGATTAGAATAGATTACTCTTTAATCTTTCCACAAATTACACATTAATCTCTCCTTAATTATTGTTCAAGTTTATCATTCAAGTTTATTACTGGGTAATTGAAGATTATTGGGTTATTATTGGGAGATTGACAACCTTCCATCAATCAATCAAGTTTCTTCTATTATTCTTTGCTTTATTATTTGGATCATCTAAAGTTGGTATAATTCTTTTACCCTTTTACTCTTTATTGTTCATTTCTTCATTCCATTATCATGTTTATACTTGTTATGATGATTGACACCATTAATGATATGTTTCCCATGATAATGAGTGAGTAGTTTCTTTAGCTAGGATTAATGGGTAATTAGGGGAAACCAACATGGGATTGATTCATGCTTAATCTAATATGTTCACATGATTAAATTGCTTGCTTGTTGTGATGTCAACTTTATGCACATGTTATGTTTGATGAAATGCTAAGCCTATGAATCCTTGCATTTACAACCATCTCTTATCTACTCAACTTGACTTGTAAGATATAACCCAACTCGAGTCTTGTTAGACCATGCATAGAAGTTGAATAGGAGGAAAGTAAGTCGACTTGTAGGTGTTGTACAATCTAATCGATTCGCCAGGGACCCAACTCTTCCTATGAACCGTAAGACATAACCCAACTCGGTTCCTCCACAACACTAATTGCTTGCATATAATTGTAAACATGTTTGTATGATCAACACCATGAATCCCCCATGACCCCATGATATCCTAGCACTTTTAATCATTTGTTTACATCTTTCCTTTTATTGCTCGTTTTACCTTATTGCTTGCATTAGCCTAGAACACAACTACAAACCCCATCAATTGTGACACTAGCATAAATTGAGATAGATAGACTTAGAACCCAAAGCACACCGTCCCATGGATCGACCTCGACTTACCGCTAACTAGTAGTTTGTTGAGTATTATAAATGTGTTTGATTGGATGAGTGACGACATCGTGCCACATCAAAATGGCGCCGTTGCCGGGGACGGTGCTATGTGATTAAGTTCTTACTTGTTTGTCTATTTTAATTGTGCTTTCACCTTGAGGAACTTGTTTCTCAAGGATTGTTCTTACCGTTTTTGTGTAGTTTCCATGCTTGTAGTTGTTTCCTTGTCTTAGTGATGATGACTCAAGACTTGACATATGGAGTATGTGGTGGATCTTTTGAGTATGACTATGGGTATGGGGAGTTTGAGGAGCAAGTCAACACAAACCTACCTTATTATTCGTACAATGAAAATCCTAACTACTACCCCAACTTTTCCCACCAAAATCACCACATCCAATACCAACAACAACCATCCACCCAATACCCACTTCACAATGAATTCCAAATGCCACAATACAACCACTTTCACACCTACCCACAACAAGAAGATGAACCCATTGAAAATGTGATTCTCCAAATGATGGGAGATCAACAAAACTTCATAAAACAAATGCTAGAGGAGAGCCAAAAGAGGGACAATGTTTTTCAAGGCATTGTTGCCCAATGTGAGGAGTTGGAGATTCAAATTGCCTAAGTGAAAGAATCCCAAGAAACCACCCTTCACCACTCCTTGGACATTGACCATGAATGTGAGTTTGAAGGAGTTACCTTTGATGAGAAGTGGGAAGAGCCAACCTCTTTGGGCTCTTGTGAGTATGAAAGTGTGGTATTTGATGATGAAGACATGAGGTTGAGTAAGCCAAATACTCTTAGCCTTTGTGAGTATGAGGGTGTGTCATTTGAAGTAGATGTTGAGGTGTTGGAGAATGAGTTGGTGAAGAAGAGTGAAGCCCCTATTTATGATTCATATGGAGAAAGTGATGATGATGCATCTATGGAAGAAGATGATGAGGGAAATATGGACTCAAATGATGAAGGGAGTTATGGGATTAGCTTTCTTGAGGAACCCATCCTTGAGAAGTTTGAAGATTGCTTCGATGAAGAGGAGGAATGCCTTCATGAGAACCTTTTCGCACCCACTATGGAGCCCATGATAGTTGGAGATGACATTATGGACCTTCTCACGAAGGTCAAATCGTCATACAAGAATTACTTAGTGGTGAAGCTCAAAGAAAAGGTTAAGAAGGAGTCTTTATGTGGAAATTTGGCATCCACTATCCCAACTCCTAAGACATCCCATCATCAACGCCATGAAAGTTCGCCTTCTACCCTTGGAGAATTGACTAGTCCAAGCATTTGTGTCATCAAATTTGGAAGAAATAGGAGCTACCGGAAAAGCCCCCATGACAAGAATCTCAAGTTTGCTAGTTTTAAGAGTCGGGAAGGCCATCATCACAAAGCAAAAGAGAAGGGGAAGGAGTTCAAAGGGAGGTCCCTCATGGATTGGCCCTACTCTATTTTGCAATGGTTCAAGACTTATTCATGCTTACTTGAGGACCATTTACAAGCTTTTGACCAACTATTGAGAGCATTGAGCTCCATGGATAATGGAACTTGAATGAGTTTGGTGGAGTCCTATCTCAAACCACCATTTGTAAGATATCCTTTCCTTTAACTTTGCATTACATTTACACTTACATTTAGTTATTTACATATATCTTGCATTTGTATTATATATCATATTGCATTTACATTAGTTAGTTCATATAATATAGTTGCATTGTAATATAATTCATGTAGATAGTTGCATATAGACTAGAATTCATGCATAGTCACTAATGACCAATCCTATTCTTTTCTACACTAGAAATAGTGCTTAAATCGGTTTGGGGAGGTTTGATCATAAGTGACTTAAGCATTTATCATGCATCATATAGTATAGTTTAGATTGCATTCATTTGTGATATATGTCATATAGAATTGCATTTAGTTAGAGCATTCATTCATTCACACCATATCATTGCATTTGTACTTTATTTCAAAAAAAAAAAAAAAAAATCAAAAATCCAAAAACATGTATTTCTTTTTCATTCCTACTCCTACATGTACATTGAGGACAATGTCCAAAATAAAGTGGGGGATGGGAATTTATATTCCAAAAATGCATAAAAATTGAAAAATTTGAAAAATCACAAAAATATGTCTTTTAATTTCATAAAAACAAAAACCATAAAAATTTGAAAATTTGAAAAATCCAAAAACAAGTTCATTTCCTTTGTAGTGTAGACTTGTATATATTTTTTTGTATATATTGTGTTTGTTCATCCTTTTTCACATTGATTGACTACGCCACATCCGAGACATGAGGATATTGAAGACCGCATGGTATGATCTTTCCAATCTCCTTTTTCCTCTTTATGTTAATGACTATGTGGCTTTATTTTGATTGATGCGGTATAAATAATGTGAATTTAGGACTTGTATTTAGATTATTTGGCATACTAGTTGGTTGAAGCATATGCATTAGGATGTTTATATGCTAGTTGCATCATGGCATGTAGTTTGCATGGTTAGAAAAATTTTGCGAAACCGTCTACTTGGGAAGCTTGACAAGTGTATATAGGCCCTAGTAGATGCTTTTTCTTCTTAAGACTTTGCTTGTTAGAATGCTTGTAAAACACCCTAGGATGTGTCATGCTAGTATCCTTTGACCCATGGATTAAGGCCTAGTCAAGAGTACCTTATGGTGTGATAACTCCTTGGCTACCGTTTATTCCAAGGTGACCCTTGAAACCATGCATCCATCCATCCATCATCCATGTTCTACCATATTTTTGTCATCAAAGGGAATGGGCACAAAAAGAAAATCAATTTGAGTTCAATGAAAAGTGAAAGAAAAAGTTTGCAAAATGCATCAAAAGAAAAGAGGAGCAAAAATAGACTCCTAAAACTTCAAATATAAGCCACCCTCACTACATATGGGGTGACTTTGAAAATGTTCAAAAGAAAATGCAAAAAGTTGTCAAGTGTTGAAATTGCCAAAAATCAAAAAAGAAATGGCAAGAAAGTGTTCTCAAATGTCAAATGCCAAATGAAATTGGGGGAAAAACAAAAATGAAAGCAAACTCCCAAATGAAACTCAAATTCTATCGGTCCCTTTATCCACCGTATCCATTTTTGTGCATGGTAGAGAGGGGACGACCCTTCTTCTTGTCTAGGCAAGAGGGGGAATTCCGCGATCCTCCAGTGTTTCTAACGCCATAGGGAGTCTACTCTTGACAAAAGCATTTAACGATTGAGGACAAAGGTACCCTAGCTTGACACATTTTGGAGGTGATTTATTGGTATCCTTCTAGGCTTAGTAGTTTGAACAAATTGCATCTATGAAGGATTGTGTACCCTTGAATTGCTTCCCTTGTAGGTAATTTCCGCCACTTAGATGAGGAAAGTGGCTATTCTTTTGTAGATGCATCCATTACTTGATTTTGTGTGCTTAATGATTGGATGTGTCGCCATTTTGGCAAGACCCACCTTGCCTTGCAAGAAGGCATCCTACCTCATGGTTGTCTTGTTGTGAGTTGAAGGGGCGGAGTGAGACCCGCTAATTGTCTCATATCGGCTATATTATTAGGTTAGTTTAAATAAAGGTCTAGTTTTAGTCACCTCTTTACTCGGGACGAGTAAAGGTTCGGTTTGGGGATATTTGATGTGACCATAATTAGCGCACATTTAGTCCCCTAATTGAGCCTATTTTGCATACTATTATAGCATTTTATGGCCATTTTATCCGTCAAAACCTTCCTATTTGCTTTTCTATCGCATTTCATATGTTTTGTAGAAAAGAAGATAATAAGGCGGAAATTCCCGTCTTTCGTGCATATTTGGAAGCTAATTGATGATATTAGATGGACTAGTATGAAGAGGAGGCAAGAATGATGACCAAGTATGTAGGAATAAAGTGTATATAGAAAGATCAAAGGGTTAGAAGCAAGGAGGAAAAGCAAGGAAGGCATTGCATGAAAAAATTGCTCGGAACCCAAACCAAGAGATGCTCTTTTGGCTCTGAAAATATGCTAGATGGAACGGCGTCGAAAAAACAAGCGATCTAGGCTTTTGAATCACTCCAATAGGAGTCCGGATGAGAAAATGACGTCCGTTTTACAATCCGAGCTCAAACAAAGAAGTTGTACAGCAATCTGCGCGTCTTACGCTGAAGACGCTCGTCCCCTGCTATAATCCGCTCAGATTGCTCCTAATCCGCTCGGATTCCCTTGGTACAATCCGAGCGTCTTGCTCCAAATCCGCTCGGATTCCCCTCAACAATCCGATCGTCCTCTCTCCGAATCCGCTCGGATTGCACCGCCCAAATCCGCCGTCCCGACTCTAATCCGCCCGGATTCCGCACAAAGACGGATTTCATTCTTCAAGCTACGAAAAGAGAAGCCCTTCTCTCAGAAAATACCGGGTCCTCCTTGCTCAACTTAAAAGTGTAATTACTAGTTTAGCCCTTAGTTAACCCTAATGCATCCTCCCTAATTTCCACTATAAATACCCCATCTTTGTAATTAATCAAGCATGTTGTTTTTGGGTAGAAAATCCTTCTTTAGATTAGATTAGGAGTAGATTAGAATAGATTACTCTTTAATCTTTCCACAAATTACACATTAATCTCTCCTTAATTATTGTTCAAGTTTATCATTCAAGTTTATTATTGGGTAATTGAAGATTATTGGGTTATTATTGGGAGATTGACAACCTTCCATCAATCAATCAAGTTTCTTCTATTATTCTTTGCTTTATTATTTGGATCATCTAAAGTTGGTATAATTCTTTTACCCTTTTACTCTTTATTGTTCATTTCTTCATTCCATTATCATGTTTATACTTGTTATGATGATTGACACCATTAATGACATGTTTCCCATGATAATGAGTGAGTAGTTTCTTTAGCTAGGATTAATGGGTAATTAGGGGAAACCAACATGGGATTGATTCATGCTTAATCGAATATGTTCACATGATTAAATTGCTTGCTTGTTGTGATGTCAACTTTATGCACATGTTATGTTTGATGAAATGCTAAGCCTATGAATCCTTGCATTTACAACCATCTCTTATCTACTCAACTTGACTTGTAAGATATAACCCAACTCGAGTCTTGTTAGACCATGCATAGAAGTTGAATAGGAGGAAAGTAAGTCGACTTGTAGGTGTTGTACAATCTAATCGATTCGGCTCCGGGACCCAACTCTTCCTACGAACCGTAAGACATAACCCAACTCGGTTCCTCCACAACACTAATTGCTTGCATATAATTGTAAACATGTTTGTATGATCAACACCATGAATCCCCCATGACCCCATGATATCCTAGCACTTTTAATCATTTGTTTACATCTTTCTTTTTATTGCTCGTTTTACCTTATTGCTTGCATTAGCCTAGAACACAACTACAAACCCCATCAATTGTGACACTAGCATAAATTGAGATAGATAGACTTAGAACCCAAAGCACACCGTCCCATGGATCGACCTCGACTTACCGCTAACTAGTAGTTTGTTGAGTATTATAAATGTGTTTGATTGGATGAGTGACGACATCGTGCCACATCATCGATCGAGTACCTCGTCTGACAGCATGTTATTATAAAACGCGATGACTAAAACATAATTCATTTCAACGTTTCAACTTATCATTCTGAACCTAATCTCTCTACCTCTCCCAATTCTCTCATCTCACTTTACACATCTTGGGTGGCCTTGAACATTAATCCAGGTAGGGAGAAATTCTATGCATGAGGTCATCGAGTCGGGTTGTCGCGGCCATCGGCATCGATTGTTCTTCAAGTTGAGTTTGTGGTTTTTTTTATAGTAGATCTTGGATAGCTTAGTGATAAAGTATGGTTGTTATTTGTAGCATACGATGTGGAATCTTTCTTGACGTGTGGTGATTGATACGTTATATGGATTTGCGGAAAGGTACGGTTTCCCTACTCATTTGATTACATAATTGGTTATAAGATGGCATTTGTATTGATTGATTGGTATTATTATTGTGATTATGGTTGATTGTGATATGTCTGGTTATTGGTTACTGTTGGTGAAGCTATTTTCAGGAGATGGTCTTCACAACCAAGTTCGCCCCTTGTGGCTCCCGTCACAAGGAGGATGTGCACATTAATGATCTGTGTTCTCTCTTTGCGATGAGCGGGGTTTAGGTGTTGGAATATGTGTCCTCCGACAATAATGCGATCACAACTGTTGATCATGATGATCACATGTTTAAGTCTCATTTTAAAGAATACAATTGGGAAGTATTTTACTGTCAACTGGTCAACATATATCGGTAATGATTGGCTAACTAGAGTTTGACATTACTGTCGTGCGACGGTGGTGATCAGTTGATCCCCTAGGTCATACCTAAAAGATAATACTCTTAATTGATCATTTAATTATTCGTATAACGTTACGAGTTAATTAAAAATAATTGACGGATATTTTGGAAGAAAATTTACGTATCTCACTATAATCTGATTAAATAAGATACGGTCTAGGAAAGAACAAAGGGGCTTTTGCTTAAACTTTGATCATTTCACTACATGCTTTAGTGTATGATTTATAATATTCATTCTATCATCCAATATTATTTTTAGAGAGATAAAAATAATTTTTCTTCCTTCTTCTTCCTCTTGACCGAAATCCAAGAGGACCAAAATATTTTTGGGTCTTTTATTTAAGATTAATATTATTCTAGTTTTGATAATACTAATTTTATGAAGGGTATTTCTTGGGTATTAATCCTTGGGAGAGATCCTACACTTGGGTCTTTGTTCATCCATTGAGGAAAGCACATGAACAAGAGAGAAGGAGATCTCTCTTGTGCCCTTATAAACCGAAAATCACAATGTAAGATGAACATTTCTTCTTTATATTGTTTATTAGTTTGCATCCATAAGATCATTTATTAATTTTATGATAAATTAAATTGGAACATATATGAATATATTAGTATATAGATCTACTTTTCCTTCAATTGGTATCAGAGCCATGGTTGTTTGCATGCAAATCGGTTAAAAGTTTTTCCGAGTTATAAAGATTAACATATAAAACTTGTATAATTTGTGTTATTATGATATATCACGAAATTAATTTATGCATGTTAAAATTTCTGGTCCTAAAATGTTTTTAGGATATTTTGGTTATTTTATGGATTTTTGTTGTTCGTATTACATAATAATGGCATTAAAATATGATTTTATGAGTATAAATGTCATTTTCGGACTAAAAATAGCTAAACTTCTAATTTTCCAGTGATTTTTGGATATGTTGTCACATAAATTATTTTGAGATAACCTGTGAAGTTTCATAATTTTTGGACTTCTTATGCTCAAAAAATGGGATTTTCATTATTAAAATCGATTTTAGGTGGAAAATAGGTTAATATGAGATAAATTTCGAATCTGGTCATAGAAATTTAGTATGTTGTCACATGCAATTTTACAAGATGTGTGTAAAATAATAGGCTATATTGAAGTCTTTTTGCATGATTTATGGATTTTTGAAGAAAAATGGCATGAATAGTGACTTAATTAGTGAAAAATTAATAAAACATACTCCATGACTAAGGAAAAATGTCCAATGTTGCATTTTATTACCTTTTTCAGATCTAAAATTGAAAAATTGGTGTATATAATTTTTCTCATGTTTTTGTGTTTTTAATTAAAACCGATAAACCGCAACATTGTTTTTCCGGAAAAATTTCGAAATTTTTAACCTAGGTTTTTGAACATTATGAGTGTCATGGTATTTTTGCAGAATGTTCATGAGTTTAAATTTTTAATTTTGAATTTATTTGAAATTTTGTGATTTATTTGAAGTTTATAGCTTATTTTGTATTTTTGGTCCATTAATGAACAATTTTTAGAAATATGAGTTAATTATGGTCAAATAATTAGTGAAGACTAAATTTTGAGTCCTAAGAGGTTAGGGTAATTAACTTATGCGTAAATATGAATTTATGTAATTTTTGTGATTATAAAATGTTGAAATCACGCAAATCCGTAAAAACCGAGTAATATACGATATTGGCTATTTAAAGGCGATTTAGCATAAAATTGGACATGTTCATACACATTATGATGCTGCATTTTTTTTTTATGATTGTCATAATTTAATTTACGTAAATTTTGAATTATGTAATTTTTACTTAGTATGGCCTTAGATTTTAATTGGTATTTCCCGAAATGTATGGGAATATCGATTCGGTTGTAATTTATTGTGATCTCGTGTCATCGTTTTGTAATTTAATAGATTTATTTTATTTTAGTTACAAATTTATAATAGGAAATTATGTAATTTGCTATGTAATTTAATTTATCTCGGAGTTCCCCAAGACGGATTTCTTCAAGATGGCGATACATAAAGACGGTGTTACCTCGAGATGCGTGCCACAACCAAAGTTCAAGGGACCAATGGAGTTGGTTTCCGAATATGTAATAGTTAATTAGAGTTTCTTTTTTAGGAAGGCCATACTAGGATTTATTTACTTTTATGCTTTGCATTTTATTTATATGTCACATGCATCACTAAATCGCCATAACTAAAACATGCATCATCTTTTTATTGAGTCCATCCACCGTGTCAATTAAAATTATCGTAGTTCACCGCTTTAGTTCACTTAAAACGTGATAGATAATAAATTGACATGATCTCTCGCTAAAACAATTAATTGAGATATAGCCTTACCAAATTGTAGAAACCATGAAAACCTATTTCGCGAGGGAGTGCACTCGGCCATCCCGGGGTACAAACCTTGTTACGTAGGGGAAGTGGGTGATGAATGTCTATCCACCGAATTCGTGTTGATGAGGGTTTCATCGGCCATCCCGTGCCCAAATTAATGTGAATTTGGATCATGGACACATTTATTCGAAATTTGGGTTGACCTCAACGGAAGTATTCGTGACCGTAGTCGCATGTGTTCCGAGCTATAGATAAACATTAGAGTAATTTTATCGACCAAGAGTTCTAAAAGTAGAATCGATTAAACGTTAATCCACCGAGTTATATTAATAAGGGTTCCATCGGCTATCCCGTGCCTAAGTTGATACGAATTTGGGTCTTGGAATCATTTATAATAGTTAGGTAGAGGTCACTATTTAAATGTTCATATCTTGTCAATTTTTACAAGTATGATTTAAAAAGACAAATGTTAATATTTCCTTTTCCTCCATACTTGTAGTTCATTACAATGAATCCATGAAATTCTACCGCATCGATAACTATTGAGTCTTACCACAATGTTTTTGACGACGTTTGCTCCAACAATGATTTCGACACTACTAGAGAACTTCATTTTGGGATAGGTTCGGATGGAAACCTTAACTTCATCACTTCTTCTAAACCACCTACTACTACTAGATCTCGTGTGAGCCCGTCTCAGGAAGACTACCTCATACAATCTATAGGGTCTTTGTCTCTGGAAGATAAAGATGCAAAAACTAGTGGGAGCTCAAGCAATCAAGCTCTTGCTTCAAAGGGCAAAAACTTCAAGAAGAAGGGAAAGATAATCAAAAACTTCAAGCAAGTTAATGATGAGTGCCATTATTTCTATGGCATGGGACATTGGCTTAGGAATTGTCCCGTGTATTTGCGAAATATAAGGGAAGGAATCATCACTCCAAAAGGTAAAATTCCTAAGGAAATTTATGTTATTGATATAAATTATACTTCCACTACGACATGGGTACTAGATACCGGTTGTGGTTCTCACCTTTGCAATCATTTACAGGGTTTAAGAGATGTGAAGAGGCTTAGCAAGGGAGATGTGGATCGATGCATTGGAAATGGAGCTCGAGTAGCGGCCGAATCCAAAGGAACTTATGTTCTAGGTTTGCCTAATGGATTTGAGTTGTATTTACATAATTGTTTTTATGTGCCTACACTCTCTAAAAACATTATTTCAATCGCCATGCTAGACATGGACGGTTTTTGTTTTGTCATTAAGAACAATCGTTGTACTATTTCATGGAATGATTTGGTTATAGGCCAAGCTTCTTCCATCAATGGCATTTACATTTTAGAGACCTCAAATCCGACTAATGATATTTATAACATTCAATCAAAGAAACTCAAATCAAGTGACCCAAGTGAAGCGTTCATTTGGCATTGTCGATTAGGTCACATAAACGAGAATCGCATCAAAAGATTAATTTTGACTAATGTGATTACACCATTTGATTATCAATCATATGGTACATGCGAATATTGCCTACTTGGCAAAATGACTCGTAATCCTTTTAGTGGTAAAGGGACACGAGCTAGTGAACTATTGGGACTCATACACACCGATGTATGTGGACCAATGAGTATCACCGCTCGTGGAAATTATGACTACTTTATAACCTTCACCGACGACTTGAGTAGACATGGGTATGTATATTTAATGAAACATATGAGTAAAGCGTTTGAGAAATTCAAGGAATTTCAAAACAAAGTAGAGAACCAATTGGACAATAAGATAAAATCACTACGTTCCGATCGTGGTGGAGAATATCTTAGCCTTGAATTCGATTCAGACTTGAAAAGTTGTGGTATTATATCACAACTTTCTCCACCCGGAACACCACAACTCAATGGTGTTGCCGAAAGGAGAAATCAAACCCTAGAGTCAAACCGATTTACCAAACTCGTTTTGGGGATTTGCGATTCAAACCGCAATTATATCTTTGAATAATAGTCCCACTAAGGCCACCGGAAAAACTCCATATAAAATGTGGAAAGGAAGAGTTCCTAATCTATCCTACATGAAAATTTGGGGATGTGATGCTTACGTCAAGACCAAGAATGACAACAAGTTTGCCCCAAGATCCGAAAAATGCACCTTTGTAGGTTACCCCTCGAATTCTCGAGGATACTACTTCTACAAACCTCAAGATAACAAAGTGTTTGTGTCTTGCGAGGCTGTCTTCTTAGAAAGAGACTTTATTTCTAAGAGACAGAGTGGGAGAAATTTTGAACTTGACGAAGTTCAAAAGCCACAAACCGAGGTAGAGACACAAGAAGATGTTCCTTCGTCGTCTAACGCGGTTATACCTCCTCCACTAAGAAGAACAAGTCGAGTAATTCGCCATCTCGATCGATATGTGGGACTTATCGAGGAAGATGGAACACTTGATGTGTTTCTTATGGAAAGTGACGAGCCCGCTACCTACAAGGCCGCAATCTCTAGTCCTAATTCTTCCTTATTCTTGAAGCCATGAAGTCCGAAATGGATTCTATGCTTGAAAACCAAGTTTGGGACTTGGTAGATTTGCCTAAAGGGGAAAGACCTCTTCAATGCAAATGGATATTCAAAGTCAAGAACGGCATAGAAGGACATGATGATGTCTACAAAGCTAGGCTAGTGGCAAAAGGATTTACCCAAGTCCAAGGTCTCCATTATGATGAGACCTTCGCCCCCGTAGCCATGCTAAGATCCATACGGATTTTGTTAAAGATCGCCGCATTTCATGATTATGAAATATGGCAAATGGATGTCAAAACCGCTTTTCTAAATGGGCATTTAGAAGAGGAGGTGTACATGATACAACCCGAAGGTTTTGTTGATTCTAAAAATCCTAACAAAGTGTGAAAACTTAAGAGATCCATTTATGGTCTTAAGCAAGCATCTAGAAGTTGGAATCATCGATTTAATCATGTTATAAAGGAGAATGGTTTCACTCAAAATGTTGAGGAACCATGTTTATACATGAAATTTAGTGGGAGCAATGTTGTGTTCGTAATCTTGTATGTCGATGACATACTACTCATTGGAAATGACATTCCAATGTTGTCTTCTGTTAAGAAATGGTTAGGTAACCACTTCCAAATGAAGGATTTAGGAGAAGCACAACGCATATTAGGTATCCGGATCCATAGAGATAGATCCAAGAGGATATTGGCACTAAGTCAAGAGTCTTATGTTGATAAGATTCTTCGACGATTCAATCCAAAAAGGGTTTGGTACCTATCGTAACCGGGACGATATTGAGCAAGACTCAATCTCCCTCCGAACCCCATGATGTTGAACGCATGAAGACGATCCCTTATGCTTCCGCTGTCGGATCAATCATGTACGCCATGATATTCACACGTCCTGATGTCTCGTATGCCTTGAGCATGACGAGTAGATATCAAGGAAATCCAGGTGAGAGTCACTCGGATTCTTTGTCAAGAACATCCTTAAGTACTTGAGAAGAACTAAGGATTCTATCTTGGTGTTTGGAGGAGACACTGAGCTGCGTGTTAATGGATACACGGACTCGAGTTTTCAAACAGATAGAGATGACATGAAATCACAAGCTGGTTTCGTTTTCATGCTCAATGGTGGTGCCGTTAGCTGGAGAAGCTTTAAGGAAGCTGTGGCCGTGGATTCAACAACGGAGGCTGAGTACATTGCAGCATCAGAAGCTGCCAAGGAAGCTGTGTGGATCAGGCAATTCACGGAAGGTCTAAGAGTAGTACCTACCGCCAATGATCCCATCACTCTCTATTGTGATAATAGTGGGACAATCTTCCAAGCTAAGGAGCCAAAGTCTAGTAATAGATCTAGACATGTACTTAGAAAATATCATGTAATAAGAGATTTCATTGAGAGAAAGGAAATTGCGATTTGTAAGGTTGGGACGGATGACAACATAGCCGATCCACTCACTAAGCCTTTATCGCAGGCTAAGCATGATGGACATGTTGCGTCCATGGGACTTAAACGTGTACCAAGTTTTTGCTAGATTTTGAAATGAAATAAAAGTGTTGTTTTTGTTCATGTTCACAATCACATTTGTCTTTTATCTTTAATTTATACATTATTACATCCAAACGGGTTGTAGTGACAATTGAACCTCGTTAAAGTGAACACGGATTAACATAGTATTTGCCCATAGTCACTTGTATGAGGTGACGTCTCGAAGTGACTAGAGTGTGATACGATTGATGGCAAGTTCAAGTGCCATAGAGTCATGTGAGATGACTAGTTGGTCACATAGGCAGACTGTTAGGAACATTTTGTCAGGCCTTATGACCGCTTATAGAGTTCTGGCAAATTTATATAGCCTGGTCGTGGCGAGAGCTGCTATAGTATTCAAATGAGTCGATTCTTTTGACAAAAGACTATTCGCCTAAGATGGCACAGTTTCAGATTAACTTTGATTTGTGTTACTACGACCTTCGTAAATGGGGTCAAATGGGCATATTTTGGGTTATGATGGCTGTGGCTAGTTGAAGGGAATGAGTGCGATAGGAATTGTCCACCCCTAGTCAGGGTTATAACAATATCTCAGGGCCACTCGAGGAGTAATGAACTGGAAATGCGTGGCCACGCTCGGAAAGTATCTATGATAGATAAGTCCGGTCAATCAGTTATTCTCCAGATCGAGGAAACCACTCTCGATATGATCACTTGCAAGTACGACCTGAAAGACACCTTGCATTGAGTGGGAGATAGTAATAGGACAAGAGAATTGGTGACGCACACTTGTCGAGGACAAGTGGGAGATTGTTGGAATATGTGTCCTCCGACAATAATACGATCACAACTGTTGATCATGATGATCACATGTTTAAGTCTCATTTTAAAGAATACAATTGGGAAGTATTTTACTCTCAACTGGTCAACATATATCGGTAATGATTGGCTGACTAGAGTTTGACATTATTGTCGTGCGACGGTGGTGATCAGTTGATCCCCTAGGTCATACCTAAAAGATAATACTCTTAATTGATCATTTAATTAATCGTATAACGTTACGAGTTAATTAAAAATAATTGACGGATATTTTGGAAGAAAATTTACGTATCTCATTATAATCTGATTAAATAAGATACGGTCTAGGTAATTGAATTGTTTCACTACTTAGATGAAATAATTGTTTAAGGAAACAATTAAATTTGAATGAATTATTATAAATACAAGTTATTGTGATTTATAATTGGTAAAATATTTTGGTACAAGTAATTATGAATTACGAAGTCGATTTTTGTATATGACGTATTTTTAATAATACGTTGATTTTTAATATGTTAAAAATACATAACAATTTTATGTAACATGTGACATGTGACATATTGATAAATTGACAAAGATAAAATGGAATCCATTTTATCCTCAAATGGACCGAAATATTGGGTGTGATTAACAATTTATATAATGTTCATTAAGACTAGTGGAATACATGATTATTTCTCTATAATAGGCATGCATACCGAGTGTCTTTTGTGGAAGAGCACCAAGCCCATGCATTGGCCATCCCACACCCTCCTACCCGGTTTCCCCTAGGAAAGAACAAAGGGGCTTTTGCTTAAACTTTGATCATTTCACTACATGCTTTAGTGTATGATTTATAATATTCATTCTATCATCCAATATTATTTTTAGAGAGATAAAAATAATTTTTCTTCCTTCTTCTTCCTCTTGACCGAAATCCAAGAGGACCAAAATATTTTTGGGTCTTTTATTTAAGATTAATATTATTCTAGTTTTGATAATACTAATTTTATTAAGGGTATTTCTTGGGTATTAATCCTTGGGAGAGATCCTACACTTGGGTCTTTGTTCATCCATTGAGGAAATCACAAGTACAAGAGAGAAGCAGATCTCTCTTGTGCCCTTATCAACCGAAAATCACAATGGAAGCCAATCCATGGAATCCCCTTACTTCAGTGATAGTTTTAGGGACTGGCCATGACTGAATTGCTGAAATTTTCTCTTGATCCACTAAGATACCCCTCCCAGACATAATGTAACCTAGAAATGTCACTTCCTCAACCATGAAAGTTCACTTCTCCAGTTTGCTAAACAACTTCTGCTCCCTGAGAATTTTAAACACCACTTTAAGGTGCCTGAGATGCTCTTATTTGGTGCTGCTATAAACCAGTATGTCATCAAATTATACAACAGCAAACTGGCCAATCATGGGCTTAGCACTTCAGTCATGTAATGCCACGATTTTCTTGTGAGTAGGTTGTCGAGTTACTGTCCAGGAGCACTCGGCCGAGTAGTGAGATACTCGGTCGAGTAGGTCGTACTCGGCCGAGTACCCCAGGTACTTGACCGAGTACCCGGTTCAGGTACCCCAGGTACTCAACCGAGTACCCGGTCTGACGAGTTTATTTCCGCGGTTTTGATTAAGGTGATTAGAGATTATAAATTTCGCATTATCAATTTTCATGTCACTTTTTACAAAACCTAACGACGCCTATAACCTCTTCACCCTAATCATTTCCAAGGCCATTTGTTTGATCTTGAGTCTTCATCCGTCTTCTCTATATCGATTTTGTTGGTAAGTCACTAGTACTTGTTAATTGGTTATGTTTGTCCTTTAGGGTTTTGCCCTAATTGTTAGTTTGGGAAAAGGGGTTAATTGGTATGATTGTGACATAGAGTATGGTTGTGATTAGTGCTAGGTGACGAGTTCGTAGTGGAACACTTCTAGCTTCCATTGTTGCTTGTGATTGCAAATTCGTTAATAAGGTAGGGTTTTCCCTACTCAGTTGCGTGATTAATTGAATATAAGATGATGATGGTTGGTTTATTAGCATGATTAATATGATTATTGTGATTGTGATATATTGGATGATTGGGTTTGGTTGTTTTGTTTATTTATGGTTCTCGAGGCGCGTCCTCGGCTGAGTGGAGTCAACATCGGGAATGGCTTCACGCCCTTCATTCCCCCTTGTGGTTCCCATCACAACGGGGATGTGCACATTAATGGACATGGGTTATTCGCTCTTGAAATTGAGCGGGGCTTAGGTGGTAAGGCTGCGGTCCCCACTAGCGGTGTGGATTACCAGTTGCGATGGGTAATCTGGCAGGGCTACACACTTTAGTGTGTAGTCAGTGATTGGAGATTATTTTAGTTGGAGGAATGTGTAATGAGTTGCTTGGATGTTGCTTTTGTTGTATTTCTACTGACCCCGTTGTTGTTTTACAAAACTGGGGTGATCCATTCGAGGATGGTGAGCAATTGATTAGCAGGTACTTCTATGGATAGCTCGCGGGTTCTAGCTGGGATGGAGTCATCACTTATTTTGGTGTCTTTAGTCTTCTGCTGACAGTTGTTATAGTTTTGGATATTTTGGTTTTGCTAGTTGAAGTAATTTTGGTTTCGGTTTTTTGGTTGTATACATTTAAACAATTGAACCTTTAATTATGTTTCTTTATGGTCACTTTTGATATACTTTACCTCGGGCAACAGAGATGGTAGCACATTGATATGCTAGGGTGGTCTTGGTAAGGCATTTGGTGTGTGGGGGTGTTACAATTCATCAATCTCATGAAAGTGCAAGGTACATTTGAAAGACCAAATGGCATTACAAGCCACTCATACAGACCATGCTTTTTCTTAAAAGCAGTTTTCCACTCATCTCCATCCCTAATTCTCACCTGATGGTACCCTTGACTGAGATCAATCTTAGTAAAAATTATGGCACCACTCAGTTCATCAAGCTTGTCATCTAGCCTTAGAATTGAGAACCTGTACTTGACAGTGATGTTATTAATGGCTCTACTATACTACACATTCTCCATGTTCCATCCTTATTAGGAACAAGCAGTGAAGAGTCTACACAAGGACTCAAAGACTCTCTGACAAAGCCATTTCTCATTAGTTCTTCAATTTGATGCTGCAGCTCCTTGGTGGCTGCTTGATCACTTCTGTAAGCAAGCTTATTAGGCAGCATAGAACTTGGTACAAGATCAATATGGTGTTCAATTCCCCTCAAGGGTGGCAGTCCACTAGGTAATTCTCTTGGAAACACGTACCTAAACCTCTAAATCAAAGGTTCGACCTCTGCAGGCACCTCTGAACTTTCCTTCTCAGTCACTTCCTTGGATAGTAAGATCATTATAGGCTGCTCTTGTTTCATTTCATTGATCTTATCTGCCTCAGATAGGAACAACACCCCATTAATCTCTTCGGGTATATGCTAGGACTCTAATAGTTTCTCTGGTTAGGGGGAGAGGGGGTCAGTGTGACCTTCTTGCCTTCATGCTTGAAACTATAAGTGTTCTCCTTGCCCTGGCGTGTGGTATTCCTGTCAAACTTCCATGGCCTCCCTAGAAGTATATGGAAAGCATCCATGGGGACTACATCAGATAGAACCTCATCCTTGTAAACCTTTCCAATGGAAAATGGAATCAGACATTGTTTATCCACTTTGACCTTTTCACCCTTGTTCAACCATCTCAGCTTGTATGGATTTGGGTGATCTTGAGTCACCAGACTCAGCTTTTGGACCATGGTGATGGAAGCTACATTGGTATAGCTCCCTCCATCTATGAACAGATTACATACCCTTCCCTGAACTGTACATCTGCTTCTGAAGATTAGAGATCTTTGGTCAGCTTCCAATGATGCTTGCTGTGAATGCATGACCCGCCATAAGACCAAGTTGTGCCCTGTGTCAGGGTGAGCTACAACTCGATCTTGGTTTGACCCCTCCTCATCGTCCACTTCTTCTAATACCAGAGTTTCTACTTCCTCATATTCAACCAGACCCTCTCTTTCCCATTATTCCACTTCCATTGCTGTCAAAGTTCTGTGAGAAGGACAGTCCTTCTTGAAATTACCAAAGCCCTGGCACTTAAAGCACTTAATCTTGTCTCTGGGTAGAGATGGGTTATTTTTAGGGTACATGGGTGTCTTTCCTTTTTCTCCTCCTGGTTGGGTCAACTGTTTAGGTGCCTCACCAATCCTGACAACAGTTAAAGGTTTGTAAACAGGTTTAGGTTTTGACAACGCAGGTTTAGTCTTTCCCATATTTTTCACCCTGAGAGCTAGGTTTACTACATCATCATATGACCACAGTGGTTGCATCCTAACCTTACTGGCAATGTTTTTGTCCAAGCCCTCCAAGAACATAGCAATCATTTGCTTAGGCTTCTCAGTTATCTCACATTGTAGAGTTAGCTGCACAAACTCTCTTAGATAGGACTCAACAGACTTCTCATCTTGTCTAAGATTTGACAGCTTAATAAACAAATCCTAGGTATAAACCTTGGTGACAAATTTACTCAGCAATTTTTTCTTTAGTTTAGACCAAGATCTAAGTGATTCCTTCTTTTCTCTAAGCCTTTGTTGTTTTAAATTGTCAAACCACAGAGAAGCATAACCCTTCAATTTCAAGACAACAACTTTAAAGTCTTTTACAATAGTATATCCTTTATGCTCAAAGATTTTCTCAATAACCCTAATCCATTCTAACAAATCATCAGGATTAAGGCTAGCAGAAAAATCAGGAATTTCTACCTTTAGATGCTTGTATGTGTGCTCAAGAACCTCCTCCCGAGTTCTGTTGCTATCTTTAGAATCTGACCACTCTTCATGCTCATATGGTGGTTGTCCTCTCCCTGCTCCCCCAAAGAAGCCGTTGGCTCTACCTCTGCCTCTACCCGGTGGTGGCCTTCTCCTAGGATCAGGATTTGGGATCCTTTCCATGACAGCATTCATGGCATTAACCATCACATTGACAGTTCCTGTTAATTGCTTAGTTCTTGTTTCAATAACAACAAGTCTCTCTTCACTCATGGTTGTTTTTTTGTGTTTTTGATGTGGCTAGGGATAATGAACTCACACGTCTCTCAACCCAAGAATAACATAAAGTGGAATTGTGTTATAACCTGGCTTGGGTTACTACTTTACAGTGTAAACTCAGACAGTTCTCAAGAAATGACAAACTGCAAGCTTTCATGATTTCAGTGAACTTTACAATTTGAGAAAAATTAGAAAATTACCTTCTAAAATCATGAAATTTGGTGACAGTAAAATATGATATTTTAACTGAAACCTGGTAAAATTTGGGGAATTTTAATTGAATAGAAGTATTTTTAAAAATTCCTACAAGACATACTATCAGAAGTGAATGCTGATAGACTATGGAGGTTGTCTCTGGTATTCTGTGATTGGAATGGGGATATAATTATCAACCTGACTTCTAAGCAAGCACAAGAAGATAATGTTAACAATTTAAAGAACTTAAACCGAAACTTAATCAAGCAAGCACAGATTAAACCCAGTTAAGTTGAACAACAAGACTCAGACAAACCAAGCAAGCATAGGTTTGTTTAAGGCTTGCCAACATGTCCTTAATCAACACCCAAGTAAGCATAGGATGTCACTAAGCCTGACTTATAACTACAGCAACTTGCATAAGTTAATAAGATTTAAATTGAGAGAAATCTCAGGTTTTTAATTCCAAAATAAGCTGCTTTGAACAGATGGGGAAGAGGTCCTTATATAGCCTCTTCTCATTGTTGCAGTACAAGTAATCCCTAGAAATCTCATCTAAGGACCGGGATTATCTTTAGGAAGTAAAAAACGCAATGAAAAATATATTACAAACGGCTACAAACTGAATTAAGGCAAGTTAAAATAAGAACAAAAGAGTTGCAGTCTTGACAGTGACAAGTTGCTCCTTGATTGCTGTTGTTCTTTGGCTGGGAGTGTAAGGTTAAATGGCTCTGGTCCAGGTCTTGACTATGGATCAAGGTGTTATCTGAAATGTGTTGAAACAAAGCCAAAAGATCCTTGCTAGCAGTTTCTTCCATGTTTAGCCAGAAATGGCAATTTACTTTAAGCAATTTTGTCATTGTTGTAACTTGTTTTCAACTTATTTTTCTATGAAATGCATTGGTATTCTGGCTTGGCTCCTTAGGATTAGTTTGGACCTAGTTAAAAAATGATTCACCGCGGTCTAGACATACCTTTAGGCCTGCTATCAGGGCTTCATATTCTGGTTCATTATTGGTGGCTTTGAACTCACAACTTACAGCATGGGCTATCATGTCCCCTGTGGTGATTTTAGCACTAGTCCTAACCCTGTCCCCCTAGCATTAGATGTTCCATCTATTAACAAAGTCCAATCTTGGTCTAGGGTTTTATTTTCTAACTGATTAACTTCTTTTTTCAGGTCAGATTATAGGTTAGGGCTGAAATCAGCCACAAAGTTTGCTAAGGCCTGCGATTTATTCGCTGTCATGGGTTCAAAGGTAATATCATATGTACTGAGCTGGACTGACTACTTGGCCATTTTACCCGACAATTCAGGCTTGCGCATAACAGATTTTATGGATAAGTTGGTCCTGACTATGATAGGGTGACACTCGAAATAAGGACGCAACTTAGTACATGACATAACTAAAGCTAAAACATATCTTTTATGTAAACGATACCTCATTTCAGCATCTAACAGGCTTTTACTTACATAATAGACAGGATGTTGCTAGCCTTCTTGTTCCTTTACCAGGACTGCACTTACTGCTGTGTCAGTGACAGATAGATATACTGACAGGGGTTCTTCCTTTTCTGGTTTAGCCAGTGAAGGTGGAGATGACAGGTATAACTTTAAGTCCTGAAAGGTTGCTTCGTGCTCAGGTGTCCAATGGAACTGTTTATTTTTTCTGAGCAAGTTGTAAAATGTTTTACATCTTTCAGAGGATCTTGATATGAACTGGTTCAGGGCAACTACCCGGCCTGTCAATTTCTGAATGTCCTTGACAGACTTAGTTGACTGAAGTTCCAGGATGGCTTTTATCTATTCAGGGCTGGCTTCTATACCTCTTTTTGTAATGAATGCAGTACTCTCCTGGTCAGCAGGGTGCATCTTTATTTGATTGAATCCACTGGAGGCATCCATGAATGTCAGCATCTCGTGCCCTGTCGTGGCATCTACCATGGCACCAATATGTGGCAGGGGAAACGGATCCTTTGGACATGCTTTGTTCACGTCAGTGTAATCTACACAGACTCTCCATTTACCATTCTTTTTCTGCACAACTCCCACATTAGCTAACCATTCAGGGTACATTACTTCCCTGATCATACCCATATCCAGAAGTTTCTTCACTTCCTCATTAATTATTGCATTTCTTTCAGGCGCAAATTTTCGTCTTTTCTGTTGCACAGGCTTAAAACATTGATCAATGTTAAGTTTATGTGTAATTACATCAGCACTAATTCCAGTCATATCAAAATGAGACCAAGCAAACCAAGATGATTTATTCTTAAGAAATTTTACCAGTTCTGGCCTGACACAATCTGGGGCATCAAACCCAACTTGACATACCTGTCAGGATACTCAGGTCTAGGATTACCTGATCTGTTTCCATCCTGGATGGTGCCACATAAGTGCTCCTGACAAGGTGCGGTAATTGCTATGCAAGGGACTTACCTGCCTTGGAAGGTTTCAAGGCTTCTGTATAGCATTATTGGGCAGCCTTGTGTTCTCCTTTGATTGTTCTTATGCCTCAGTCTGCTGGTACCTTGATACACTGATGATATTTTGATGGTACAGTCTTGATATTATGGATACATGGCCTGCTCAGGATTGCATTGTAGGATGACAAGCAATCCAGGGCTCCAAATTTCTCATAGGATGAGACACCGTCAGAATAAGTAGGGAGATGGATTTCTCCCAATGTGCTTCTGGTTTCTCCACTGAACCCTACCAAAATACTGGACTTCTTTTTGATTTATTCTTCACCAATATTCATGGCTTTTAGTACATCAAGCATGATCAGATTCACTGAGCTGCCTCCATCTACCAGGATCCTCCTCACTATAGTAGTTTCAATCTACATTGAAATTACCAGGCCATTATGATGAACATTAGGAATCCCTATCAGGTCACAATCACTGAAAGTGATTGATGAGACATGATCTGGTTTGTGGGGTGATGTAGTCCTTGGCGTCCTTGCTATCTTCTTTGCTGCTGATCAGGTTAGGCAACAGATTTCCGATCCACCTAATATGAATTTTACTTCATAAATTGGGGGTTGGGAAGGAAGGTTGCGGTCCTGCTTTTGCTCCTGGTTCTCCTTCCTCTGATCTCCATTTCTGCCCTTTGTTCTGATCAGGTCCTTTAGGTATCCGGATTTCAATAGGTAGGCCACTTCTTTGCTCAGGATGAAGCAATCATCCGTTGTATGTCCAATGTCCATGTTAAATTCACACCACTTGGAGTTATCTCTCCTAGGGTTGAGATTTTCCACCTTCATAAGCCATCTGACTGTTGGTCCCATGTTGTCAAGTCGCTGGATCAGGCCTGCAATATCAACACTGAAGTTATGTTCGGAAATAGGTGGGAAAACTTTAGCCTTACCTTGATACTCATATGCTAGGTTGACTTCGGAATGGTCTGGCCTGGAATATGGAGTAGGTCTGTAATTGTTTCCTTTGTTATTCTTTCTATTGCTCTTTTCATAGTCCTTTGATCCACTGGATGATCCAACTTTGTAACTTTTGTCTTCTTCCAGCCTGATATATGTGAGAGCCTTGGCCTGGACATCTTCGAAGGTATGACAGGGATACTTAGTGAGTTCATTGTATAAATCACTATGAGGTAGTAGCCCCTGTCTTAATGCCTCCACTGCTTTTCCAACGTCACATCTGGGAATGGACACTTTCTCCTTCTTGAACCTAGCGAGGAATACCCTGAGAGTCTCCTCTGGCTTCTGTGTAATCCTATAAAGATCACTGGACCGCTTCTCCAACTTCTTGCTGCTTGCAAACTGCTGGTTGAAGTTGTTGATCAGGTTGGGAAAAGAAGGGATGCTCCCAGTTGGCAGGTTGATGTACCATTGCAGAGCAGGTCCGATCAGTGTTGTTTTAAACCCTTTGCACATGCAAACTTGCCTGAACTCACTAGGGATAGATGCAGCTAACATTTTCTATTTATAGAGAGCTACATGATTATGTGGATCTGTGGTCCCATCATAAATTTTCATAGACGGAATCACATTTTTTTAGGCAGATCCACTTTTCCTATTTCGTCTATAAATGGCGAATCAGCATAACTGTCAGGGCCAGCCTCCTCCAAGCTGGCAGGAACTCCGGGCATCTTTTCGAATTTTTCATTTTCTTGATCTCCTGGATTACTGCCATCATGATGGCTGCTGTAGATTCATCAGGTTTTTCATTGTTTTTTATTGTCTCACCATCACTATCAACACTGATAAATTTAGAGCCACTTGGACTCCCAAAGCTGGAAAAATCAATGTTTTTGATGATTGATGCAAATGGTGTTCCTGGCTGGAATCTCGGGCCTGCTCCTTGAGTTTTTTCCGATTTTTGTTTTAGAGCTGAATTAGATTCTCTTAACCGAAGGATTTCAGTCTCAGTTTGGGCTACCTTGTCTTTTAAACCTTCCAACTCAGCAAGTTGCTGGAGGGCTACGTTCAATTATTCTTCAACGGTAGGCTGGGCCATTTTTGTAGGTTATTGGATTTTTGTGAGATAAGCAAAAAAAATTTTAAAGAGCTAGATTCCCCACGGTGGGCGCCAATTATTTAGTATGGATTTTACGCAGGGTCAAATCGGATCAGGGTAAGTCTAGATAGGGTTAACTAGCTCGAACTTATCTGTGACTATGCAGGGCAGGGTATGGAATAAGAATAGTAAAGTAAGATAAACATGTAAAGATAAGACGAAGAATTTGTACGTGGAAAACCCTTAAATGGGAAAAAACCACGGGCACCACGCCAGGAGAGAATTTCACTATAATATTGAGTAATTAGCACAAATGAGTATAATGTAGCTTAAGTGTTGTATAAGAATGTAATATGCTTGATTTGATGTTGTTGTCCCTTCAAATGATCTTCAAGTGCTCCTTATATAGCCAAGCTGAACGGCTGACAAATCATGTACTTAATGCTGAATATTCATCCTTAATTGCTTGGATTAATGCTCCTTAATGCGTTTAATTACTCTCTTAATTGCATGACTTTTATTACCGAATCTTTCTCATTAATGATATAATTATTGGCCGAATATTGACAATAATAATATCTTTGAATTGGTTAAATATTGTCTTTATATTTTGACCGTTGTCCTCCCCTTGGCTGGCGCCTGTCTTCTGATACCCTGATGGCCTGACGTCCTGATGGTCAGGGCAGGGTCAAATGTTATCCTGAAATATGTGCGGATTTCCAGGCCTAACACCAGCCTACAACCAAACAACAATCAACCAGCTCCACCTCAATTGACCCAATAGTGAACCCAAAAATCAGCCACATTTGGTAGTCGCATCGAGCTACGCTGCTGCTCATTCAGAGCCATCAACATCGAGCCCCGCATCACCAATTCGTGCTTGTCATCAAAACCCAGCAACAACTCAACACAACCCATCATCTGATTCCGCCGTCCACAACCTCGCTACAACTCGGGCTACCCAGAACCGTCGTCCGAGCCAGCATCAATGATCACGGTTTGGTTGTGCTTTGTATTCATTGGTGCAATTGTGTGGTTTACTAGACGAGTATTGAAGAGAAGAAATGAGGCAGAAAAGACATTGATTACCCTTATACTCATTCATTTTGTGGAGTTTAAGTATGGGGCAGTCTGGTCTTTTAGCATTTGATATTGAAGGATTATAAAACCCCAAGCCTTCTTCGCTGACAGATAACACTCAACACTTTCGATGCACCAAACAGTAGAGTAGATTAAGAATAGAATAGAAAACTCATCTTATTTCCTTATATTATTTTTTCTCAACTTATTATTTTAGAGTAGATTTTAGTAATTAAATTACTCCAAGATTTCGTCTTTTGTAATCCATTTTCAAGATCCAATCTTTAATGTTCATTTCCTTACAAGTTTGGTATATTTCTCTTATCCATTCTCTTTTATGTCATTTATTTCACTCATTTTTATTTCAATTTTAATTGGTAATTATTCAAAGTTTTAATCTTTGTCAGTCTAGTTATGTTTATTTCATGTTTAATGTTACTGGGTAGATTAATTATTGTTAATTAAATTATGTTAGAGTAGTTTAATAGTTAGGGTTTGGGGGTTTGTGTAGAAAAGTTAGAGTCTTGAATTGGGTAATTGTTTAAATGGTGTTTGCTTTGATTATTGTGATTATTAGTCTTATGACACTAATGATAATTACTTTTCTTAATTAAGCTGACGAGAAATCCTTGGTTTGATTAGTGTAATTAATCGACTATGACTGTTAAGTTAATGTCATGAAAGTGAGTAAATGTATTGATCGAGAATTTAATTGGCGACTTGAAAGAACGCTAATTTCAGACCCTAATTATTAATCATCTTACTTAGGGGTCGTTTGGTTCAACAAGTCGGAATGGAATGGAATGGAGTTTGATAGTAGGGTGGTATGGGGTTCTAAATCCATACTTGTCTAATGTTGTTTGGTTCACCACAAATTATAAAGAGGAGGAATGGAGTTTGAATCCAAGGGGGAAGAGTAGGTATGGGATTCCAAGGGGTTGTGGTGGAGTTAGAATCCATTGGGTATCTAACTCCATTCCAAATCACCCCAACCAAACAATGGAATGGATCTAATCCATTCCATTCCATTCCAATATACCCAACCAAACACCCCCTTAATGTGCTAATTGGTTGTTTGAAGGAATGCTAATTAATGTTGTGTTTCCCTTTTCCTACACCAAGACTTGAATACATGACACCCCCACTACCCTTAAATCCTTTAATTAATCATTTACTTACATTCGAGTTATTTCTTTCTATTTCGATTAGTTTATTTAATTTTAGAATTTTCAAACATTAAATCATTTTGTTCGACTAAACTAGAACTAGACCAAGACTTGTAGCCTAACCCCACCATCCTTGTGGTTCGACCTCGATTACTACTTAATTGAGTTATAAATTTGTTTGATGGGTGTGACGACTTAACCCTCATCAAGTCTCTAGTCACAAACTTTTCCTTAAGCTTCTTTTTCAGTTTTAACTAAGACTTAATGGGTTCTTTACCATCCCTTCTTCTCTGATTTTTTAGGTTCTCATACCAAAGGGAAGCATAGCCTTTGAGTTTTAAGATTGTAACTTTAAAAGCGTTTTTATTAGAGTACCCTTTAAACTCAAAGACTCTTTCAATATGGTCCTAAACCAATCTAACAAATCCTCGGGGTTTAAGCTGCCATAAAAATCAGGAAGTTCTATCTTTAAGTCCTTGTTGTGCTCTCCTTGAAATTCCTCGGCCGTGGAGGCCTCCGAATCTGAGTAGGCCTTTTTTTTATGGACACCTTGACCTCTTCCTCATCCCATTAAAGCATGGTCCCTACCCATGCCACGGTGTGGCGGTCCTCCTCCTCCTGGTGGTATTAGAATGTTAGCCATGATGGCATTAAGGAAACCAACATCACGTCACATTTTTCAGAAAATTAGGTCACTTGTTGTTCAATTCCGGCTAGCCTCTCTTCACTCATGGTTGTTTTTTGTGTTTTTGTTGTAGTTAGGGTATAATGAACTCACGAGAAAGGCTTTTCCCAAGACTAACACAAGGTGGAATTGTGTTATAACCTGACTCTTGGTACCAATTTGGAATAAAACAAGATGGACTCGAATTTGGGACTCGAAATGACACGAAAACAGGTTGTAAAAGTGGCTGAAATGCAAGGAAAGATACAAGGATATGACTTAGATGAGATCACGAAGCAAGCCTCAGCCTAGGAATCTCGTCCAACATCACGACGCAAGGACTAAATTCCGCTCCAAAGCACTAAGCAAATGGAGGGTTTTCCACACTAAGCAAGAAGAATTAAGTAGAAAAACTCAGTTTTCAAACTCATGTTTATATTTCATTCATCAAATCTGAAAAATACATTAGGTTTGCTTGGTTTATATAGACCAAAGCAATCTAATCTCCACCATTCATTCTAATATAAGGGCCCTACATTGGTTTGCAAAATGAGACAAGAAAACGCCTAAAAAGCCTTACAAGACCTGAATACAAAGTTGAAATAAAGCCGAAAGTAATAAAGCATAACGTAGATGAGCTAATAAGACAACCCTCCTTGTTTGCTTGCTCTTACTTATTTATGAAAAGGGGAGACTTCTTATGCAGCATTTTTTGACCCCAACTGGTGTAGGAAGAATCTTAAGAGGCTCCACAAGAATCCCCTAGAGCTTGCTTGACCAAAAGAGGGAGGTTGAAAGCGATATTGTACTTGCTCCAAAAACCGTGCTAATCCGGATAGCTGAGAAGTGCTCTTAATCTCTTTCTTTATTCATTCGTTTTTAGGTTTAATAATCCTAGACAAAGTTGTTTAATACTCTTCAAAATGTCCATATTATCCATTGCTTTCATGACTTAGGCCAAGGAGGAGGCTTTGGACCTCAAATTTGACAATGGTCCAAAACCGGGTGAGGGGCTGCTTGTTGTTGCATTTTTTGTTCCAGGGATGATTTTGGAACCCAAATGAACCTACGTGAGTCTAAATAAAATGAACTCGGTAAAAGTACAATAGGAGGTTGGCTTTGGATGAGAAGGGCCCCTCACTCAAAATCTAAGCATATAGCCCTTCACAAGTAAACTACGCGGGTGGTTATAATGGGTGAATGTTATGTGAAACCGGATGTGAGTACGTGCATGTTGTTGATAGGTTTCTTGCATGGTGTAGTCTCTCATATGGTGTATGATAGTGTGTGTGATATTGGATGAAATTATTGAAGTGAATAACATGAATGAGAGTGATTATTACTTGCTATTGTGTGAGGGACCTTAGTTCCGTCCTTTGACATTTTAATGTCGCGAGTGGGCTTTAGCCTTGTTAGTATCATCATAGAATACGAGTTGGTGGTGGTTTCTAGTAGAGTAGTCACCAATGTGAAAGAAGTATATTGAAGACGATAAGTGTGATGATGCGTAAACTAACTCGGGACGAGTCACCGATAGCCGGTGGACTCCCGAACATTTTCTTACGATGCCCTTTTATCTTAGTCGGAAATCATTAGCCATAGTGAAGCACTTGACTTAGTGCGAGCCAAAACTAGGCCGAGTACAGTACACTCGACCAGGTGGTCCATCTTACTCGATCGAGTAGACGATTTTTTATCGGAATATGAAGTTTTCTGAAAAATGGGTCACTCGACCAAGTGGAAGAGGGCATTCGACCGAGTGGAAGAGTGCACTTGACCGAATGGGACTCGGTACTCGACCTAGTGCAAAATTTTGGGCTGAGAAATTCGAGTAAATCATGTATAAGCTATAACCTTATCTTCTTCATTCTTCATAGCCCAAAACACCAAAAACTCTCAAACAATCACTCTAAAACTCCATTGTTGTTCATTCTTGAAAGCATTCAAGTTTACTACTCCATTAGTCTTCTTTAATCCTCACTAATTAAGGGAAGTTTGGGGTTTTCTCTCTCTACTTGTTTTTCCCCAATTTGATTTTGTGTAGATCTACTTCAATTTCTTCAAGTTTTATCAATTGTTTGCATGTTTTTGTTTAATTCATGGTAGTAATCAACCTTCTACACCATTGTTGATGTCAAAAATAAAAATAAAAAATAAAATAAATTCATGTTCAATATTGCCATAAATTGAGGAATTTCGAAATTTAGGGTTCTTGAGACCAAAGACTTGATTTTGTGTTTATTAATAGGATTAATTGTTCAACAAAGTCTTAACCTTTGGTGTTAATACTAGATCATGTCTTAAATTTGAAATGTCGTCTTAAAACTTTACCTTAAAATTTCGAAACATAGAGTATTCATATCAAAATTTTGATTTTTTCATGAGAAAAACTTGGTTTAATTGCCTTGCATGAGTACTATCCACATTAATGATGCTATATTTTAACAAAAGCCGAAAATTTTTGTCCCCAAATGTTGTCAAATTTCGACATTCATCGCTCATATGCTTACATTCTGATGTTTTGCACTTAAATATGGTTTAAACATTTCATGATAATTCAATTTGATTGATAATGTCACTTATAGCTTTAAATTAGAAATGTGTCTTGAAATTTCCTTCAAATTGTCGAAAATGGGTAATATGAGTACCCGGATTTTTATTCTTAAGCTTAATCCTTGCCTTAATTCCCTCTTGGCACTAAAATTTGATAATAATGTATTGTACTACTTTAAATTAGACATTTTGGTCTCAAAACCATCCAAATTTTCAAAATATATGGTAGCATACCGAAAAATTTTGATTTTCCACACTTTGTTCTTGATTTAGTTGTGCCAAAAAGTTTGAAAAACCGCAAAATTTAATTTAAGATGCTTAAGTTGGGTTTTAATAGTTGTGCAATTTCGCGAACTTTTTATTTTTCAGGAAATGTGTGTCTTCAGTAAAATTTTGGTTGATTTAAATACAAGGGGAACCATGTCAAATTTTCTTCAAGTTATTGTTAATTAATTGAGAGAGTTGGGGCATTCCTATTCATTTTCAAGATCGTCATAATCTTTATCTTTTCTATTCGGTACCTTGGTTTGTGATATGGTTTTGTAGTATGACAAGACCAATAAGGAACACCAGTGGAAGACAATCCCGCCAACAACAAGAAATCCCAACCGTGATTGAAGAGCCGGAGTACCCGGACATTGAGTTTGAAAGCGAGGCTCAAAAGATCACTTTTCTTACCTTAGCCGGTAGACCCATGAAACCGACTAGGTGCGTGTCCCAAAAAGTGTTGTCATGGATGGGAATAGAGGAGGATATAGAACACATCTTTACCAGCCTTGGATTCGCGGGCCTATACACCCTTAAGAAAAAAGTGCTACCGAAACTTAACCCTTGAGTACTTGAGTTCTTACCGCTATGACAAGGTGGCTAAGAGGGTTACCTTTAGACTCAAAAACACAAACTTTGACATGCCTCCCAACGGGAACACTGTGGACGCGGGCCCACGGGGACGAAAAGCGAAGCAAGCTTTTCATTCTTTTGGTTTGTTTGCATTTGTGGAGTCGCCACCAATTTATTGTGGAAATTGGAAACCGTTCGAATACCTCGTTCCATGTCAAGACACAAAGTAGTGACATAGACACCAAGAACTCGTTACCCTTAGCATTCTATGTCTAGAATGACTCTCGTGGATGCCAATGAACACGGATGTTTACAGAGATCTGGAGTAAGGAGTGAGGGTACGTATTAGGAAGCTCTTTTGATCGAACACCTAATCCCGCCCGCCTCGATAGAGGACTCTACTAATGATTAGCGAAATTGTCTATACTCGATATATTGTCGATTATATGCATGCAATGCAACATCCAATTAATTAATCATAGCATGTGAGAATTAACTAAGTCGGTTAGCACGTAATTTAACATACAATTAATGTCAAAGTAGGGATTTAGATCGATTGCGTGTGAACATACAAACAATAAAAGAAATACAATAATAATACAATAGAGAGAAAATTACAATAATTACATCGGATTTAGTGATTTATGTCGAAAATACATTTAAAACGGATAATTTGGAGAAAAGAAAGAATAAATGAATAAACGAACAGAAATTAGGTGATAATACGAGTAATAGTTAATTAAAAACGTAATTAATAAACTAGGTCAAAGCAGAAACGGGAGTTCTAGGACAGAAATCAACCGGGAACAGAAGCAGCAGAGCTGCGTCCCTTGGAAGAGGTGCAACAGTCGCTTTGTCTGTTTCTGGATTGAGTTCTGGCTGTGAAACCGGAACTGCAACTCGTTAATGTTCATTGGTGAATTTAATGGTTGATTATATTATATGACTCGGATGGAAGTGATTAACATATTATTTACATGTGATTGACGTCATAAAAACAATAAAACATGAATGAAACCGATTAGAACGAATTAATTACAAGATTTATAAGATTACTAATCAAAATTAAACAAACTAAACAAATTAATTAGACTAAACCGGTTATTAATGATGGATTAATGATGGTGACGGATGAATAACGAATGAAAATATATCAAAGATGAATTCGAGAGACTCAATATGGATGAATCGAACCTCTAAAAACCCGAATTAATTTAAATGATGAAAACCCGCAAGTATGGATTATAAGGGATTTAAGTCGGGATGTTAATGATGATAAGTTATTAATAATTAATAATGAATTACAGGTCAAAATTATCATATTCAAATTGTTATGTTAATGAAACAATGAACAATTGAAAGCAAAACAAAAACAAAAGGACGAACAAAAGACGAAGAAAGAAGAAAGGAAGCAGGAACTGCGCCAGCCTCACGAAGAGGCGCAGCAGTTGCTGCGTCCTTTCTCGACGGTTGTCTTCTGATAATCCGTAAAAAGGGTTTGAAATAAGGTTTTACAAATCGGTTTTAAACATATTTTCGACATAAATCCTACAATAATGATAACAAAAATATAAAAAAATAATTAAAAGAAGGATTTATACCCTCAGACTTACATGTTTGACGAAACGAGATGAACTAAGTTAACGTTTAGTGATGCTCGACTCGAATGTAGACGAAAGTGCCCTCTAGGAGGAAAACGAATAAGATTGATTAAAGTTGATTAATGTGTAGAGTTGGTCAAATTGGTCGGTCATGCAAAATGAGGCTGGTACTTAGAAGGATCTGAGCTTACGTGGTCAAAATTTTAAGCACGTAGACGCCAAAAAGTAAGAACGTGGTCTAGAATGCAAAGGGAGAAGAGAAGGGCGGACACTCGCGTGAGAAATATGTGAGACCGAAGGTCTCTATTTATACTAATCACACGGAGGGAGTAGGGTTTTCGGAGAAACTTTGAAAGTGAATCTCGAAAAGATACGAAAAATAAGTAGAAAAGGACTAAGGAAAAGGCGCAGCAGGAGCTGCGTCCCTTGGAAGAGGCGCAGCACCTACTGTGTCTTTTCCTCAGTGGTTTCCTCCTGCGGAAGAAAGATTTCCGCGTTTCTATTATGGAATAGCAAATTAATCTCGTTTCCTTAATATTTTGTGTGAATATTACGGGAGATATTTTACCAAAGATTAAAAGATTGGAAAATATGGAATAGGAATATCCGGAACATTCCAGAACATTCTGACTCGGTTATTAGAAAATGAAGACGGTTTTTTGACCGGACTCCAAATGTACTCTAATTACTGCCAAAACGACCGTGTCGGCGTGTAGATGACAATTAAGAGGTAGACACAAGTGTTTGAGCGATCACTTGACGATAAACTTAAGAACTGTCACAAATCGTTCCGTATACCAAACATGCTGTCCAATCATCACTGGGTGGTTTGCGGGAGGTGCAGAAATGAGGTATCTACAGAGCCCCCACTTTGACTGAGGCTTGGACAAGGCGAAATTCAAAGTATAGCCATCAGGTCAATCGAATATTACAACCTAATGACTATGGCGACGCGAGGTGACTCAAGGGGTTTGAGCTAAGGACCTATCGTCGGGAACATTTTAGAGTTTGTCGACTATCGGGGAGGGTCGTTTAAAGTCCATTAGACTACGTAAGGAGGCTCGCCAGCCATAAGAGAGACCATACCTGAAATTCCTTGAAACTTCAGGGGAAACAAAACGCGATATTGGGAGGAGGTAGCAGGACATAGTCAGGAACTGCTGGGAGAAATCTGCTTCGGTCGGCTTCAAACAAACTTCGGAAGAGCTTGGGGTCAATGTTGATCTCCATGTCTCGAGAGGGACGATTGCCTGTCCGTGAACTCTCGCTGGGGGAACATAATCGGGAACTGATCTCCATGTCTCGAAAGGGAACGTCTGTCTGTGTACTCTCGCTGGGGGAACATAATAGAGGTGTGTCGAAACACCTGCCGGAGAATATTTGCTCGTTGTGACAAGCAAGGTCTTGGTAAAAAAATATGGCGACAGTTTGCAGCTAGCTTGGAAACACGGGTTCGGGCGAAGAATAAATGTCAAACGGACCAAATATGCGATATGACATCGAGGAAGAGGCGCACCAAATATGGGCCCACAAAATAACGAACCCATAACAAATCTTCGAAAATTCGTATGGAGGAAAACTGAGGAAGAGGCTTAGCAAGAGCTGTGTCCCTTGGAAGAGGCGCAGCACCTGCTGCGTCTTTCCTGAGCGTGGCTTTCCTGAGTAAAAAAAACCGGTTTTGGGACACTGCCTCCACATTTCACATGCCTTTTGGTGAGGTGGGGGTCACGTTGGAGGATTATGGCATGATTTCTGCTTTACCGTGTGGGACCGAGGTTGTGGAGTGGCCGCAGACAGCCATGAGGGTAGACTCAGCTTAGGCTAGGAGATTGATCGACTGGAACTTGATGCCGAAGGCTGCTGCGGTGCCTGGATTAGTGCCTAGTTCTTACGTCCGGGATTATTTTGCGGGGAAGAACCCGACGATGGTGGTGATCGAGGGGAGGGAGATGGCTCCTCCTCCTTGTACTGTAGAGCAGAGAGTCCGTTTGTGGCTCTGGTGGTTCCTGTCTTCAATCTACCTCGGAGACAAGGGAGATAGGCTATCGATGAAGCTCCTTCCCTTTCTTTCTGACCTGAGCGACCTAGGCCGTTGGGACTGGGTCACTGCTGGTTTTGCGGTCCTCATTCACTTTATGAGGGCCCTGGTTCGTCCGGAGTTGATGGAGAAGGGGACTTCTCCTGCTGCTGTTGGCCCTGGACTGCTGTTGGAGGTATAAACCTTCATCTTATTTCATGAAAGATCATTTCCTTTTCTTATCGAACCACGAAAGATCGTTTTTGACTATCTTGTTTTACAGGCGTGGGTGTACTCCTACTTTCCGGGCCTCGGGCCCAAGAGGACGGAGCCGATGGAGAGGGCCTATCCCGTTGTGAGGGATTGGGTGATGTGTCGTACGAAGAGCCGGTATTTCTTCCACGACGTCTGTCGACGGGAGGTGAACGCTCTTCAGTTGGACGGTGTGAGTACTTCACCTTGCGTTGTTTGTCTTTCTTCTTTACTTTTTAGAACTGATCATAATAATGACCCTTGGTTTGCTTTTCTTATTGGGTGCCTAGGCCTTGGGCGTACTACGCTAGCGCTCCTCCCTTTGTGGTTGAGGTCCTTCGACCTAGGAGCTCGAGCCGGTTGCTGCTTAGGACGTCGATGGGTCATGTGTTATACTTGGGCGAGCGTTTGGCTCATCAGTGCTCTCGGGATGTCTTGACGGTTCCCATCGATCCTCCTCGGACAATGTTCAGGGAGCCTTCTGAGGCTGAGAGGGAGGCTGACCTGGCAGGCGTTGGTATAGACGCCCTCCTTCTTCCTGGCGAGGACTAATCGGCGTTCCTCTACGGGAGGCTGGCGTACTGTCTGATCGTGGTAAGTGTGTTACTCTCACTCTTGATCATTTTGAGAATACGATGAATGATCATCGGTTAACGGAAGTTATTTGACTTTGCAGGAGGTCAAGGCGGCGGGCATCGAGCCCCCAGAGTACCTCGAGACCCTTGAGTACTCTGACGCGACGGGGATGACGACGATCTCCGAGCTACGTGACTTTGATGCGGCGGTGAGAGATGCTGGCTTGGACGAGTGGCAACATCTGATTCGGAGGGTGAGTCTCCTAGCTTGTATAATTTTTGTGTAAGAACACAATTGCTTGAGCTTGTCCAATTGTTAAGAATCTCTTCTTTTGAAATGCAGGTTGCGCCATCCCGGTTCGTGGCTTTATGGAGGGTAGTCAACCGGCTGCGGGCTAATGCCGTCAAGGCACTTGCTGGCGGCCGAGGACGTCGGGTATCAACCTTCCGTTTACTTCATTTTCGAATTTTTTAACTTTCCTTATGTTTGAAATGATTGACATGAGCCAATTCTTGCTGTTTGCAGAGGGAGCGTGAGATGGAGCGAGAGCTTGCCCAGTCCCGGGAGGAGACAGCTCGCCTGCTGAGGGAGCTCGAGGTCCGCGACGCCGAGGTTGCTGCTCTCGAGGCGAGCGTTGCCAAGCTAGGCGACGACCAGCAGTAGCTAGCTTGTTGTTTTTTGCCTTTGGCCGTATTTTGCACATTTTGTACATTCTTAGGACCTACATTTTGGACATTCGGACTTTGTTTTGGGGCTCGAGCCCCCAGTTTGGTGTATATATCCCCTTTTGGTTGTATATATGATGGCCTGAGTGCCTTTGCTGCTGGGTTGCTTTGTTTGTACCTGCAGGTTAGCTTTGAATAGGTTTGGTAGATGACGGTTTATGCCGTCGTGCTGCCGAAATTTACACGGAAATCACATAGAACCTACATTTGTACATATGGCCTAAGTTAGCGCAAAACAACGACTCGGAAATACAAAAAATGCAAAAAAATTGCCGGAAATGACCGGACGGTGGGGAGGGCTACCCCCTAAAAAAATGAAAAAATAGAAACATATGTTTGAAATATGGAACAAGAGTGAAATGATTCCTCAAATGAAAATTAAAAAAGAAATAGATAAGTTTGAAAATGAATAAATTAAATTGGTGAAATGATTCCCCAAAACAAAATAAAAAAAGAAATGGATAAGCGTGCTAAGATGACGAAAATGTCGATATCGCCTCGAAATGCGTGTCCGAGGAATTAGGAAACACGAAACATGGCAATTTGATGGATTTACCAAAATAATAACCCGTATGAATAGGAAATTATTATTTGAGGAATTAGGAAAGATCCAACGCGAAAAAAAATAAACATAGAAAGAAGGCTGAGGAAGGGGCGCAGCAGGAGCTGCGTCCCTTTGAAGAGGCGCAGCAGGTGCTGGCCCTGTTCCCCAGTGCATCCGTCCTGATGGATTTTAGGAAGCAGCTTTTAGTATAAATAGAGACGTCGACGGAGGTTTTACCCACATAATTCTTCTGTCTTTCCTTCGTCCTATTACAAAAAGCTCTCAAAATAAGCATACATCATGAATACTATTGAAATTCGTCTAAAGGAATGGACAAATGAGTTCTCTAATGTGGAGAAACACGACATGGGTGCTTATAGCTTTGGATCACTTTTGAGCTTGAAGTTGATCAAGGTGGTCAAACCGTTCCTAGATGCTTGTCTTGATTATTGGGACCCGAATTATCACGTATTTGCCTTCCCCGGAGGCGACATATGCCCATTTCCCGAAGAAATTGCTGCGATTGGTGGTTGGGACCCGGAACATTTGCCTGCTATTCCCTTTACTTCTCAAGGGTATAAGAACAAGTTTAGGGATTTGCTTGGGTTGACAAGAGCTGAGGTGGACCGTCTTGTGACCTCAAAGGGAGTGCGAATGTTGGACTTCATTGATAGATTCATCAATAGGGCCGATCCCACTATCTCTTATGTTGCCAGGCGAAGGGCATTCGTATTTTGCCTACTACATGTATATGTCCTTCAAGGGCATGTTAATGAGGATTTGAGAGGTGATCCTCGTTATTTGAGCTTGATTGAGCAAATGGAGCTGCGCAGGAGCCCAGCTTGCCTGTGCTTAGGAGAGATCTTGTTGGGGTTAGATAACAGGAAAGCCAACCGCGACCTTCCTTATCTAGGAAGTCCCATTATTTTGCAGGTAAAAGAATCTTTTCTTTCTTTTTTTTCTTTTTTTTTTCTTTTTTTTTTTCTTCTTTTTCGTTTCTTTTTCTTTTTCTTTTTCGTTTCTTTTTCTTTTTTTGTTCTTTTTTTCTTTTTTTTTCGTTTCTTTTTTTGTTTCTAATACCTGCTTTTGGTAGGTCTGGCTTATGGAACGTCTTCGATTGATCGAGCCCCCAGTTAATGTTCCTGCTTATCATGCTCGCTCAATTGCGATGAGGACCAGGCTCTACATGGTGGACTTCACTCGAGTCTGCAACTATTGGGAAAACAAATTGAAGAGTGATGATGGTCCCTTGATTAGATGGATCGTACCATGGTGGCATCTCAAATCTGTCACTAGAGTATCATCCTTGGATCATACCCGATCTATGCGCATTCCTGGCTTGGAGTTTATGATATGCATCTTCCCGGAGAGGTTGATGAGGCAGGTTGGATTGAAGCAGATGATTCCGAAGCTTGACACTGTCCCGCAAACTGCCCTGGCCCTTACTACTGAGAGCCGAAGAGAGTGGGCCATCAAATGGGCTCAAAGGAATATATGGTTCTTGAAATTTTCTGCTAGTGCTCTATGGGTGTCGGATTCCTATCTGCGGTGGAGCAAAGCTACTACTCCGGAGGAGCACGAGAGATTGAGGAAACGCGAGCCTGTTGACTACAAGGTTCGTGACGTAGAAAAGGAGAAAGAGAAGCATCTGACTGAGGGAGAGGAAGAGGTCGGTTTCGAGTTGTTCATCCTTCGAAGAAACCGAAGACTTCTCCTGCTGTCGAGATGGTGTTTGACAAGAATGGCAAAGCTAGACCACGAGAGAGACCATTGGTGATTAGGTCGAAAGTGGCGCAAGAGCGTTCGGCTCGAGGTCGAGACAAGAAATATGATAAAAATGACAAAGGCAAAGGGAAAATGGAACAATAGCCTAAGTCTTTATTATTATTTATTATTATTATTATTATTATTATTGTAATAAGATGGTGGGGTTTTTAAAATCCAAGCCTATTTTTATTTTTAAATCTTTTATTATGTAGTGTATTATTATTAAAATAAATGAAATAAAATAAAAGAGGTTGGTTGGTTATGAAACCGTTACGATTCTCTATTATTATTCTTAGCGAATTCCAAATGCATTTGCAAATGTCTTTCTATTTACATTTAGAATAATTAATGGGTTGTATCCTGTGAAGGATTGCCCACGTATTCATTTAAAAATGAAATCAAACCCTTGCGCATAGTTCAAGTAATTGTAAAAGAATAATTGTTCTAAGCAAGAGCTTGTAATGAACTAAGAAAATAAGCATGAGCTTTTACTTACTTCTAAAATGCATTTCAGTTTATTTGATGATATGAGGATGACATTAGCTTGATTCAGCTTGGCCAGGGCCGTATATTTCGTGCCACAAGAGCGACACGTGAGGTTACGCGTGGCGCGTTTTTGTTCCTATTCTAGGCATAGTAACGTTTCAGTTGGTCGAGGTTTGTCGGGTTGGCAAATTCGTTCCCATCTAAGTCTGTGATCCTAACCGCACCCCCTGGAAGTATGGACTTGGCTAGAAATGGCCCGGCCCAATTGGGTTTGAATTTTCCATGTGGATCGACAGGTAAAAGAACTCTAATTGATTTGAGGACCAAGTCCCCTTCTTTGATGTTCCTTGGCTTAACCCTTTTGTTGAAGGCTCGTTTGATACGTGCCTGATAGGTTTGCACATTATGTAATGCATGCAATCTCCGTTCATCCAGGAGGATGAGTTCTTCATATCTATCCCTCTTCCACTCGGCTTCTGAGATTTGACTTTCGAGTAAACTACGCAAGGATGGTATTTCTAGCTCGACTGGTTGTACAGCTTCCATCCCGTAGGTCAAATAGAAAGGGGTGGCCCCAGTGGGCGTCCTAATAGACGTACGATATCCCCATAAAGCAAAGGGTATCTTGCTTGGCCAATCTCGATAGTTGTGAATCATTTTCTTGAGGATTGTGACGAACTTTTTGTTCGTCGCCTCTACCGTGCCATTAGTTTGTGGTCTATATGGCGAGGAGTGGTGATGCTTGATTTCGTACTTGGCTAGCAATTGCTCAGTCTCAGCTTGGAAATAGGATCCATTGTCACTGATGATCTTATGTGGGCAACCGTATCGACAGATGATGTTGGTTTGTATGAACTTTGCCACGTTCTTGGCTGTAAGACTGGTGTAGGAAGCCGCTTCTACCCACTTGGTGAAGTAATTGATTGCTACTAGGATAAAACAGTGACCTCCTGTTCCGGCTGGAGTGATCTTGCCGATGATGTCAATTCCCCAAGCAAAAAATGGCCAGGGAGATGTCATGGTGTAAAGCAATGAAGGAGGGACATGTTGCACATTCCCTAAGATTTGGCAATTGTGGCAATGTCTTACATAATTGATGCAATCAGATTCCATTGTGGTCCAATAATACCCAAATGTGTGATTTTCTTTGCCATCATGGGTCCACTCATGTGGGGCCCACATTCTCCATCATGGACTTCTTCCATTACTTCCCGTGCCTGTGAATGATCAAGACAGCGTAGGATTACACCAATAGGTGTTCTTTTGTATAACTCTCCTTGCATGAGAACATATTGGGAAGCTAGTAAGCGTATAGCACGTTTTCCCCTTTTGTCCATATCCGGTGGATAGGTGTCGTTGAGTTTGAAGTTTAGGATCGCTTGGAACCCAAGGTTCCTCTGTGATCTCCTCTTCATCCGTGATTTGGTGCACATAAGCTGGCTCTGACCATCATTCGATGCATAAAGGCATTTCTACCATGCTATCTGGCATATTAATCAAAGATGCGAGTTTTGCAAGAGCATCTTCAAATTGATTCTCCTCTCGAGCTATGTGTAGGTAGGTTACTTGATCGAAGAATTGGGCTACTTGGTCTATTCTGTCTTGATAAGGTGCTAAGCTTTCACTTTGGATTTTCCAAGATCCCATAATTTGGTTGATGATCAAAGATGAATCCCCATGCACTCGAAGATTCTTGATGCCTAAACTTACTGCTGCTTGCAAACCAATGAGACAAGCCTCGTATTCTGCAGCATTATTTGTCACCTCGAAGTCGAGTTTGACAGAGATTGGTGTATGCTCGCCTTCAGGAGAAATGAGCAACACTCCTATTCCGAATCCTCTTAAGTTCGATGCTCCATCGAAATAAAGGTCCCAGGAGTCTACATCGGTTTGGATTATATCTTCATCTGGAAACGACCAGGTGTCTATAGTTTGTGTATCATTAGTGGGATTTTCTGCGAAGAATTCGGCAACGGCGCGCCCCTTTATAACTTTCAAAGGTACATACTTGAGATCGAACTCTGAAAGCATAAATGTCCATCTTGCTAAGCGTCCATTGAGAATGGGTTTCTCGAAGAGGTATTTGACAGGATCCATTTTGGAGTATACTTTGACGGAGTAGCTAAGCATGTAATGGCGTAGCTTCTTCGTTGCCCACACAAGAGCGAGGCATGTCTTCTCGAGTGGCGTGTATTTGCACTCGTACTCCTAGAACTTCTTACTAAGGTAGTAGATAGCTCTTTCTTCTTTTCCTAGGGTTTGAGCTAGCATGGCGCCCATGGCCGTTTCAGTTACCGTGAGATATAAACCAAGAGGTTGATCTCGTTGAGGTGGCATGAGCACTGGTTGTTTGGCTAGTATTTCCTTGATTCGGTCGAAAGCCTTTTGACAGTCATCATCCCACATGGTGTGATCTGTTTTCTTTAACTTCTTTAAGATAGGTTCACAAATCATGGTGAGTTTCGATATGAATCGACTTATGTATTGCACCTTGCCAAGGAATCCTCTAACTTCTTTCTCCGTTTGAGGTTGCGGCATTTCCATTAGAGCTTTGATCTTAGAAGGGTGTATTTCTATTCCTCGTTGGCTAACAATGTATCCCAGGAGTTTACTAGATGTTACTCCGAATGCGCATTTCTGAGGATTGAGCCTCATGTTATACTTCTGTAGCCTTGAGAAGATTTTGCGAAGTTTCGCAATGTGCCCCTCTCTATCCTTGGACTTGACAATCATGTCATCTACGTATACCTCAACTTCCTTATGCATCATGTCATGTAAGAGCGTAGTTGCGGTGCGTTGGTATGTAGCTCCGTCGTTAATTACCCCAAACGGCATAACCGTGTAGCAATAGATTCCCCATTGAGTGACAAAGGCGGTCTTATACATATCTTCTATGGCCATCTTGATCTGGTTATATCCTTCATATCCATCCATGAAGGATAGTAATGCGTGATCTGCTGTATTATCCACCAATATGTCGATATGTGGGAAAGGAAAGTCATCCTTAGGACTCGCTTTGTTTAAGTCTCTAAAATCAACACAAACACGGATTCTCCCGTCCTTTTTGGGTACGGGTACTATGTTAGCTACCCAATCTGAGTACTCGGAAACTTTGATGAACCCGGCTTTAAACTGTTTATCGACTTCTTCTTTGATCTTAAGAGCCCATTTTGTCCTCATTCGACGAAGCTTCTGTTTCACGGGTTTGAAACCTGGTTTGATTGGGATTCTATGCTCTGCGATGTCCCTGTCGATCCCTAGCATATCTTTGTAGGACCAAGCAAAAATGTCTTTGAATTCGTGCAGGAGGTCTATGAAACTGGCCCTTTCGGTAGGGCTCAAGGTCGTCCCTATCCTAAGTTCTTGGGGTTCTAGTTCGGTTCCTACGTTGATGGGTTCAGTGTTTTCTATTACAGGTCCCCCTTCCCCCTCTTGTAGTATTTCTTTGGCTATGTAGGGAGGTATTTCGATTGAGTCTGGGTCTGGGTCATCCTCATTATCATCGTAAACAGAATTGCATTCAAGATAACACGAAGAGTAAGCAGAACCTGATTTATTCATATTAAAGTTTGCGAAAAGTTGAAACAAAGAAGCCATCTGATCTGTAGTCAGTGGCGGTAAAGGGACAGCCGTTGGGATATTTCCCGAACTACTGTTACTACTTGATGCTAAGCTAGGAGAAACAAGGGGAGTGGGAATGTTGACAGGAGGAGACTCTCTAGGAACTTCTCTAGACTCCGACTCTAACTCTGACTCGAATTCATCGTCTTCTGGTTCTTCTTTGAACATCTCTCCTTCTCCAATGGTAAGGTTGAAGAGTCTTCCTTGATTGTTTGTCCACTTGATCGACTTTCTCCATCCTTTCTGCTGATTGGTGTTGGTTTCTGTGATTAAGGCGGTAAGGTTGAAGTGATCGTCTTGAAGTATCATGGTAATGATTTCATCCTGCGTGACTCTAACAAATCGATCTTCTCCAAATAGTAGACTAACAGCTTGTTCGTCTAAGCAAGGTGCTTGAGGAGTCTTGACGGTAGGAACCGTTTATGGAGGAATGAAGTAGCAATCGTGAAAGATCTCGATTCCGGCTAGCTTCTTTTTGAGATAGTGCCAAGATTTGGGAAATACGTGAAAGATATCTTGACTTCCTTCCCTAACGAAGTATCCATTTAGGGTAGGGAGGTAGGGTCGCATTTGGATTCCCACATTCTTACGGTTTTGAACTTGAGCGAGAATCTCGAGAACTTCCTCTTTAGTGGGTTTGTATCCTAGTCCAAGTGGTATTCTTTGTGAGTTGCCTTCTTTGTAGTGTGCAAAAGTGTTCCTTCGGATAGGATTCAAAGGCATTCCTGGCAAGTATCCCTGGGATTTGAGCATGTGGTTGACCACTAAATTAGAGTAGGGATTGAAGTATAAGGGTGCCAACTCACTTTCTATGACATTTATGATATGGAAGCCCCCAAGTTCATATACTGGATCCGCAAGGACTTGATTACTTGACTTCTTTTCGATTATCACCTTGATGGGTGACGAAGTGATCGTCACCACTTTTCCATTTAGTGGGATTTTGATTTTCTGGTGGAGGGTGGATGTTACCGCTTTGGAAGCGTGAATCCAAGGTCTTCCCAGAAGTATGTTAAAGGATGCTTCAATGTCCACTATTTGGAAGTTGACTTTTCATTCAATTGGCCATGTGGCTATGGTTAGGTTAACAAGTCCTACTACCTTTCGTCGTGTACCATCATATGCGCGAACACCTTGGTTGGTACGGTTCCAATCCGACTCTTTCATGCCCAATTTGTATGCCGTTTTCAAGGGTATGACATTGACTGCGGAGCCATCATCTACTAAAGTCATTGGCACATTCTTCTTTAAGCAAATGACAGTGATATAAAGAGCCAAGTTATAACTAGCACCAAAGGGTGGTAAATCTTCATCCGAGAAAGTAATAGGATTACTTAGCTTTGGTGATTCTTGGAAGACCAAGTTGACCACGTCATCGGGTGTGGAGTTATGTGCCACATTTAGTTTGGCCAAGGCTTGCAGTAAAGCTTGGCGATGTGGGAATGAGCTTGCCACTAGTTGTCAGACTGAAAGATCAGCCTTTGTCTTTTGTAGTTGCTTTAACAAATGGTCGGTGGAGCCATCTTCATTATCATTTTGTGCGACCACATTTGTTGGACCGTTCGCTATGGGACCATTTTGAGAAGTGTTTTGGTATGGGCGTCCCGAACGAGTAAGGTGGTCACATCTTGATCTTCACAATTTTCGACTATTTTCTCACTGACTTTGACTAAGTAGTGTTCAGTGAGATACTCATCTTCATCATCATCGGCCCATATTCCATTGACAGTAGCAACTTCCCTCATTCTTATGATTTCAGCCTCTAATTGGATAATTTGGTCGACTAGTTCATCAACCATGGCTACTACCTCTTGCATTGTAGTGTTTTGAGAGAAGACTAGTGGTGCACGTTCTTTAGGTGTTTCATTGGGATCACGTAGGGTTGCCACTGCACTCTCTAGTTCCATGACTTGCCTATTCAAACTCTTTGCCCATGCAATGAAATCGGTGATGGTTGGAGAAATGGTAGAGTAGTTCCCTTCATTTTCTATTGCATGAATTTCATCCTCGACTGGAGAAATGAGGTGTGAACAATCTATGGTAGATTCTTCACTTGTAATCACTAGAATTCCAAGTGGATTCTGAGTGTTGTTAGGCTTACCTCGAGGTGGTATTGGTAGGCGACCGTCCTCAATCATTTCTTGAAGCACTTTTTTCAATTTCTTGCATTTCTCTGTATCATGTCCCTTCCCTCTATGGTATTCGCAGTACGAATTCTCATCCCAGAACTTGGATTTCTTTTCTGGTTCGGGTGTAGGGCGTATGGGTTGAAGTTTACCTAGTTTCATCAACCTTTTTAGAACATTGGAATATGTGTTCCCAAGATTTGTGAATTTCCTTGGTGGGGTACTCTTCTTAGATGGCTCGAGAAGGTTAACTACATCAGTTTTGCTAGTAGAGCCGTAAGAACGACTTGTTGAGCCTTGATATCCGCGACCTACCGTTTTGGACAAGATCCCCTTACGGATGTCATCTTCGATCCTTGTTCCTAGTACGGTTAAGTCTTTGAAGGTCTTAATGTTTTGGTACCTTAAATGACTTGGATAGATGGGCTTGAGGTTGTCTACGAACTTCTCCACGAGGGTAGCTTCATCTGGACGTTCAAAAAGTTGAGTACTAGTCTTCCTCCACCTACTTAGGAAGTCGGTGAAACCTTCTTTTTCATTTTGGGTAAGAACCTCTAAGGTGCGCATGTTGACTTGGATTTCAGCATTATCCGCGTATTGCTTGGCGAATTTAATTGCGGCATCGTCCCAGGTAGCGATCATCTTATTGTCTAGAGAATAGATCCATTGTTTTGGGATGGTGTCAAGAGATGAAGGAAAGATCCTTAAGAACATCTTGGGTTTAATGGCTTTGATAGACATATAATCCTTAAAAGCACGGATATAGTTCAAAGGATTTTCATGCCCCTTGAATTTAGGGATATCCGGCATGTTGAAGTTGGTTGGAAACTTGGAACTCACGGCTTCATATTTGCGATTATTTTCCCTATAAATGTCATCCCCTTTGAGATACATAAAATGTCCCTCCAAGTATTGGAGTCGTTTCTCAGCTGTAGTCATACCTATGGGAGGGTTTTCGTCCCCGAAGTTATTCACAAATTCATCAGACACTTCACTTTCTCGAGGAGGCATCCTCGTTTCCACGGCTTATATTCGGCCTTCGATTGTGTCAAGGCGATCATACACTTGGTCTTGAGTGACTTGGAGACGAGCTAGTGAGGCTAGGATTTGATCATTACCATTCTGGAGTTGGTTGAAGTTCACGTCGCTTGTTTCAGGCATCTTGGAAACTGGATAAGAGATCGACGACGAATCAAAACACGATCGACCATTCTAGCACACTTACTCGAAAAAAAGAAATGTTTTGACTCATGAAGTGAGAGTGTGCCACTTGTGTCAAGTGAGTTTTGAGGAAATGACAAAGTTTGAAAATGTTAGTCCTAGTCAACTTTTAGTGTAGTTGTAGGAGTGGACTCGAAGTGAGGTTTTGAAATGGGTTTTGAGGCCCGAATTTTGACTCGACAATTGGACAGAGTTTCGACTGGTTTTGCGCTGATATTAGGCCTATGTTTTTAAAAATTTTACATTTTAAGAGGGATTTTGATTTTACAAAAATTGTCATGGTTTTGTTTAGAAATGGTGATCACATATGGTACAAACATTATACAAGCATTATAACAGGATGTTGAGTGCATTTAGAAGGGTTTTGGCTTTAAAGGGTGGGTTGCCATACCGAACAATCAAACCCGAGGTCTGTGGAGAGGCTCGTACTGACCAAGAGTAAGGACGATTCCTAGTCCATTTCCTCAAGTAGTGAAAGTCCTTGATACAAACAAGAGTAAGTACCATGGTATGGATGACGCAAATCGCAATCCATCCTTAGGCCCAAATAAGAATTAGGATCGTTTAGACGGGACGATTGGTCGAATGGGTTGGGTTGGGCCTAGGAAGGCCGAATAAATGATCTAAGAAGACCGAGTTATGAAAAACGACGATTGTCTTGTACAAACTATTCCCTAACCTTGTTCAAGTTTCACCCTTTTGGCTACACGTAAGTATATTATTTCCAGCGGAGTCGCCAAACAGTGGACGCGGGCCCACGGGGGCGAAAAGCGAAGCAAGCTTTTCATTCTTTTGGTTTGTTTGCATTTGTGGAGTCGCCACCAATTTATTGTGGAAAATTGAAAACCGTTAGAATACCTCGTGCCATGTCAAGACACAAATTAGTGACATAGACACCAAGAACTCGTTACCCTTAGCATTCTATGTCTAGAATTACTCTCGTGGATGCCAATGAACACGGATATTCACAGAGATCTGGAGTAAGGGATGAGGGTACGTATTAGGAAGCTCTTTTGATCGAACACCTAATCTCGCCCGCCTCGATAGTGGCCTCTACTAATGATTAGGGAAATTGTCTATACTCGATATATTGTCGATTATATGCATGCAATGCAACATCCAATAAATTAATCCTAGCATGTGAGAATTAACTAAGTCGGTTAGCACGTAATTTAACATACAATTAATGTCAAAGTAGGGATTTAGATCGATTGCGTGTGAACATACAAAGAATAAAAGAAATACAATAATAATACAATAGAGAGAAAATTACAATAATTACATCAGATTTAGTTATTTATGTCGAAAATACATTTAAAACGGATAATTTGGGGAAAAGAAAGAATAAATGAATAAACGAACAGAAATTAGGTGATAATACGAGTAATAGTTAATTAAACACGTAATTAATAAACTAGGTCAAAGCAGAAACGGGAGTTCAGGGACAGAAATCAACCGGGAACAGGCGCAGCCGAGCTGCGTCCCTTGGAAGAGGCGCAGCAGTCGCTGCGTCTGTTCCTGGGTTGAGTTCTGGCTGTGAAGCCGGAACCGGAACTGCGGCAGCCTCACGAAGAGATGCAGCAGGTGCTGCGTCCCTTCGAAGAGGCGCAGCAGTTGCTGCGTCCTTTCTCGACGGTTGTCTTCTGATAATCCGTAACAAGGGTTTGAAATAAGGTTTTACAAATTGGTTTTAAGCATATTTTCGACATAAATCTTACAATAATGATTACAAAAATAAAGAACAATAATTAAAAGAGGATTTACACCCTCAGACTTACATGTTTGACGAAACGAGATGAACTAAGTTAACATTTAGTGATGCTCAACTCGAATATAGAGGAAAGTGCCCTCTAGGAGGAAAACGAATAAGATTGATTAAAGTTGATTGACATGTAGAGTTGGTCAAATTGGCCGGTCATGCAAAACGAGGCTGGTACTCAGAAGGATCCGAGCTTACGTGGTCGAAAGTTCAATCACGTAGACGCCAAAAAGTAAGAACGTGGTCAAGAATGCAAAGGCAGAAGATAAGGGCGGACACTCGCGTGAGAAATATGTGAGACCGAAGGTCTCTATTTATACTAATCACACGGAGGGAGTAGGGTTTTTGGAGAAACTTTGGAAGTGAATCTCAAAAAGATACGGAAAATACGCAGAAAAGGACTGAGGAAGAGGCGCATCAGAAGCTGCGTCCCTTGGAAGAGGCGCAGCACCTGCTGCGTCTTTTCCTCAGTGGTTTCCTCCTGCGGAAGAAAGATTTCCACGTTTCTATTATAGAATAGCGGATTAATCTCGTTTCCTTAATATTTTGTGTGAATATTACGGGAGATATTTTACCAAAGATTAAAAGATTGGAAAATATGGAATAGGAATATCCGGAACATTCCGGAACATTCTGACTCGGTTATTAGAAACTGAAGTTGGTTTTTTGACCCGGACTCCAAATGTACTCTAATTACTGCCAAAACAACCGTGTCGGCGCGTAGATGACAATTAAGAGGTAGACACAAGTGTTTGAGCGATCACTTGACGATAAACTTACGAACTGTCACAAATCGTTCCGTATACCAAACATGCGGTCCAATCATCACCGGGTGGTTTGCGGGAGGTGCAGAACTGAGGTATCTACAAACACAAGGCAGAGAAAGTGGTGGAGGAGTAGCCTGTTCCATGGTCTCATCGTCAAGTGCAGAAGTAAGGCCACTAAGGATGGTATAACGTTGGACCGGAGGGTGACATGGTCCAACCATCTCCAAATGTAAGGTCTCGGGTAACTTCTCATCGGCAGGGAGCTCCATAGACCACTCCCTATCCACCTTCCATGAATAGGTACCCTTCTCCTTCCCATCCACAATCTATGGGATAACTGACTGGAATTCGCTGGCTTTAGCATTTTACAAGAAGTACTTCTCTGCCTCGAAGACTAATGCCATTAGAGCTCAGATCACGAGCTTTAAACAGGGCCCTGATGAGAACTTTCATGAGGCATGGGTCCGTTTCAAGAAGTTGGTGCGAACCATTCCGCACCATGGGTTCGAAAAATGGAGTATATGCAATCAGTTCTACAATGGGCTGTATGACAATCAGAGGGCTATCTTGGATGCTGCAGCTAGTGGCTGATTTGTTGAGAATATGGGAGAGACTAAGGGGTGGAAGATCATTGATGACTTAGCCACCCACAAAGCTGAGTATGGGAATTCCAGAGGGAATCAAAGGAGGAGTGCTGAATCTCCTTCTGTAGCTGCATCAGAGGCTCTCACGGCGAGATTCGATAAGTATGAGTTGGGAGGAGCCTCGAAAGGAGGAATCTACGATGTGAATGCTGTTTCAGACGGTCCTTTCGTCTGTAAGAGATGTGGAGGAGAGGGACATGTTTTAGATAAATGTCCACATTCTTATGAGTCTTGTGCTGCCTTTCAACATTACAGGCAGACAAACACCTATTATGAGCCGAACATCCACCCCAATTTGAGGTGGAGTAGTCAAAATGTGCTCAATCCTACTCCTCCTCCGCACCAGCAGCAGCCGTATGTCCCTCCACACAAGAATCAACAAGGCTTTCAGAAGCCTCCTTCTTTCACTCCTTCTAATCAAGGTGCATCATCTTCCGGTGGGGTGAGTGAAATAAGTGAGATAAAGTCTATGTTGCAATCCATTACAAAGCAGTTTCAGCTGAGTGATCAACAGAAGGATGCGTCCATTAAGGTACTTGAGACTCAAGTTGCCCAACTAGCCGCGAATCAATCCTCGAGAAAGCAGGGTCATTTACCGACTCAAAATGAGAAGAATCCACATGAGACGGTAAATCTGATAAATTTGAGAAGCGGTCTTTCTTATGAGGGACCGAAAGTGTTGAAATCAGACCCGAGGAAGGCTAAAACTGATGGTGAACAGTGTTCTGTCGAATAAAATAAGCCCACGGCAAAGCAAGTGCTCGATCGACTAATTATAGGTGGTCGATCGAGCAGAAATGGAGACGAAAGTGCTCGATCGAGTGGTTTTTCCAGTCGATCGAGTGAACAGGAAGAGGTGACTGGTCGATCGAGTAGTTTAAGTCCTCGATCGAGTGAAGCAGAAAATGGAGTTGCTCGATCGAGTGAAAATATCACTCGATCGAGTGAAATTGACGAAGATTCTACTCGATCGAATGGGTATGTTGGTCGATCGAGTAGTTTTGATGACGAGAAGCTTGTTCGTGAGCCTGCTAGTGCTCGATTATGCGAGGAATCACCAGAAAGACCTCGTTCGAGAGGTAAGAAGCGTCCAAAGGATACAGAACTTGCACCGGAAGATACATTGGAAGCGAGAAACAAGGGACTCGAGATACCCATCACGGTTCCCTTTCCGAGGCGGCTGCAGGATACAAATGCCAATCAACAATTCGGCAAATTTGTCAAACTTTTGAAAAGCTTGGAAGTCACTGTGCCGTTCACTGAGTTGCTGACAAAGGTACCCTCTTATCTTAAGTTTATGAAAGAAATTTTATCGCGTAAGAGGACTATTAGTGATAGTGAGACCGTAGCTTTGACTGAGGTGGGGTCGGCCCTATTTCAAAATAAGTTACCTCTTAAGCAGTCAGACCCGGGTAGTTTTTCGATCCCTTGTTATATCGGTATCCATTTGTTTGATAACGCGTTATACGATCTAGGCGCTAGCGTGAGTGTCTTACCGTTATCTCTAGCTAAGAGATTTGGTTTGACAAAGCTGAGTTGCACCAACATGACTGTCCAGATGGCCGACCGTAGCTTATCACGGCCATTAGGTGTAGTAGAAGACGTACCTGTTCAGATCGGGAAGTTCTTTATTCCCGTTGATTTTGTTGTCTTAGACATCCCCGAAGATGCACACACCCCTATCATTTTAGGGAGACCATTTTTGTCTCACGCCCGTGCGATTATAGACGACGGGGAAGACTTTGACCTTTCGGGTAGGGGACGAGGAGCCGATTTTTCATCGTCTAAGTTCGGAGAGCTCCCATGCAAGCTCGGCCTTGCAATGCTCTCTCTTCTATTGATCCTATTATTGACACTCCAGATGAAAATTTGGAGAATTGTGCTGCTATTGTTAACCCTCCGCCTGAGACTGAGAGCAAAAAGGAGGAAAGTTCGTCTGTTTTTCTGCTTTGCAGTGGATGAAAGCAATGAAAGAGTCAAAGGAAATGGTGTAATTAAAGTCGATCGATTGGAGATGATGACGCTACTACCTGGTGGTGATAAAGGAGCAAGGACGAGGAAGGTTCGTGCTTATGTGGATGCGAACTACTCCCCTCCTACCGTTTCAAATGATAATTCATGCTCATGGAAGTTGAAGAGGACATCAATATTCTTTGAGATGACGTCCTCCGGTCGGGGAGCCCTCCAAGGGGCCACCAATTGCATTGGAAATTGAGCGGGGAAATGCCTCATGTAACACTTTGTAATAGATAATTTTTAAATTTTCCGTTGAATTTGTTTCATTGCTTTTAATTAGGACAATTAGTTTTAGACAGTTTTTAGCGTAGATTTAAGACTATAGACTGTTCTTATGCGTATTTGGTATTTTGGAAAAATTTTGCAAGTGTTTTTATGCAGGTTTGGGGAAGTTTTACGCACTCCAAGGAAGAAATGACGAAATTAAAGAGCTTACGCGAGAAAAGAGCTCGATCGAGTACTTTTTGTACTCGATCGAGTACTTTTTGTACTCGATCGAGTGAAAAGTTGGTCGATCGAGCACTTTTTCAAGTCGATCGATTAAAACAAAAAGGGGAACTGGTCGATCGAGTAAAATTCTTCTCGATCAAGCAGCTGGATCATCAAAGTCCTCGATCGAGTGGTTTAAAACCACTCGATCGAGTGAAAATGAATAAGACGCAGGGAGGTTTTGCCTTAACTCTTATGTTTTGTCTTCTATTTCATTTCTTCCCCTAATTTTCGTCTAACGCCCCCTAAATGCGACACAAACTCCCCCAAATCCCCATATTTTCTTGCCCAATCCCCAAATCTGCCACCTACAATCTATTCCCTGCTAATTAATCTTCCAAAACCCCTTATTTTAACCCTTAATTTGTGCTCATTTACACGGGTTTTAACGCGGGTTAGGGTTTGCGGTTTTTAGCTCAAAAAATCACGTGTTTGCTTGTTTTATTGAAGATTAATTGCATTTGTAGGTTGTATTCATCAAGTAAGTGTTTCCTCTAGCTTCATTGCATTTTAATTTTATTATTTTTGCATTTTATGAGGTAAAAATTGAATTTAGGGTTTGAATATCCATGGTTGGTCGATTATTCGACTTTAATTGTCTTTCCTGCTCTTTCTTTGTCTTACTTGATGATCAATCCCCATTCCTCGCTGTTGTTGCATGTTTAATTCGAAATTTTACACGATTTTCGCAATTTGGTTCAGGACAGTCGAAAATTTCGACTCTCAGACGGACTATTGCTGCTGTCATTTGTCTAAGTAGCTTCATTGTTGCGATATTGCTGCTGAGTGTAGAATGTTTAACATGCTTAACATGCCCCCATTCGATTATTGCGCGAATTTACGCGATTAGGGCTGCCTCAGTCGAATTTTCGACTGTTAGACAGGTTCACATGCTACTTTGTCTTACCTAACCTCAGTTGACACTTACATGCTGTTGTTGTTGACTGTTATGCCCCCTTATCGCCATTTTCATGTTGCTTTTCGATCTTGTTTGAGGAATTGTTGGGAATTGTTTGCTGTAAAGTCGAATTTTTCGACTAATAGGGGATTCACATGCTGTCACATGCTGGTTTTACATGCTGTTTTAGCCACGGTTAGCAACTGTTTTCTCATCATACCCCTGGTCTCCCTTACCCTCTGTTTGCAGGATGGATTCTAGTTCTTTACCATCTATTGTTCGTCCTCCAGTCCGTCCTTGAGTGAGACAGTGGTCCCTTCTGTTGCCACTGCCTCCGCGTTAGTCACCACTGCAGCCCCAATGTTTCTAGTTTCAGCTGCAGGGACGGTTTTTACTCCAGCTAGCTCACGCTAGCTCGATTCAGTCGCCACTTCTTCTACGGTCACCACCATCGCTAGCACTTGCTGCTAGTTCTTCTTGATGGTGACCACAAAGAACCACTACCCTCGCACCGCCTTCTACCTTTACACCTGTGGCGGACTCGCCAGCAGTCGCAGCTGCCTTCCGAGCAGCCTTGGTTCCTCACACCATCGCTTCACGGGCTTCTGGTTTGAGTTCCAGAGGCCGGGGTCGTAGACAGTCCCGAGCTGCACCAGCTCCAGTACCCTCTACTTCCGCTCCTAACACTTATACAGCAGCTGCTGCTTCTACTTCTGGCACTGTCACGGTCCGAGGTGACACTTCCCTCGACCCTCACCCAGACTACCCACAGGTACATTTCGTTAACGTTTTACATCGCACGGAATTTTTTCATTTAGTACGCTGTGTGCATGTACCTTCCCGTTTTCTAGAGAAAACAGCACTTGTGAGACTCGGCATTTACTAGTCGGTTTGTGACCTACTGCGGGCCACGGGGATGCCTGGGCTCATCACTATGAGCGGCTGTACTTTTTTGGAGCTGAGCCTTGAGTTTCTCAACTCCTTTACCTTCTCCTCGGGGGCGTACGAGACTGACCCCGACTGTTTTTCAGTGTCCTTTCGGTTGTTTAACCGGACCTTCCCGATGACCTTAGCGGAGTTTGGTAGGATTATTGGTCGTTCCTCTACGGGCGTTACTGTTGCCCCTAGGAAGGTCAACCGCCAGCTGTGGCAGACTTTAGCTCAGACTACCTACCAGGAGCAAAAGCTCCATCAGGTCCACCTTCCTCCTGTCCGTTGTTTCCTTAGACTGATGGGGAGCACTATTTTCGGCCGAAAGGAGCCGAACAACATGACGAACACCGAGCTCTCCATCCTGGGCGGTTACCTGAACGTTGATTGTGAAGGTCCTTTTACCTTCAACATAGCCTACTTGACCGCCCAGTACCTTCAGAGCCATAGGCTGAAGGAGACGGGAACTATTGCCTGCGGTGGCATAGCCACCATTCTTGTCCGTTCTCTTTTTCCTGTTTGGCCACGTGACTTGCAGTACCTCGCTGGAGAGAGGCTACTGAGTCTGGACGCCATGCTCTCTCAGCATTGGCTTACCCCAGACTACCAGACTTGGAAGATAGACGGCTCCTTGTCTGTTGACTTACCCTGTAAGACTCTCCCCCGTCTTGAGCCCTTGCCTACTGTTGCAAAGGACCACCGTCTGCCACCACTGCCTGACTTTCACCTTCCACTCCGACCTACTCCCACTGCACCCACCGTCAAGAAGCGGCGTCTTGAGACCGGAGAGGGGTCCACACCTTCAAGGAGTGCCCAGCCTTCCACGGCTACTCCCGATCTGACCCCTACTCCTACTACTACTACCACTCCTACTCCTACTCCCACTCCCACTGACCAGACACAGACTGAGCCGGTCTTACCGGCTACTTTTGTACCACCTCCTCCTTTTGTGGCACCCGCGGTCCCGGACCAAGGGGGCGCCGTTTACGGTTTGTTGCATGCGATTGCAGAGCATCAGGCTCGTATGGAGCGGGACATGGCTTTAGGCTTGCACCCTTTGTACGAGCACCACTTGAGGCGACACCGTCCGATTCCAGAGGGTTGGCGACACCCTTCCTTCTACAGGTACCCACCTGAGGGGTACCCGGAGTCGGCTGACGAGGAGGAGGAGGACCCAGAGGTGGCAGTGGAGAGAGCCCGCGCTGAGGAGCGGAGGAGGAGAGAGGAGGAGAGAGATCCGGAGTACAGGGCGGAGGATGTCCGTGACAGCAGTGACAACGACGACGAGTAGCTACTGGTCTACTCACTTCCCCAGTTTTCTGGCTGGTTTGGGGAAGTTCGTATTTTGTATGTATCTTCTTACTCTTTTATTTTGTCTCCTCTTATTTATTATTTTTTATTTTCTTTTGGTTGTATACTCCCGTTCCCCCGTATATATCTGCTGGTGTATGCTGGAGGACAACGAGGGCGTTGTCCGTTTTTGTTTGGGGAGGGGTATTGCATACTTTTGAGTCTGCATTTGCATTTGTTTTTGCATTCACGTTTATTTTTCAGCTTGCATTGTTGTTTATTTTCATTAAAAAATCAAAAAAAAAAATCCAGAAAATTAGAAAATGGAAAAATTCAAAAAATTTCACGTTTATTTTTGCATATAGGTTGAGTCGGAAGGGTAGATTTCCGTGATGATAATGCACTATAACTTGCCATTTTGCTTGAGCCTTGCACCTTTATTGATAGTTATTAGCTTTGTCATACGCATAGTCTACGAGTTTCTGTTCAAATATGGCCGACTGTTTAGACTTGACCTGATAAATTGGCAAACTACTTGAAAATTCTGAGTTTTATAGCCCATAACCGGTGACATTCATGACCAGTTCATTAGGAATTGAGAGTAGTACTCCTTGCATAGCATGTTCGTCTCTTTTGCACTTTTATGACATTCAATTTCTCGTCAAATGCACATATTCGGGTTTGTGGTTGGTGTCACATGCAGGGAGGTGCTTGCAAATTTCTCTTTCCTTGTATTTTTCACCCATTTAGATCCACATTAGCCAAATTTGCCTTTTTGACCCATCAGCTACATCCCAAACTAAGCATGCCTAGTCAAGCTAGTTAGTATGTTCTTTTGTGGTATGATCTTCCATTGCATTTTGGCCCGTATTTCTTGTTTGGAGTTGGTGTAAGTATAGAGGAAGGAGGAAAAGAAAGAAAAAAAAGCTTTAAAAAAAAAAGTGAAAGTGAAAAAAAAAAAAGAAAAAAAAAAGCTGAATGACGTGAACAGGAGAAAAAGAAAAGAAAGTTTGAAAAAAAAAAAGAAAGTTGTTTGTTTTAGTTAGTTATTTCAGACGGTGTTTAAAAAAGGGAAGTTTGTGACCGTCTGACTCCTCCGTTTTATCCCATTCTTTTTGAGGAGATTGTGTTTTGAGTCTAGTGAGTTTTGTGCCAAGTGAAGGGCACTTGTTTTTAGTTTTTCAGTCAGTTGAGATTCGGATGGTTTCATTATGGTCCTGTTAGGAACTAGCTTGACGCTTTTACCTCCACATTTCCATAAAATGTTTTGCCTTTTCTCACCTGAACCTCACTATTCCCATACTATTTGTAAGCCCTCGGCTGTGACGGACATTATTGGTTGGAGTGTGTGCATTTGTACTTGAATTGTCTTTCATTTTTGTTGCATGCATGCTATGTAGGTTGCTGTTAGGTGAGTGACTGTCTTTTCGTACCTCTTTTATATATAACATTCACCCTTTGCTTCATGAGAGAAGAGTGACCACGAGAGAGTCCGACTTTGTTGGTCTTGCAAGGTCGATAGGTTGGCTATATTTCTGAACAGCTTATAATTCGTTTGCGTATTGACTGCTTAGCTTTAACTGTTAGTTTTTGTTGCATTAAATTGGTTCAAGTAGACAAGTTAAGCTAGCTCTGAGTTATCATTTCCGTTCCATTAGGTTGTGTATAGTTTTGAGTTTACTCGAGGGCGAGTAAAGGTTTGGTTTGGGGAGATTTGATACATGCCTAATGTATAGTCTTTTTAGCCTATTTTAGCACGTATTTCTATGCATTTTTATACTGTTTTTATGGTATTTTTCCCCGAATTGGCTACTTTGGTTCGTTTTGTCCATTTTGTAGAAATGAACGCGAAAGTAGTGGAATCGTACCCTTTTTCGTCCTTTTTGCATGCATTTAGAGGAGACGGGATTGTTCCAGAGTGAGATACTGCATTTGGAAGCGTCATGGCACGGATTACGAGGCATTTAGGCGCGGACTTGAGCTGAAATGAAGTCAAAGTACTCGATCGAGGTGTTTTATCACTCGATCGAGTGGTTTCTACGTCCCAAAATGGTCGATCGAGCACTTTATACTCGATCCTTAACTTGCAGAAAGACCATCACTCGATCGAGTAACTTTCTGGTCGATCGAGTAGATTTGGTCGAGGTTTTGCTCGATCGAGTTGGTTTTAATCCACTCGATCTAGTGGTTTCACTGATCATGGGCTTTAAACAGCCCGTGTGTTATTTATTTTCGTAAAACTCATTTACTTTGCTATTTAAACCTACATTAGTTCGGTTATTAGCATCAGTTTTACTTACTACTTAGCATCTATCAAAACTTTTACTGCGTACTTCATTCTTTTCTACTGTAACTTTATTTCGGGATTGCTTTCGCTTGGAATTTGTTTTCTTTACGCTGGATTTGCATCGATTGTAATTCTTTCTCTTCCTTTATTAATAATTAATCTTTTGTTTGCCTTAATCTCTTGTTCCGTTACATTTATTCCTTTGCCCTAATTTACTTTTATGCAATTTATTGTTTCTTTCATAATGTTTACTACTGGGAATTTAATTGCTGTTAATTTAATTAGCGACATGAGTAGCTAAATCCCTTTCATGTTGGGATTAGGGGATCTGCGGTAGAAATGTGACGATGTAGTAAATGAATTAGATGAATTAGTTGTGAGTCCCTGTCACCATAGCAATTTAATTGTATTTATTCGATTTAGTTGAGTGCACGCTTCTATGTCATTCTTTAATCTGGCTAAAAGTAATCCTAGATCGAAAGATTGGACTAAATAGGCGTGCTATGAACAGTAGACTACCCTAATGAGAATGAAAGTTAAGTTAGTGGTAGTTTAGGATAGAAAGTGGACCGAAAGGACATTCCAACATCCGTCTCGCATATAATTCGTCTGAATCATTTACAGCTGAGTCACTAGACTACCGTAGTGAACCGAATTCCCGACATGTCCCTCCTCTCTTGATAGTTTAAACGTATTTCTTGCTTTTATTGCCTTTATTTCTCTTCTTTTAAATCTCGTAGTTTAGCAACCAATTCAAACAACCCCCATTTGTTACCTTGAGATTAGAATTAGGCAACTGATAATTGCACCGCCTCCCTGAGGATTCGATACTCGACTGCCTCTACTACATTTTAGTTGAGACCGTTAGGTTTATTTTTGATAGTACACGACAGAGCTGTCAATGATTGTGTAGATAAACATCGTAAGGGGTTGGATGTTGTGAAAAAGCCGGAAAATTCAGTTTTGGTTCTTGACGATACTGAGAGTGTTTGGCCACAACACAAGGAGAATCTTATATTGATGGATATATATATGTATTTCTCGTCAAGTTCAGCCTATCACCTCCATCAGCTCTATCACCTCCCCTCCATCTGCATGCTCCATGCCCAAATACAATTATTTATACGGAGTCGCATGAGCTTCATACTTTCGTACTCCGTAGCATATAGTATAGTTTGACGCACGACTTACAAATATTATACTTGTCATGTTTAACTGTTATACGTTTCTCAAAATATGTGAGACGATTTTTATATATAATGATCACATGGCTTATTGGTCTAAGTAATAATCGTCAAAATCTATCTTCTATCTAATGTATATTTTAATCATTTTATAATATATTTTTATCTATCGATGATTGTTTATTTATCCCTTAAAATTAGTAAATTAATTAGGTGTTTTAGAAAACTTGGAGTCTCTAAGAGAGCCCGAAAAAAGCCTCTGTTATATATATATATATATATATATATATATATATATATATATATATATATATATATATATATATATATATATATATATATATATATATATATATATATATATATATATATATATATATATATATATATATATATATATAGAAGGGTTCTAGTAAGGCCCTCATATCATATGAGTCCCTAAGTCCTTATAAGGGCCTTTGGATGAAAGGAATGGATGGATGAGATTGCATCTCAATGGATGGCCATAAATCTCTCTCCCTAATCTTCCTTCCTAATCTTGTACAACTCCTTCTAGTCCTGTATAACTCCTTCACCATTCTAATCTCCCTTCTCACTTCCTCATAATTCACCCTCTCACTTCTCTCTCATTCACTCATTCTCTCTCATTTTCCTCCCATCCTCCCAAAAAAAAACCAATTCAAAACAAACTAAAAAAAAAAAAAACCAAACCAGCCCACCATTGCCCAAACCCGACAGCCACACCCCGCGACCACCCAACAACCACCGCCACACCTCTCCTCCTTCTACCCCCACCACCTTCCTCCACCCGCAACCCAACACCAGCCGGCCTCCATCAACCAACAACAACAACGACAACATCCAGCAACAACAACCAGCAACAACCAACAACAACACCACCAGCCTCCATCAACCAACAACAACAACGACAACAACCAGCAACAACAACCAGTGACAACCAACAACCCAACAACAAACGGCCTTCCCCTCGCCCCCTCCAGATTCGCCGCCTCCTCCTTCCCGCCGTCCTTTCTTCCTCCTCCTCCCGCCGTCACCCCCGTACCTCCTTGCCGCGTCTGCCGCCACATCCCACCAGAAACACCACATCCCGCCGTCCTTCCTTGCTCCTCCTTCTGCCACCTTCATCCTCCGTCCTCCTCTCCTCTACCGCGGCTCCCACTACTCTTCTTCTTATTTTTTTTTTTCAATTGTGGCTGTTGATATTATTTGTTTGTTTTGGTTTCTATGTATTCTGCCGGTTTCTTCTTCTTTTTTTTTATATGGGTCTTTGTTTTGTGTTTGTTGTCTTTGTTTTGGGTTTATTTGTTTTTTTGTGGGTCTTTGTTTTATATTTTTCAGATTTTATTTGGTTTATTATTTTTTTGTGGGTCTTTGTTTTGTATTTTTCAGATTTTATTTGGTTTATTATTTTTTTGTGGGTCTTTGTTTTGTATTTTTCAGATTTTATTTGGTTTATTATTTTTTTGTGGGTCTTTGTTTTGTGTTTATTGTCTATTTCTTTGTATTTTTCAGATTTTATTTGGTTTATTGTGTTTTTTTTTACGTTGTTATTTACTTATTTTAGTGGGTTGTTATTTTTTTAGATCTAGTTTTTATATTTTTAGATATGTTTTAAATTTTTTCATATATTTTTTTCATATCTATTAAAGTTATACAATTTACGACTAAAGTTATAACCTTTAAACATTAAAGTTATACAATTTACGACTAAAGTTATACGCTTGAACTAGACGGAAAAAAAGAGTTGGTGTTCCAAATTCGATTGCTTGTGATTTAAAATCTTGTCTTGTTTTATATTTTTTGTTTTTAATTTTTTATATCTAGATGATTTTTTTTTGTTATTTCAGATTTGTTGATTTTTTGAAGGATATATTTGTTAATTTATTTTATTTATTTATATAATTTGTTGATTTAATCTAATGTTATACAATTTACGACTAAAGTTATACTATTTAGGACTGAAGTTATACTATTAACGACTAAAGTTATACAATTTTGGACTAAAATTACACAAATTTGGACTGAAGTTATACAAATAAGGACTAAAGTTATAAAAATAAGGACTAAAGTTATACAATTTTGGACTAAAGTTATACAATTTTGGACTAAAGTTATACAAATTTGGACTACAATTATACAAAAAATGATTAAAGTTATACTCTTATGTAATAAAGTTATACAATTTTGGACTAAAATTACACAAATTTGGACTAAAGTTATACAAAAAATGACTGAAGTTATACAAATAAGGATTAAAGTTATACAAACTAGGACTAAAGTTATACAAAAACTGACTAAAGTTATACAAATATGGACTAAAGTTATACAAATAAGAACTAAAGTTATACAAATAATGAATAAAGTTATAAAAAAACTAACTAAAGTTATACAAATAAGGACTAAAATTATACAAAAACTGACTAAAGTTATACAAAAATGGGCTAAAGTTATACAAAAATGGACTAAAGTTATACAAAAATGGACTAAAGTTATACAAACTTATACTCAGTAAATGTATAACTCTAGTAACGATATGAGTAACTTCTACTCAATGAATGTATAACTCATGTAGGAATGTGTGTAATTTTTGTATAACTTTAGTCCAATTTTTGTATAACTTTAGTCCATATTTGTATAACTTTAGTCCATTTTTGTATAACTTTAGTCTATTTTTGTATAACTTTAGTCCATATTTGTATAACTTTGGTCCATTTTTGTATAACTTTAGTCCATTTTTGTATAACTTTAGTCCTTATTTGTATAACTTTAGTCCCTTTTTGTACAACTTTAGTCTATTTTTGTATAACTTTAGTCCATATTTGTATATCTTTAGTCCATTTTTGTATAACTTTAGTCCATTTTTGTATAACTTTAGTCCTTATTTGTATAACTTTAGTCCTTATTTGTATAACTTTAGTCCATTTTTGTATAACTTTAGTCCTTATTTGTATAACTTTAGTCCATATTTGTATAATTTTAGTCAAGTTTTGTACTCCCTCCATTCAACTCCAAATGGTAGTTATCTTTTTTGTACACTATTCACAAGTAAGAAGAATCTTCTCATTTTCTCCCAATATATAAGATAAAATATATCCATGTGGGATCTTGTTTTATTCATCTTTAGAAGTACATTTAAAATATCAAACTTTTATAATTTTTACAAATGTGTAACTAAAGATATTTACAGAGTAAAACTCGCGTTGGCAAACGTGGAAAAGTGATAAGTACCATTTGGAGTTGAATGGAGGGAGTATAACTTTAGTCCTTTTCTGTATAACTTTAGTCCATTTTTGTATAACTTTAATCAATTTTTGTATAACTTGAGTCAATTTTTGTATAACTTTAGTCTATAACAGTATAACTTTTGCCCATAACTGTGTAACTTTAGTCATTTTATATCATTTTTATATAAAAATGTCAAATATAAGATTAAAATCAACAAATTATATGAATTTTTATATAGCTAAGATTAAAACAGCAAATTTTATGAAAAATATTTTAGTAGATCTTAGATGAAAAAAAAGTATCTCACAAAAAAAACGAGATTTAAATCCCGAAATCTTAAAAAAAACGTATAACAAGAAGAGATTTGAGAAAATGAATAAAAAAATTAGAACTAACAAAATAAAAGACAATTAAAAGAAAATAAACGACAACAAAAAAAATGAATGGAAAAAACAACTCAAAACATAAAAATTAACACCAAACGAAAAAAAAAAAAAAAAACCCGGAGGTGGCGGCGGCGGGGGTGGTGAGTTGGTGTCGGGTGGAGTGGTGGTGGGTGGTGGTGAATGAAGATAAGAGGAGTGGATTATTTATTTGGATTTTGGTTTTTTGGGATTTTGGGGTTTTTTTTAGAGAGGAGAGAAAAGTGAGATGTAGAGAGAGGATGCGGAGTTGTGATAATGAGATGATGAATGATTAGTGAGGTTGGTTTATTGAATTGATGAGTTAATTAGAGAAAAGGTGGAGGGATTAATTTGTAGCCACATATTGACATCAAATCCTAGCCTTCCATTGCCTTGATCCAATGGCCCTTAGAAGGACTTATGGACTCAAATATATATGGTGGCCTTAGTTGATCTCTTCTCTCTCTCTCTCTCTCTCTCTCTCTCTCTCTCTCTCTCTATATATATATATATATATATATATATATATATATATATATATATATATATATATATATATATATATATATATATATATATATATATATATATATATATATATATATAGAAATTGAATCATGTGAGGCACCCTCCTTAGGGTGAGGTAGCTGGACCCTTTTTAAACCATTGGATCTAATAATTGTAGGCTCACCAGATTATGACACGTGTCCCTATATAATGTCATAATACACCCAACTCAATTCATTTATTCACTCATTTATCGTCATTCTTCTCTCCGTCTCTCTCTCTCTCTCTCTCTATCTATCTATCTCTCTCTCTCTCTCTCTCTCCCATCTCCATTAACGTTCATTACTCTTCTCATTTACTTCATCCTTCTTCTTCTTCTCTCTCTCACTCTTCAACTCGTCTTCAGCTCGTCACTCGCCATTAACGCTGAGCTTCCGACCGCCATTGTTATTGAGCTTCCCATCTGCCATTATCCTCTTCAAATCAGGTATATTCGATTGTATAAGTTCTATATCCTCGTCATCATTATCACTAACATAATCAAGCACCGTCGGAACTTAAATTACATATTATTTTTGTTATTGATCTTAAATTACTTATTATTTTTGTTTTAATGCAGGTTTTAATCGTTTACTCAGCATAATCAAGCACCGTCGGAACACCTAACATCAATTAAAAAGCAATTTCCTACTTCTTCGTACGGTTTTCCCCTCTTTCTTACCTATTATCACTTACATTCAGTTAAGTTTTGTAGCTTATTGTTATATTATCTTCAAATTTGGACTTAATGTTTGTCATCTGTTTATTAAGATTCGTTTACCTGCTTTTCTGAAACCTAGAACTTATTTTGTGAATCTAGGAGGTAAATTTGTGAAACCAATAGCTTATTGTTATATTATCTTCAAACTTGGACTTAATGTTTGTCATCTGTTTCTTAAGATTTCGTTTACCTGCTTTTGTGAAACCTAGAACTTATTTTGTGAATCTAGGAGGTAAATTTGTGAAACCAGTAGCTTATTGTTATATTATCTTTAAACTTAAACTGACTTCTCTTTTTGTTGCTTCATTTTTAATTTTAGTAGTATTGCCTCTATTTTGCCAGTTTTTGCCTGCTTGAGTACGGTATTTTGTGATTAGCTTGTCATTCTTTGGCTGCGTGTTGCATTTTGTCTTCTACTGTTGTTGTTGTTGCTTGAGTGCTCATTGAATAAGGTCTGAGATTATTCAAAGGTTTGCATAAATTACAGAGGTTTGCATAAATTACACTAGCTACTTTTTGTCTTTTGCTGTTGTTGCTTGAGTGTTCATTGAATAAGGTCTGCGATTACAAAGAAGCAGAGAAACAAATTAAGAAGAAAAGAGTAAAATAGATGATTTTAACCACTTATAATGACCAAGTTTCACAAATTAAGCTATCAGATTCACTGAATACGGTCTGAGATTCACAAAACAAGGTATGTAAATTCACCAAATAAAGAAATGAGCAAAACAGATGATTTTAACCACTTATAATGACCAAGTTTCACAAAACAAGCCCTTAGATTCACTGAAAAGAGTCTGATATTCACCAAACAAGGTCTGAGAATCTAAACCTTTTTATTTTCCCGGCTTTTGTGCTTCTTAGATCTAATTTTGTGACCCTCCTTCACCTTTGTTTATTTTCCCAGCTTGTTAGTCCAACTACCTAGGAATTTGTGTTTTGTATTTTCACATTTCTTTTGTTTAACTAATATTTTTATTTCAATTGTTTCATAGACAAGTATGACAACTTGGTGCAATGGTTGTGTTGTTAATCTTCTTGACGAAGATCAAGTGTCATTTCGCGCACTTTATGTCACTGAAAAACAAACAGCTATGGATTTCTCTTTTTTGCCGTTAAAGGAAGTTATAGTGCCTGGCCGTCACTATCAAGCATGTCATTCTGTTTTTAATAATCAAGATCTTATGCAAAAAATCTTCTCTAAAATTGATCATTACGAAGATAAAGAACATATGGCGCTCGTATGTCGAAATTGGGCTCAACTATTTCTGATACACAAAAGTGCACCTGGGGTCACCTTGGCATATTGGCTTTCTCTAGACATAAATGATATGAATGGTGTTCGGACTATTCGTAGGGGTCCTAGAATAGTCTTTTAAACATGAAAATGTTTCATGACGGAGGATATGATTGCCAAATTCTTACTGCATTATCACCAAGCAAAAATTCCATCTCAGAGTACTCATATAAATGCTCTTGATGATGTTGCACGCAGTGCAGTTAATGAGTCATTGCATGTTTTAGCTACGCCGAGTGAAGAACGAGATATAGCTATTGGCATTGCTGCTGACTTACTAGTCTCGTAGAGATATATCTTTTCTTGATTTACCTTTGATGTTGTATATATAGCCTAGAGTTGTCCCTTGTTTGTAATGTACTATCTGTGTAACTAGGGCTTTGCACTTTAAGGTTTTAACTTTGCCCTTTTCTTATTTTGTATAATTTCGTAGTAGTATCAACCTTCTGTATAATTATGTACGTCTTAGTTTAACATTTTGGATAACATAAATTATCATGTAATCTTGTACTTTGTTTTAAATATTTGCATGGATCAGTTTTCTATGTATAATGCAATGTTCTTTACTTCTGATTTTCCATTTAATTTTGTATTTGTTTTCTTACATATTCTTCCATGCACTTATAATGACCAACTTATTTTGTGACCTTATTTTGTGAATTGTGGAACTTCTTTTGTGAATCTTGCAACTTATTATGTGAATCCTGGAACTTATTTTGTGAATCCTGGAACTTATTTTGTGAACTTATTTTGCGAATCTTAGACCTTGTTTAGTGAATCTGAGACCTTGTTTAGTGAATTTTCCTGCTTCTTCGTACGGTTTTCCCTATTTCTTACCTATTATCACTTAAATTCAGTTAATTGACCATAGCTTATTGTTATAATGTAATGTTATTTAACCACTTATAATGACCAAGTTTCACAAAACAAGCCCTTAGATTCACTGAATAAGGTCTGAGATTCACAAAACAAGGTCTGTGAATTCACCAAATAAAGGTATGAGCAAAATAGATGATTTTAACCACTTATAATGACCAAGTTTCACAAAACAAGCCCTTACATTCACTGAATAAGGTTTGAGATTCACAAAACAAGGTATGTGAATTCACCAAATAAAGGTATGAGCAAAATAGATGATTTTAACCACTTATAATGACCAAGTTTCACAAAATAAGCCCTTAGATTCACTGAATAAAGTCTGAGATTCACAAAACAAGGTCTGTGAATTCACCAAATAAAGGTATGAGCAAAATAGATGATTTAAACTACTTATAATGACTAAGTTTCACAAAACAAGCCCTTAGATTCACTGAACAAGGTCTGTGATTCACAAAACAAGGTCTGAGAATCTAAACCTTACTGACCAAGTTTCTTTATTTTGTGAACTTATTTCCCTTGCTTTGTGAATAATAGGCTTTACTGAGTTGTAGGAAGCAAGCCAAGCCAGGATGAAGCGACGTGTTGAGGACGTACTGAAGCTACTGAACCACTCTACTAAAGCACCTACTTAAGCTACTGAACCACTCTACTTAAGCACCTAATTAACCTACTGAACCACTCTCTAAGCCAGCTACAAAAAAGAAAAGAATTTACAAAGACAGACTGCCTGTGTTGAGGACTCGGATGTCTCCTGCTGGGCTTTATAACTTTCTCAACAATAAGGATAATCCACCATCAGATAAGCAGATTAAAGCTATACAAGAAATAGGATTTGGTTCTCTCTTGCTTCTTCAAACAGATGTTGTTCCGGGTACCTTGGCGTATTGGCTAATTTCGAATTACAACCCCTTGAAAGGATCGTTGTGTGGTGGGAAACTCCCTGTTTTAGAGGAAGATATCCATCTGTGCCTAGGATTGCCAATGGGTCCAAACATTGTCGAAGAAGCAAAAATTGGAGATAAGTGCCTTTGTCTGTTTTGGAGGAGTTCAAAAGTCACTACACAGGTAGTCCCATTGAGGTCAAAGACATATTGCACAAGCTCTCTACACAAAGAGATGGTTGAGATGATTTCAAACGCATCTTTAATGCTCTTTTAGGCGGTGTTGTAGGGAATCGGGCAAGTTTGAGACTTCTTAAAAGTTTGGTAAACACTGACATGATCTCCAAATTCAACTGGTGCAATTTCATCAAACGCAAATTGGCTGCCCAAGTTGAGTCCTGGCAAAAGGAGGAGTGGCAGACCAAAAAGCTGAAAGAAAATTGGTTTGGTGGACCTATTATGGTCTTGGTTTTCATTCATCTTGACCGATGTGTCTTCAAATCACGCCATGTTACTCGGCAGTTTCCAACGCTCTCAACTTGGACTAAAGAAGCTATATCCAAGAGAGTTAAGGAGGAAGTGAATGACAAAAAATCGGACAAGAAAACTTTCGGCAGGGGTTATATTGAGCCTCCAATGGTCATCAACCACCATATTCAACAGTTGTGTCCTCCTCCTGCAAAGATTGAGCTCGGTGATGCGTGTATTTTATATAAGGTTTTTACGTCATTTTTACACGCATTTCTGTACTATTTATGTAGCATCTAGCTACAAATACCCCTGAATATTCTACTTTGGTTCGTTTTATGTAATTTGCAGGAATAAACCAAAGAGGAGCTAAATCGAGCCTTAATTCGTCCCATTTGCATGCATTTATAGAGAACGAGGAGCCGGAGCTTGGAAATCTAACACTTGGAAGACGCGTGAGCTAGTTTCGGGAAGTATTTTGATGTCTTACGTGCCAAGATAGCTCGATCGAGTGACTTTCTACTCGATCGAATGCTTTATATACTCCAAGTTGCTCGATCGAGCAGTTCAAGTATACACTAGATAAGACTTTGCAAGGAGTGCTCGATCGAGTGGTTTATTTCCACTCGATCGAGTGGTTTGGTGTTAGTTTGCTCGATCGAGTGGTTTATTTCCACTCGATCGAGTAGTTTATCCTGCTTTAGTTTATTTTCCGCCTAATTTTGTATGGGCTTTTGTAATTAGTCCATAGATTAGGTTTAAAGTGGATTTTTCGTATAAGACTGAAGGAGTGAACAACGTAACTCCTCTCTTGGATCTCTCATTTATTTTTACTCTATCACTTTCTACTGTTCTTAGATTTGGTTCTTCCTTTACACTTTGCTACTCGGATTTGGATTCACAATTGGTATTATTATTCTTCTTTAATCCTTTAATCTTAATTATTGTTATTGTGTTGCTATTCCTCTCTTATTACTTCATCTCTACCTTATTCAATCCTTTTAGCTTGTTATTATGTTTAGTTCCAATTATCTATATGTTATTGTTAATTCGATGATGATGCGCAGCTAATTCCCCTCCGCTAAGACTAAAGGGGATCTATAATTATGAAGGGATAGTAATCGATTTATTGGGTTAATCTTTGGTATAATCTTTGTTGTTGTTAATTGTATTTATTCGTATCGACTAATTGAGTCGACGCAATTAGGCATTTATATCATAGTGACCCTTAACCTGGACCGAAAGGTTGGAAAAGGCGAGACTAGTAGCGAACAATAGGGCATTATAGTTAGGGCGAAAGCTAAGCTATTTGTGCTTTAGGGCGAATTGAGACCGAAAGGAGATATTCACTGCCCCTCAGACCGTATTTGCATTGACCTGAGACCTAGATTACTTGACCGAATAATTATGGTGAACCGTCTGTCTTAGTTGTTTTCTCTTCTTGGTTAATCTTATTTCTCTTATTCTTATTTCTCTTCCTTGCACTCATTAGTTTAAACAATCAATTAAAACCCCCCAATTTGGTTACCGAGACGAACTTAGACAAAGCTGATATTTTCCCATCTCCCTGTGGAGATCGACCCGACTTCCCTAGCTGTATTAGTTAGAGCCAGTTGGTATTTTTGATAGGTATACGACTGCCGTGTCAAATTTTGGCGCCGTTGCCGGGGAGGTGGCGCAATTTTGTTGCTTTATTTAAGTTTGTTTCTCGTCTCAAGGAATTTATTCCTTGAGGAATTTATTCCTTGAGACTGACTCATTTCTGCAAAGTTTTTGATTAGTTTTGCAGGTTAATTGTTTGCTTTGTAAAGTCTATTCGCCAGAATGCCTAAATTATCCAGCCATTCAGAGCCTAATGTGGAGATTACATAAGCTATGTGCGAGAGTGCACAGGTTTGTTCGATTACTGAGCATGTGGAGCTATGTGGTAGATGCGGCATGGAAGGGCATGACCCTATTGGGTGCCTGGAAAGTATAGAGCGCGTCCTTGCTTATAAGAAATACAAGCAAGGAGTCCCTTTTTCTCAGCTGTATGAAGAAATAAAGAATGTCTCTACTCCTTCTACACCAGCGCCGCAACCGGTTTCCCCTTCTGCAAATGAGGAAATTGCCGAACTGAAATCTTTTATGTTGAGCATATCACAACAATTTGATGAGAAGTGTAGTAGGAAAGAAACTGTCAAAGCGGAATTAAGAGAACAAGTCGCGCAGTTAACACTCGCGAAAGACCAAGCCAAGCTTCTACGGATATGCAATCCAGCCAATGCAACGAATCTCCAAGTTAGCCTTACTCATGAGGGACCAAAAGTACCAGAAGACGGGGTTTTGATAGCTGAGGATACCCCGGAGGATGATATGGATGAGTTTTTGGACGCAATACTTGCTGCGTGTAGTTCAGACACTCGATCGAGTGAAAAATCTACTCGATCGAGTGAATCAATTCATCCCATCACTCGATCGAGTGATAATTATGGTCGATCGAGAAGTGCGCAAATTGAAGATGGTCGATCAAGTGATATTCTTACTCGATCGATTAAGTTTGCTGAAGAAATCACTCGATCGAGTGATAAAAATGCTCGATCGAGGAAGGCAGAAAAAGAGAATGGGCGATCGAGTGAGGAAAATGGTCGATCGAGTATTTCCCAATGTGAAACCACTCGATCGAGTGGTAAAAGTGCTCGATCGAGTACCAGAAGCGGCGGAGATACTATTTTACTATCTAATTCCGCTACCGTGTCATCTTCCCCTGCTGTGGAGACGTCACGCATTGATAAAGGTAAAGAGAAAGTTGCGGGTCCACTCATTGCTACCAGAGTACCCTTCCCAGGTCGTCTGAAAGACGCAAAGATCGAGCGACAGTACGGTAAGTTTGTGGATGTTGTGAAGAACCTCCAGGTAACTATCCCTTTTACCGAACTTGTTACTCAGGTACCTACTTACGCTAAGTTTATGAAAGATATCGTGACGCGTTAGAGAGATTTAAATGAATTTGAGACGGTTTCATTTATGGAGGAGTCTGGTAATTTGCTTTTAAACAAGGCCCCACCTAACATGAAAGACCCGGGTAACTTTTCTATTACCTGTATTATAGGCAATGTAGTTATTGATAAGGCTCTTTGTTATTTAGGAGCCAGTGTCAGTGTCATGCTCCTATCTGTCTGCAAGAAACTGAATATGAGTCATCTCAAAGTGACTAATATTACCCTACAGATGGCTGATAGATCTGTTAGGAAGCCTTTAGGTGTCTTAGAGGACGTGCCTGTGAAAATAGGCAAGCTCTTTATTCCAGTGGATTTCATTGTTTTAGATATAGCTGAGGACACCCGGACCCCAATTATCTTAGGAAGACCATTCCTTTGTACAGCTGGGGTCGTTATCGATGTCAAACAAGGGCGTTTGACTCTTGGGGTAGGGGATGACGTGATCACTTTCAGTCTGCCTAGTACTTTGGCTCGACCAATGATAGAGGATACTTGTTATTCGGTTGATATTATTGACGAGTCTATTTATGACTTCTGGTCGGGTTCTTTTATGAAGGACCCACTAGAAGCTCTTATGCTTTTTGATGAGTGTGCAGATAACCCAGATGACGATGATGCTGTGTTGGATTTGCTTGTTGATGATTTAGATGAGCGTGGACTCACCGACGCTGAGGGAGAGCAAGTGGAACAGATGATTAGCACTCTTTGCTCCATTGAGTTAAAGGTACTGGAACGTAAGCCTCTTCCTTCTCATCTAAAATATGTTTTCTTAGACGATACTGAGCAATTCCAGTCATTGTTAGTGCTAAGCTTGATAATGATCAGCTGACCTCTTTGTTAGTTGTACTTAAGAAAAACAGGAAAGCACTGGGTTATTCATTGGACGATATCAAGGGGATTAGTCCCGATATTTGTATGCACGAGGATAGAGTGGAGGAAGATCACAAACCTTGCGCATGTGGTCGCAGATCGAACGAGAAGATGTAGGATGTTGTGATGGCTGAGGTAATGAAGCTGCTCGACTCAGGTATTATTTATTCTGTTGGTCACTCTAAATGGGTGAGTCCAGTACATGTAGTCCTGAAGAAAGGAGGGACAACTGTAGTTAAGAATGATAAGGATGAGTTAATACCTACTCGAGTAGTGACTAGTTGGCGGATGTGTATAGATTACAGACAGCTTAATGCCGCCACCAAGAAATATCACTTTCCCCTTCCTTTTATTGATCAAATTGTAGAAAGGTTAGCTTCTCATAAATTTTTCTGCTATTTAGACGGGTATTCCGGGTTGTTTCAGATCCCTATTCACCTAGACGATCAAGCTAAGACTACATTTACTTGTCCTCAGGGCGTTTTTGCTTATCGCAGGATGCCTTTTGGTTTATGTAATGCCCCTGCCACCTTTCAAAGGTGTATGATGGGGATATTTTCAGAGTATATTGAGTCTATTATGGAAGTTTTCATTGACGATTTCGGTGTTTATGAAAGTGATTTCTAATTGTCTGTCTAACCTTGAGAAAGTGTTGCAGCGCTGTATTAAGGTTAATCTTGTGCTGAACTGGGAGAAGTGCCACTTTATGGTCAACGAGGGAGTTGTCTTAGGGCACTTAGTTTCTGATAGGGGAATAGAGGTTGATAAAGCAAAGGTGGAAGTGATTCAGCAATCACCACCTCCTGTCAATGTTAAGGGGGTGAGGAGTTTCCTTGGCCACGCCGGTTTTTATCGCCGGTTTATCAAGGACTTCTCGAAAATTGCCAAACCACTTACACAGTTGCTAATTAAGGATAACCTCTTTGTGTTTACTGATGAGTGTCTTTCTGCTTTTCACAGGTTAAAGCAGGCTTTAGTCTCCGCGCCGATCATACAGCCTCCCGACTGGGACTTGCCGTTTGAGATAATGTGTGATGCCAGTGACTATGCACTAGGAGCGGTGCTAGGCCAAAGGAAATACAAAGCTTTGAATGTTATCTACTATGCGAGCCGAACTCTGGATGAGGCTCAAGTAAAGTACACTACCACAGAAAAAGAGCTGCTAGCTGTAGTTTATGCCTTAGAGAAGTTTCGTTCTTATTTAGTTGGGTCAGAAGTTACTGTTTTTACTGACCATGCAGCTTTGAGGCATCTCCTTGCTAAGAAGGAGGCCAAACCACGGCTATTGAGATGGATACTCCTTCTCCAGGAGTTTGATTTGCAGATTAAGGATAAGAAAGGAGCTGAGAACGTTGTAGCTGATCATCTGTCGCGACTAATGCGACAGGAAGAGGAAGATTCTCTACCTATTGATGACTCTTTCCCTGACGATACTTTAATTGCTATTATATCGTCTATTGATAACCAAGAGCCTTGGTATGCAGATATAGCTAAATTCGTTGTCAGTGGCGAGCTGCCGCCTGACCTTTCTCATCAGCAGAGGAAGCGTTTTCTGTATAACGCTAAGCAGTATTTCTGGGATGATCCTTATTTGTTTAAGGAATGTGCAGGCGATCTCTACAAACGGTGTATTCTGCAGTGGGAGGCCAAAGTAGTCCTGGAAGGCTGTCACTCCTCTTCATATGGTGGCCACCACGGTCCATCGTGCACCGTGGCTAAGGTACTTCAGTCTGGTTTTTACTGGCCTTCTTTGTTTGCTGATGCTAAGTCTTTTGTTTTAGCTTGTGATGCTTGCCAACGATCAGGGAACATTTCAAAGAGACATGAGATGCCACAAAACGGCATCTTAGAGGTTGAGGTTTTCGATGTCTGGGGCATTGATTTCCAAGGACCGTTCCCGTCTAGTAAAGGTAACAAGTACATTTTAGTGGTTGTAGATTATGTGTCCAAATGGGTTGAGGCCATTGCCTCACCTCATTGTGATGCCAAGACCGTGATAAAAATGTTCAAAACGGTCATATTTCCCCGATTTGGTGTCCCTAGGGTCGTCATTAGTGATGGGGGAATGCACTTTAAGGAAAAGAAACTAACTTCTATTCTGTCTAAAGTTGGTGTCCAACATCGGCGTAGTTTGGGGTATCATCCCCAAACTAGTGGTCAGGTTGAGGTCTCTAACCGCGAGTTGAAAGAGATCTTGTCTAAGGTAGTTTCTAAATCACGGAAGGACTAGAGTCTTAAGTTAGAAGACACATTATGGGCCTACAGAAATGCCTTTAAGACACCGATTGGTGCATCCCCTTATAGGTTAGTTTATGGGAAATCATGCCACTTACCTGTTGATGTGACCATAATTGGCGCATATTTAGCCCCTGAATTACCCTTGTTTTCATGCTTTTTAGTGCTTATTTGGGTCATTTCTTATCTTTAGTTCTTTGTTTTGCATATTCTTTGAGATTTTGATCCCTTGGTAGGAAAGGAGTAAGATTCTTGCTTTTTCGTGGCAAAATAAGACTAAATTGATCAAATTCAATGACCAAGCATCAAGGAGAGACAAGATTAGAAGGCCTTTGTACATATCATAGTAGAAGAGCAATGTTGAGAAAGGATCCTTGAGTCCCCAAGGAAATCCCCAAGGAATTTATGAAGAAAAGGGAAGAAAAAGAAGAAGTATCACGCTGACTGACAATCCGAGCGGATTGTTAGCAATCCGCCCGTCCCACCTATCCACAATCCGAGCGTCCCAGCTGGAATCCGCTCGGATTCCCCCTCAACAATCCGCCCGGATTCCCCAGAATCCGCTCGGATTCCTTCGACCAAATCCGCCGTCCCGACCCTAATCCGCCCGGATTCCTTCACAGTGCAGGTTGTCTTCTTCAAGCTACGAAAAGAGAAGCCCTTCTCTCCAAAAATACCGGCTTCTCCTTGCTCTACTTAAAAAGTGTAATTACTAGTTTAGCCCTTAGTTAACCCTAATGCATCCTCCCTAATTTTCACTATAAATACCCCATTAGTCTAATTAGAGGAGCATGTTCTTCTTATCAATAATTAGTGTAGTTAATATCAATCAAATCTCTCTTCAATATTCTAATCAAGTATTAATCAAGTTTTAATCCAAGTTTTAGTTCTTTAATCTCTCTTTTGTTCATCCTTTATTTCGGGTAATTGAAGATTATTTGGGTTATTATTGGGAGATTGACAACCTCTCAATCTAGCATTCAAGTACTTCTATTATTCTTGCTTTATTATTGGAATCATTAGTAGGTATAATCTCTTAATCCCTTATTTAATTATTGTTAATTACTTTCATTTATTCATCATGTTTCATATTGTTGGTATGATTGATAACCTTGCTAGCATGATCAACATGATAATGAGTGAGTAGTTTCTTAGCTAGGGTTAATGGGTGATTAGGGGAAACCAACATGGGGAATGATTCATGCTTATATTAATATGCTTTCATATCTTATTTGCTTGCTTGTTTTGATCTCAACTCATGCACATGTTATATTTGATGAAATGCTAAGCCTATGAATCCTTGCATTTACTATCATCTCCTATCTTTTCAATGAGACTTGTAAGACATAACCCAACTCGAGTCTCATTAGACCATGCATGTTGTTGAGTAGGGAAGATTAAGTCGACTTGTAGGTGTTGTACAATCTAATCGATTCGGCTCCGGGACCCAAACTTTCCTAGGATTGTAAGATATAACCCAACTCAATCCATCACAACAATAATTGCTTGCTTATAATTTGAGAACATGTTTGTATGATCATATCCCATGATTCCCCTATGATCCCATGACACCCTAGTGCCTTTAATCAATTGTTTACACCCCTTTAATTCATCTTGCTTGTTTATTTTCATTGTTATTTTAGTTTAGTAACCTTCTACATCAACCCAATTTGTGACACCCCTTAGACACCACTAGTTACAATAGAAATCTCATTTCAACTCCCGTCCCTTGGGATCCGACCTTTACTTGCCTCTTTACTAATTGTAGAGTTGCTTGTTAAGCTATAAATTGTGTTTTGATTCGACCGTGACCAACGACCACATCTATCTATTTGTGAATGCTAAACGGACCGATAAAAAATGGCGCCATTGCCGGGGACGGTGTTTGTTTGATTTAGATTTCCTTTTTGTTATTAGTTGTGTCTTTCTTCGCCTTGAGGAAGTAAAAATCCTCAAGGTTTGTTCTAATCACTTTTCGAGTTGTTTGATATTTTGCGAGATGGATTTCATAGACTTTTTTGTAGAGGACCATTTGAGTATCCCCTACTTCAAGGATCCCATGCAAGCATTAGAAGCCTTAGAAGCAAGTAAGGCTAAGAGCATGTATTGGGAGTTGGAGGTGGATCTCTTCGAGGCCGCTCTAGCTAACAAGGAACTCACTCATACACAATCCGAGTTGGTGCATAATATTCTAGTAGAAGCATGTCAACCCGTAGAGGATGAGCAATCCATCCTAGAGGATATATTGCAAACTCAAGAGCAAGAGGAACCCATCATGGGATTTGAATATGATGAGGTTGATGAAAGTGAAGTTGAGTATGCTATGAGAATGGAATGTTTAATGGAGATGGAGAAAATTCTCAATGAAACTCCGAAGGAAGAAAGTAAGGTACAAACTCCTACTTTGAAACCCCTTCCCCCAAATTTGAAATATGCTTACCTTGATGAATCAAAGACCAAACCCGTGATTGTTAATGATAGACTTGATGATGACCAATTGGGAAAATTGCTTAATGTGTTGAAACAACATGAGAAGGCTATAGGTTATAGTCTAGATGACCTTAAGGGGATAAGTCCCGACTTTTGCATGCATAGAATTCATCTAGAGGACGACCATAGACCTACCATTCAACCCCAAAGAAGATTGAACCCCCACATGCAAGAAGTTGTCAAAGGAGAGGTCATGAAATTACTTGATGCGGGAATCATATATCCCATATCGGATTCTTTGTGGGTTAGCCCGTCCAAGTGGTACCTAAGAAAGGAGGTACCACGGTAGTGACAAATGAAAAGAATGAATTAATACCCACAAGAATGATCACCGGTTGGCGTATGTGAATTGACTACCGGAAATTAAACTCCGCAACAAGAAAAGATCACTTCCCCTTACCATTCATTGACCAAATGCTTGAGAGGTTAGCCTCTAACAAATTCTTTTGTTACCTTGACGGGTATTCGGGATTCTTCCAAATCCCTATACACCCGGATGACCAACATAAGACCACCTTCACGTGCCCTTATGGCACTTTTGCATATAGGAGGATGCCTTTTGGATTATGTAATGCCCCCGCTAGTTTCCAAAGATGCATGATGAGTGTCTTCTCCGATTACCTAGAGACCATAATGGAAGTTTTTATGGATGATTTTAGTGTTTATGGAAAGGACTTTGACTCATGCTTGCATAATCTTTCTCTTGTATTGCAAAAATGTGAAGATGCTAGTCTTGTTTTAAATTGGGAAAAGTGTCATTTCATGGTTAATGAAGGAATTGTTTTGGGTCACTTGATTTCGAAAAAGGGCATCGAGGTCGATAAAGCTAAAGTTGAGGTGATAGAGAAACTCCCACCTCCCGTTAATGTTAGAGGGGTGAGAAGTTTCCTCGATCACGCGGGTTTTTATCGTCGTTTCATAAAAGATTTTTCGAAAATAGCAAAACCCCTCACTCAACTTTTGCTTAAAGATGCCCAATTCCAATTTACTGACGAGTGTGTTGAAGCTTTCAATAGAATCAAAGAAGCATTAATCTCGGCACCAATCATTCAACCCCCGAATTGGGAGTTACCCTTCGAGATTATGTGTGATGCTAGCAACTACGCCGTTGGAGCGGTTCTTGGCCAACGGGTAGGGAGAGCTCTTCATGCCATCTATTACATAAGCAAAACCCTCGACCCTTCTCAAGTAAATTATGATACAACCGAAAAGGAGCTTCTTGCCATTGTATATGCTTTGGACAAATTCCGTTCCTACTTACTTGGATCCAAGGTGATTGTATTTTCGGATCACCGTGCTCTTCGACATCTCTTGATAAAGAAGGAGGCAAAGCCAAGATTGTTGAGATGGATTTTGCTTCTTCAAGAATTTGATTTGGAAATAAGAGACAAGAAAGGAGCCGAGAATGTAGTGGCGGATCACTTGTCAAGAATCCGGTTTCATGATGAAAATGGAGAAACCCCGATCAATGACTCATTTCCCGACGATATTTTGATGGCTATTCAAACACAACTTGAAAGACACATCACCCCATGGTTTGCCGATTATGCCAATTATATTGTTGGAAAAGTGCTCCCTCCAAACTTGAACCACAACCAAAGGAAGAGATTCCTATTCGAAGTGAAGAGGTACTTTTGGGATGACCCAAACCTCTACAAGGAGTGTAGTGATGGGCTCTACCGGAGATGCATCCCTCAATGGGAAATCCAAGGAATCTTGGAAGGATGTCATTCATCACCCTACGGTGGGCACCATGGAGCAAGAAGAACCGTTGCAAAAATCCTCCAATCGGGCTTCTATTGGCCTACAATGTTTCAAGATACAAGAGAGTTCATCATTCATTGCGGTGCTTGTCAAAGAACGGGGAATATATCTTGGAGGAACGAAATGCCACAAAGAGGCATCCTAGAGGTAGAAATCTTCGATGTTTGGGGAATTGACTACCAAGGACCCTTTGTGACATCCAATGGGAACAAGTACATCCTTGTGGCCGTCGATTATGTCTCAAAGTGGGTGGAGGCAATTGCCACCCCAAATGATGATGCGAAAACGGTCACCAAGCTTTTCAAGAAGATCATTTTCCCAAGATTTGGAGTTCCTAGAGCAATCATTAGTGATGGAGGAACACATTTCCATGAGAAAAAGCTTGCATCCCTTTTGACCAAATATGGTGTTCAACATCGAACCGGCTTGGGGTATCATCCTTAAACAAGCGGTCAAGTGGAAATTTCAAATAGAGAGATCAAGCAAATCCTTGAAAAAGTTGTGAACAAGACTCGGAAAGATTAGAGCACAAAGCTTGATGATGCTCTTTGGGCTTATAGGACGGCCTACAAGACTCCCATAGGAGCCTCCCCCTACAAGCTTGTATATGGAAAAGCATGTCATTTGCCAATAGAATTGGAGTATAAAGCTTATTGGGCAATCCGAGCACTCAATATTGATCTCAAATTGAGCGGTCAAAGGAGGATGATTCAAATCCAAGAGTTGGAAGAATTCCGACTACAATCCTATGAGAATGCAAAGATTTATAAAGAAAGAACAAAATTACTTCATGACAAAAGAATTCGACAAAAGGCCTTGCACAAGGGAGACAAAGTCCTTCTATTCAATTCCCGCTACCGACTCTTTCCGGGAAAGTTTAACTTTAGATGGATGGGTCCTTATGTGATAACCGAAGTTGGGAAATATGGAGATTTCGAACTCAAGGCCGAAGATGGAAGCAAGTTCAAGGTCAATGGTCAAAGGTTGAAGCCATACTATGAAGGAGCATTCATTGGAGAGGTCGAGGCTACCTACCTCGGGCCTCCTCCCCCTTGAAAGGACCATCCAAGGGAGAGTTTGGTGGAGTCCTCCCTAAACCACCATTTGTAAATATACTAACCCTCTAACTTGTATTTATTTATTGCATTGGTTTTAATAAGTAGCATAGACTCTTTTCATGAGCGTAAGTGAGGGAGGGTCACTAATGAGTTTTTGAATGAAGGAAGGAACAAATGCCCAAGTGTGGGGACGCATGGAAGAAAAAAGAAAAAGTCAAAATTCGTTGCGTGAATCCGTGCGGATTTCAGAGAATCCGGCCGTCTTGTCAGAATCCGGGCGTATAGGGAAGAAACCGCACGTCCAGCTACGCTGAGAAATTGAAGATTTTCGGGATCGAGGTCGAATCCGAAGGCGTCTGTGAAGAATCCGTACGTCTTGAGGAATCCGGCCGGATCTGAAGAAAGACGCCCGTCTTTTCTACCTGTGCATTTCAAGAAAAATCTCTGTACTGAAATCCGCCCGTCTTCTCAAAAAGACGCCCGTCCCACCTGTGAAGAATCCGAGCGTCTTATGCTCGGGACTCCCATCTTATGGCGTCAAAATTTTGGGATTTTACTACGTGGCGAGAATCCGGGCGTATTGCCCGTAATCCGCCCGTCCGTGAAGAGAGAATCCGAGCGTCTTCTCTTTAAATCCGCTCGTCTTCTCGTTGTTTTTCAACCCGACTTTTTCCAATTAAATTACCACCCCACCACACATACTTTGACACATCACTATTCCTTCCACTTACCCTATAAAACCCACCTCCTTATGACTCCCATACATATCCAAATCACTCTCTTTGCCCTCAAAATTAAAAATCCCCAATTTTCTAGGGTTTCAAATTCTCAATCAACAAGGAACATCCTTAGCAAATCTTCAAATCAAAAGAACCCAACAAAAGAAGCAAGAATGGCACCAAGGAGATCCTCCTTTAGAAGTGCAAGAAGACCAAGGATGGTGGGAAGTTCCTCTACCTCACATCTCAACACCATTAGAAGGGAACATGTAGAGATTGTAGATCTCACAAGGCTCGATGATTTCTCGAATGTGGAATTCCTTGATGATGTGCAACGATTGGTCTTCCACCGACTCTTAAGTAAGAATATTCTTCCCACTAAATTTCTTTGTCATGATACTTTAAGAAAGCTTGGAATTTTTCACCAAGTAGAAGCACTCTTTGAGGTTTTTGGTCTTTCGACTCTCTTTCGCATGTTTGAACCAACCTATCGGTTCCTTGTGCTAGAATTCTTAAGCTTTTTGAAGATTACAACCGTAAACAAAGTGATATGCATAGATTTTCGGTTAGAAAATGTTTCTAGGATGATGACCCTTGTCGAGTTTGCCAATGTGTTCGGACTTGATGTTTCGCCTACCCGAACATCAAAGCCCAAAAAGTATAATGTTGCACCATTGTGGAGGGCCATGACGGGCCGGGATTTCATTCTTACCAAAGAGTGTCTTGCTTTTCACATCCAAAACCCGATCTTGAGGCTTACATATCGATTTCTTTCGGGTACTCTTTTCGCCCGTCGAGATCCGGCCATTGTCAACCAATTGGACCTTGTATTTATGGAATCATACCTCAACATTCAAGGGAGATATAGGTATCACTTCAACGCACCTCTAGTTTTGCTAGAGAAGTGGGCAAGGTTTAGAAATGGGGATGATGATGGAATGAAGCACATAGTGAATGGTGGACTCATAACTAGACTTGCAAAGCACTTCAACCCAAGGTTCAATGAGAACAATGAGTACACTCCACTTACGGGGGAAACAAGAATTAATGAAGATCTACTTGTCGTCCAACACCATTGGATAACCCTTGAGGGGGTTGATAAGAGGATAAAGTGGTTGACAAAAGGGAGCGATCCACTCTATCTCCCAATACACGATCTACCTCGGGTCTCCCCAAGAAGAGGAAGCTTGTCCCCAATGCCCTCCTACCTCATCCCAAGTCAAACAAGGCAAACTCCACCTCCACAAAATCCACCACCACAACAAGAACAACAAACTCAAAATGAGAAGATAAAAGTGCCTCCTTACCCCTTTCCCTACCAACCATATAACCATCCAAATCCCTTCATCCTCCCCCGTGACGACTTTGTCACGGGAATTTTGCAAGATTTACACTACCGTCAATATGAGACCTCCGTGGACACTTATTATGCTCTTTACCCCCAATACTATGAGATGGCTCAAAAAGGACGGATTAGTGAGGAAGGAGCTTTCCCCTCATGGGCTCAAATGGAATTACTCTTTCCCAACTCGGAGAAGGCTAATGAAGGGGCGAACGGTCGCAAAGGGGAAGAAAGTGGGGATTCTTGTGGAGGTGATACGGTGAAGCTTGAGAGTGAAGATGAATTCATGGATCCAAGTTTAAGTGATGCTTCAAAGGATATTTGGGATAGCGATATAGAGGGAGATGATGCGGATGCCTAGGAGACTACTTCATCACTAGGTGGAGCAAGCATGAGCGGCCACCTAAGTTCAAGTGAAGTTCTCTCATCTCTTCTCTTTATCTTTATTTTTCATGAAAAGAAGTTTGTGTCTATATCTCTTTGTATTTTTATTTCATTTTGATCATTGATGGTTTAGTCCTAGCAACATCAAAGGACTCACACCTCGGTACCATTGAGGTGTTCTTTATTGTTCCCATTTGTAAAATCCAAAATGACAAACTAGTTTCATGCATAGCATAGTGTGTGCATGAACTATACCCATCCTTGGACATTAGCAATAGTGTCTCACTCGGTTTGGGGAAGTTAATGCATACACAACGGGAGGTAATCTAAATTATCCTCTCCGTCATAACAAAAAAAAAACCATGCATCATGTAGTGTAGCTTAGTATAGAATTGCATTTAGTATAGAAATCATGCATCATCTTTGCATAATTTCCATCATTTTGGCCATTGAGGATAATGCCCATATTAGTGTGGGGATGGGAATTCTAACATTTAACTCTTATTCAAAAACCCATAAAAATTGAAAAAATTCAAAAATCATAAAAATTGAAAACCCAAAAACAAGTTCATTTCCTTTGTATATATTGTCTTGTATATATTGTGTTTGTTTTATCCTTGTTCACATTGATTGACTACGCCACATCCGAGACATGAGGATATTGAAGACCGCATGGTATGATCTTTCCAATCTCCTTTTTCCTCTTTATGTTAATGACTATGTGGCTTTATTTTGATTGATGCGGTAAAAACAATGTGAACTTAGGACTTGCATTTAGTTTATATGTCATATTAGTTGGTAGAATCACTTGCATTAGGATGTTTATATGTTAGTTGCATCATGGCATGTAGTTTGCATGTTAGAAAAATTTTGCGAAACCGTCTACTTGGGAAGCTTGACAAGTGTATATAGGCCCTAGTAGATGCTTTTTCTTCTTAAGACTTTGCTTGTTAGAATACTTGTAAAACACCCTAGGATGTTTCATGCTAGTATCCTTTGACCCATGGATTAAGGCCTAGTCAAGAGTACCTTGTGGTGTGATAACTCCTTGGCTACCGTTTATTCCAAGGTGACCCTTGAAACCATGCATTCATCCATCATCCATGTTCTACCATACATTTTTGTCATCAAAGGGAATGGGCACAAAAAGAAATCAATTTGAGTTCAATGAAATGAAAAGTGAAAGAAAGTTTGCAAAAATGCATCAAAAGAAAAGAGGAGCAAAAATAGACTCCTAAAGCTTCAAATATAAGGCACCCTCGTTACTAATTGGGGTGACTTTGAAAATGTTCAAAAAGAAATGCAAAAAGTTGTCAAGTATTGAAATGCCAAAAATCAAAAAGAAATGGCAAAGCAAGTGTTCTCAAATGTCAAATGCCACATGAAATTGGGGGGAAAAACAAAAACAAAGCAAACTCCCAAAATGAAACTCAAATTCTATTGATCCCTTTATCCATCATATCCATTTTTGTGCATGGTAGAGAGGGACGACCCTTCTTCTTGTCTAGGCAAGAGGGGGAATTCCGCGATCCTCCAGTGTTTCTAACACCATAGGGAGTCTACTCTTGACAAAAGCATTTAACGATTGAGGACAAAGGTACCCTAGCTTGACACATTTTGGAGGTGATTTATTGGTATCCTTCTAGGCTTAGTAGTTTGAATAAATTGCATCTATGAAGGATTGTGTACCCTTGAATTGCTTCCCTTGTAGGTAATTTCCGCCACTTAGATGAGGAAAGTGGCTATTCGTTTTGTAGATGCATCCATTATATGTTTTTGTGTGCCTAATGTTTGGATGTGTCGCCATTTTGGCAAGACCCACCTTGCCTTGCAAGAAGGCATCCTACCTCATGGTTGTCTTGTTGTGAGTTGAAGGGGCGGAGTGAGACCCGCTAATTGTCTCATATCGGCTATATTATTAGGATAGGTTAGTATTGGTCCTAGTCTTTGTCACCTCTTTACTCGGGACGAGCAAAGGTTCGGTTTGGGGATATTTGATGTGACCATAATTGGCGCATATTTAGCCCTCGAATTACCCTTGTTTTCATGCTTTTTAGTGCTTATTTGGGTCATTTCTTATCTTTAGTTCTTTGTTTTGCATATTCTTTGAGATTTTGATCCTTTGGTAGGAAAGGAGTAAGAATCTTGCTTTTTCGTGGCAAAACAAGACTAAATTGATCAAATTCAATGACCAAGCATCAAGGAGAGACAAGATTAGAAGGCCTTTGTACATATCATAGTAGAAGAGCAATGTTGAGAAAAGATCCTTGAGTCCCCAAGGAAATCCCCAAGGAATTTATGAAGAAAAGGGAAGAAAAAGAAGAAGTATCACTGATCGACAATCCGAGCGGATTGTCGCAATCCGCCCGTCCCACCTATCCACAATCCGAGCGTCCCAGCTGGAATCCGCTCGGATTCCCCCTCAACAATCCGCCCGGATTCCCCAGAATCCGCTCGGATTCCTTCGACCAAATCCGGCCGTCCCGACCCTAATCTGCCCGGATTCCACCACAGCGCGGGTTGTCTTCTTCAAGCTACGAAAAGAGAAGCCCTTCTCTCCAAAAATACCAGCTTCTCCTTGCTCTACTTAAAAAGTGTAATTACTAGTTTATCCCTTAGTTAACCCTAATGCATCCTCCCTAATTTTCACTATAAATACCCCATTAGTCTAATTAGAGGAGCATGTTCTTCTTATCAATAATTAGTGTAGTTAATATCAATCAAATCTCTTTTCAATATTGTAATCAAGTATTAATCAAGTTTTAATCCAAGTTTTAGTTCTTTAATCTCTCTTTTGTTCATCCTTTATTTTGGGTAATTGAAGATTATTTGGGTTATTATTGGGAGATTGACAACCTCTCAATCTAGCATTCAAGTACTTCTATTATTCTTGCTTTATTATTGGAATCATTAGTAGGTATAATCTCTTAATCCCTTATTTAATTATTGTTAATTACTTTCATTTATTCATCATGTTTCATATTGTTGGTATGATTGATAACCTTGCTAGCATGATCAACATGATAATGAGTGAGTAGTTTCTTAGCTAGGGTTAATGGGTGATTAGGGGAAACCAACATGGGGAATGATTCATGCTTAAATTAATATGCTTTCATATCTTATTTGCTTGCTTGTTTTGATCTCAACTCATGCACATGTTATATTTGATGAAATGCTAAGCCTATGAATCCTTGCATTTACTATCATCTCCTATCTTTTCAATGAGACTTGTAAGACATAACCCAACTCGAGTCTCATTAGACCATGCATGTTGTTGAGTAGGGAAGATTAAGTCGACTTGTAGGTGTTGTACAATCTAATCGATTCGGCTCCGGGACCCATACTTTCCTAGGATTGTAAGATATAACCCAACTCAATCTATCACAACAATAATTGCTTGCTTATAATTTGAGAACATGTTTGTATGATCATATCCCATGATTCCCCTATGATCCCATGACACCCTAGTGCCTTTAATCAATTGTTTACACCCCTTTAATTCATCTTGCTTGTTTATTTTCATTGTTATTTTAGTTTAGTAACCTTCTACATCAACCCAATTTGTGACACCCCTTAGACACCACTAGTTACAATAGAAATCTCATTTCAACTCCCGTCCCTTGGGATCCGACCTTTACTTGCCTCTTTACTAATTGTAGAGTTGCTTGTTAAGCTATAAATTGTGTTTTGATTCGACCGTGACCAACGACCACATCTATCTATTTGTGAATGCTAAACGGACCGATCACCTGATGAATTGGAATGTAAGGCTTGGTGGGAAATTCGTGAGCTTAACTTTGATCCTAAGTTGTGTGGTCAGAATCGTCTTTTGCAGCTAGATGAGTTGGAAGAGTTTAGGCTAAATGCCTATGATAGCTCGCGCATTTACAAAGAAAAGACGAAGAGATGGCATGACAAGAGAATTCTACCTCTGGAGTTTCATGTTGGGCAAAAGGTGCTGTTGTTTAATGCCCGATTGAGATTGTGCCCTGGCAAGCTGAAGTCCAGGTGGAGTGGTCCTTATACGGTGACAGCTGTTACCAAATTTGGATCCGTGGAGCTCGAAGACTCTGAAGGTAGTAGGTTCAAGGTGAATGGGCAATATGTGAAGCATTACCACGAGGCAAATGAAGCAGACAATCGTGTTGAAGTCTTGTACTTCGACGAGCTTGACGCGCCAGTTATTTGATACCAGATAGGTCGTGCGGGACCTCATAAACCAGCGCTCTCCGAGAGGCAGCCCGGACTGTTTTATTGTACTTGTATTGAACATTTTATTTTTCTTTAGCTTTTTGTTGAACTTTAGACGCTGTTTTACGAACTCTTTATGCTCTCCTTGCTTTTAAACGCGTATTTTGAAGGTCCAGTCACTCGATCGAGTAGTTTTTCTAGTCGATCGAGCACTATTGGGGGATTATTCACTCGATCGAGTGATATATTTACTCGATCAACCAGATGCAAAACCACGCTTCCTTGATCGAGTAGTTTTTTACTCGATCGAGTTCTTCCATTTAGCAGTTTACTCGATCGAGCAATTCTGATTTACTCGATCAAATGGTTTCGTCTTCCAGCAGCTATTTTACGTCTTTGGAGCTACTGCTTGACTTTCTTTGACCTCCCATGTTCATGGTCGGTTTGGGGAGGTCCCTCCTTATGACGTTTTGTAAGTTTTCCGACTCCACTTCTCCTTTTCTCTTCAGTTTGCATTTCTTTCCCTATTTTTGGTACAATGAGGGCATTGTACGGTTTGGTTTGGGGAGGTATGCATCCATATCTGTGTCTGCATGTTTTTATTGCATTTCCGTTTGCACGTTTAATTATTTCCGCATGCATTGTTGTTTTAATTAATTCAAAAAAATCACATAAAATTCAAAAAAAAAATTTATGTTTAATTTGAGTCGGAACACTTGAACTTTGACGCTACATTGAATCCTTACTTGAGCCTTGCATATTCTTGACATTTAGTTGGCATGATTATGTGCATGATCTACGAGTTTTTGTTTCTCTCTTATCTGAACGAATAGACTTGATTCTTATATCGGCAAGCTACATTACATTCTGAGGTTAGAGCTTATTAAACTGGTGACATTCATGACCGGTTTCATTTAGGATGTGAGTAGTACTCCCCTTAAGGCGTGTAACATCAATTTGCATAAGCATGAGTCTAGGCTTCTTAATACCTGTATGCATTCGGTCTGTGGATGGTGACACATGTTAGGAGAGGCAGTTCCCTTTATTTCATTCTACCCATGAGCCCCACATAGCCAAATGGCCTTTTTGTCCTATAAGCTACTTTCTATAATACTTCCTACCATAGCCGAACTAGTGACGAGTAGCTGTTTGGAATGTTTTACCGCAGTTTGGTTATTTTTATCTGATTTTCGGCAGTTGGTGGAAGAATTGAAGGGAATGAAAAAAAAATGAAATGAAAAAGAAAAAAGAGAACGAAAAAGAGAACGAAAAAAGATAAGAAAAAAAAAAGAAAAAGAAAGAAAAATCATGTGTGGAAAAAATGAGAAATTGTATAATGATTTTCACTCCCATGTTTTATTTATATTTTATAGGGAGTTGACGAGTTTGTTTTGGTGTTTCGTGAGTAGAGTGCATGGTTTTTGCACCGTTTCATCTTGTTATATTGAGTACGAAGTTGGGATGCAGTTTATATTTGGATCCGTTGTTGCTAGCCCGGCTATTAACTCCACATATCCAAATTCATCTTAGCCCCTTCTTACCCATTACCTCAGTTACCCAAATGTAAGTCCTCGGCATGTGTCTTGGTCAATAGTATGGTTGGAATGCGTATGTATGGTTGTAGAGACTTTATTCATGTTAACTGCATGCATGTTCTTATAGGTCGAGTTAGGTGAGTGTCTTCACTTCTTTCTATCTTTCACATATATACTCACCTTTTGCCTAATTTTGAGTGATGAGCGACCCGTGAGAGTCCGATATCTTTTGAGTCTTGCAAGGTCGACGGTTCAGTAAGTTTGAAACATTGATTTAACTCGTTTGCACTTCTCATTTGCCACTTTGTCAGTTGTTGCATTAAACTGGTTTTAGTGGGTGATTTGTAGCTGATGTGTTGGTCCCCTTCCACTGTTCATTCTTAGTGGCATTCATATTTTGCTTGGGGACAAGCAAATGTTTGGTTTGGGGAGATTTGATGCGTGTATTTTATATAAGGTTTTTACCTCATTTTTACACGCATTTCTGTACTATTTATGTAGCATCTAGCTACAAATACCCCCGAATATTCTACTTTGGTTCGTTTTATGTAATTTGCAGGAATAAACCAAAGAGGAGCTAAATCGAGCCTTAATTCGTCCCATTTGCATGCATTTATGAAGAACGAGGAGCCGGAGCTTGGAAATCTAACACTTGGAAGACGCGTGATCTAGTTTCGGGAAGTATTTTGATGTCTTACGTGCCAAGATAGCTCGATCAAGTGACTTTCTACTCGATCTAATGCTTTATATACTCCAAGTTGCTCGATCGAGCAGTTCAAGTATACACAAGAGAAGACTTTGCAAGGAGTGCTCGATCGAGTGGTTTATTTCCACTCGATCGAGTGGTTTGGTGTTAGTTTGCTCGATCGAGTGGTTTATTTCCACTCGATCGAGTAGTTTATCCTGCTTTAGTTTATTTTCCGCCTAATTTCGTATAGGCTTTTGTAATTAGTCCATAGATTAGGTTTAGAGTGGATTTTCCGTATAAGACTGAAGGAGTGAACAACGTAACTCCTCTCTTGGCTCTCTCATTCATTTTTACTCTATCACTTTCTACTGTTCTTAGATTTGGTTCTTCCTTTACACTTTGCTACTAGGATTTGGATTCACAATTGGTATTATTATTCTTCTTTAATCCTTTAATCTTAATTATTGTTATTGTGTTGCTATTCCTCTCTTATTACTTCATCTCTACCTTATTCAATCCTTTTAGCTTGTTATTATGTTTAGTTCCAATTATCTATATGTTATTGTTAATTCAACGATGATGCGCAGCTAATTCCCCTCCGCTAAGACTAAAGGGGATCTATAATTATGAAGGGATAATAATCGATTTATTGGGTTAATGCTGGTATAATCTTTGTTGTTAACTGCTGCATTTATCTGTATCTGACTAATTGAGTCGACGCAATTAGGCATTTATATCATAGTGACCCTTAACCTGGACCGAAAGGTTGGAAAAGGCGAGACTAAATAGGGTATTATAGTTAGGGAGAAAGCTAAGCTATTTGTGCTTTAGGGCGAATTGGGACCGAAAGGAGATATTCACTGCCCCTCAGACCGTATTTGCATTGACCTGAGACCTAGATTACTTGACCGAATAATTATGGTGAACCGTCTGTCTTAGCTGTTTTCTCTTCTTGGTTAATCTTATTTCTCTTATTCTTATTTATCTTCCTTGCTCTCATTAGTTTAGAACAATCAATTAAAACCCCCCAATTTGGTTACCGAGACGAACTTAGACAAAGTTGACATTTTCCCATCTCCCTGTGGAGATCGACCCGACTTCCCTAGCTATATTAATTAGAGCCAGTTGGTATTTTTGATAGGTATACGACTACCGTGTCACTCGGCCAGTCTTCCAAGTCAACAATTCAAGATAAAACATTTGAAGCTGAAGCTGAAAAATTACCTCTACCTGGGAATGAAGGCACTGGTGAGTTTGTCCATAAACTTGCGCTTTCCGCAAAGGCAATGGCTCAAGATTTTGCGGACTACAAATCACTTTCTAGTCAAGCTCCCTCCAAACTGCCTTCAACAACAACAGTGAAGAAACTAGTTGCAACTGTAGACAGCATAACAGAAGGTTTTAAGTTATCTCAACAAGAGGATGATGCTGAAAATGTGAAGGATGTGAAGAATGAGGAAAAGGTGTCGGACATTGTGGATGAGAATATCGTTGAGAAAGTGGTTGACGATATTCATGAGAATGTGGAGAAAGCTGGGGAGAATGTGGAGAAAGCTGGGGAGAATGTGGATAATTTATATGGGTGGACTGAGGTTGATTTGTTGGCGGCATTGGATGCGATGGGTGAAGCTTTGCAACCAATAGCGCCACATCATTCACCGCCACCAAATGCAGAATACCCATCCTTTAGGCTCCTAGGAGCTGATGACCATTTGTTGTCTCAACCTGAGCCTCGAGCGACACATATCTTTCGCCGTGTCATCCCTCCTTGTGGATGTCATCCCTCCTTTCACTGAGCCCACTCTTTTGGTAGGGAACACATCCTCTCACGCTGCTCTGGATGATGTTCAACCTGACAAGGACGTCACTGAGCCTACAATATTGAGATAACAGCTACTCCTCCTACTCCTCCTACTACTGTGGTACGGAACACAACTCTTGATGTTATTTCTCTACCAGATACTCCACTTGTTTCAACAATCAATAAACCATCTGTCAGTAAACGATCTGTCAGTAATGTCTATATTCGTCGATCGCCACGTCATTTAGCAAAGTCGATTGCCAGTGTTCCTTGCAAAACCCCAACTACTGCTGCAATCCCATTTCCCTTATCTTCATTACCAATTGAAGAGGATGTTCCGGGTCGTGGTAAGAGAAGGGTTGTAGTTCAAACTGAAGTTTTTTTATCGCCCTATTTGCAAAGAAATCTTAATATTTTTAGGGATTTGAATCAAGCCGAGAAACAAGTATTAGATTTTATACTTAGCGAATCATATGATGAAACGGAGATTCTTTTCCAAAGTCAATGTCAGACTTTGACAAGGAGCCAGTTGAAGCGTGTGGCTGAAGGCGATCGGATATCATCTCATGTCATAGATGTGTATTGTGAGATCTTAAATAGTATTGAGATATTCAAATCCCGGACTTCCCCTTCTCGTTTATTTGTGTCGTATAGAAATGAAAGTGTTAATCTTATTACTCTCTACTTTATCCAATTCTCCAAGTCTATTTTACATGATGTTGACTTCTAATCGTTACTCATACTGATCTTATTTTTTGTTCCCAGTGTCTCTCCAATGTTGATGTTTCTGCAGTTCAACTAGTAAGTCTTTGATTTTGGTCTGCTTATATTTCAACTTAAGTTTATTTTTGTCTTTTTTATTCACTGCATTTTTGTCTTTTAAATTCAGTTTACTTTTTGTCCTTTTTCAGGTTTGCGCTCCAATAGTCTCCGCCTCATGCCCACCTTTCTTGATTTGTATCGACCTCAGAACTAAAAGTAGCAAAGTGCAAATCATCCATCCTATGAAAGGTAGATCTGTTGATTATTCTTGTTTTATACAACCTGTGGTACGTCTATTGTTTCCATTTTGCTTAGGAGAATGTGTGTTATTGTGATTCTACTAGGAAATGACTTTGTGAATGTATGACTTTATTTTGTGAAGCCTACACTTAAGGTTTGTGAATCTTATCACTTTAACTACTTATGTTGACCAAGTTTCACAAAAACAAGCCCTAAGATTCACTGAACAAGGTCTGAGATTAACAAGATAAGGTCTGAGATTCACAAAATTAAGAGCAAAATAAATGATTTTAAACCACTTATGTTGACCAAGTCTCACAAAACAAGCCCTAAGATTCACTGAACAAGGTCTGAGATTCACAAAATAAGGTCTAAGGTTCACCAAAAAAGGAAAAGGGCAAAATAGGGGACTTTTTGAAAGTAGGCCTTTATTTTGTGAATCCTACATCTTATTTTGTGAACCTATGGTCCTTTACCATTTCACTCCAAGTTTTACAAACTAAGATGTATAGTTCAACTGGTGCAATTTCGTAGCTAGTGTCTGTTTTGACAGTAAGTACCTTGCATGATTCCTAGATAGTGTGTTGTACCTCACAAAATAAGTTTTATTTATACCTGTGCTAAGAAAGACTAATTTCTCTTTTGTTCATACAGAAAGAAAAGCTCATCCGGCTTCTTAAACCAAAGTTTCAAAGATCGACAAGTATTTTGTGACGCCCAAGTGTTTATCCCAAAATCAAACCTAACCGATGAAATAGATAATGGCCTCTATTTATTGAACATATTGGAGAATTACAAAGGAAACAAAAGTGAGTGTCCAATAACCATATATACTGTAAGATTACTTTTTCAACTCTATTTATACATTGATAAATATAAATTTTTATAAGTTTGCAACACATTATTATTCCCCTTTTTCCATTTATAGGAAGCTCAGGTGAAGCGTTTTGCATTGAGGGTGTGCTATCACATTATTACATGTGATAAGAACGTATTAAGAGATAGAGTGAAAAAAGATGCACTAGAATGGAGTCGTGTACCGCTGTAAGAACCTTCTTCTTTTAATATTATCAAATTTTTCTTGTAAAACCTTTACATTCTTTAGTACTTTAGTTGATTAAATAATCTTATATGTTCGTATTGTGGCAGTGGCTCTCGACCACTTCCTTACAGTGACCAGCAATTGTTGGATTATATTTGCAGATCAAAATCGGCACAAATTAAATTGTAATGAGTTTGCTTTTGATCGGCACAAATTAAATTGTAATGAGTTTGCTTTGATTTTACAATATAAAAATTATATGATTTTGCTTTGATTTTACAATATAAAAGTTATATTGTGAGAGATATTGACTAATTGTATTTCCTCATTATTTAAGTGATACTATGGTGTCCACTCTGTGGATGGAAGTCACAAGACATGCTTTACAGACCCTTGGACCACGTGGCTTTGTTATGGATCAGGTAAGTATCATTTTCCTTTCCTTTTTCTTTTCATGTTTCATTTTACTTTTTTTGTGAATCCTAGAACTTGTTTTGTGAATCCTAGAAATTATTTTATGAATCCTGGAACTTGTTTTGTGAATCTTGGAACTTATTTTGTGAATTCTAGAACTTGTTTTGTGAATCCTGGACCTTATTTTGTGAATTCTGGACCTTATTTTGTGAATGCTAGAACTTATGTTGCGAATCCTTTACCTATGTTTTGTTAAATTTGATTTTGTAGGTGATTGATATGTTTGGAGTTAAGTCCACACTCGGTAGATCAGATCTCCTCTACTTGCCAACCACAGTATATGTGAGCTTCAAATCCTTTAGATGTTGATATTCAAGTATTTGCTTTCTTAATGTTGCTTCGCGCTGGTTTATTAAAATGATCCTACTTTTGTCACATGCAGACCGTTCATGAAGAACGCAACCCAGCTATTTGGGGTCAATACCTGAAGTCTAATTACATTCCATTTGATGGGAGAAATATCCAAAAGGTGAAAGATACCTCTTCTGCTATTTATGTTCTTTTTTATTTATTTTCGTTCATGTGTATTGTTAATTGGTTTGTCTATTGCAGGTTTTTATCCCTATGCTTAACGATAAGTGTCATCATTGGTGGGCTTGCGTTTGTGATTTAAAGCAAAAAGTAAATGTCATCCTCGACTCGAGCACCGATTTACATGCGGATCGTGATAACCACACAGCCCACGAGATTGTATGATTTTTTCCGAAAATATTTTGGAGTATTTATCTTTAGTTTCTTAAAAATATAACCCTGTCATATTTTTATGTCCTATTGGCTTTTTCATGTTCCAGTTGTACCAAGTTTCATTTGTTCTTTGTGGTGGTTCATCTGCATTTGAACCTTTGCGGTTGATGCACATGAACCCAATTGTCAACCTTAAAGTCCCTCAACAAAAAACATGGTATGTAACCATGTATCTTCGTTTTTTAGGCTATATTTGTGTTTTTATCGTACAAGTTTGAATGATCCCTCTCTTTCCAAAACCAAGTACCCAATCCCATATTGCTGAAATGAATGGTTGAATAGTTGATCTTCACTTGAGATGTTTCTTTTACTCATAAATGTTTATTTTTTTGTAGTTTTGATTGTGGAGTGTTTGTGCTGAAATGGTTGGATGCGTTGGACAATGAAAGTTTATGGACCAACATTGAATATTTTGAGGTATAAATTTACGGGTTTTGCCTCCTACCGTGCCATTGCTACATATTAAATATATACTATACTGTATGAAAATCTCTTTTGCAGAAATTGCCTGACTATCGAAAGAAGATAATATTGGAACTTCTTAAATGGGATAAAAATACAAAAACGGTACACTTGCTTGACTTAAAATTAATGCAAAGTCCATTTGGTCATAACTTTGGTGAATATTTTGTAAATAAGTTGGGTGAAAATCTCTTAATTGTTACTTGTTTTTGATGGTATAGGTGTTTCATTGATGACATGAGAATGTTTTTGCCATCAAATGATCTTTCTCCGATGGATATGTGTTCACTGGCGGACATCCCTTGCTTCAGCAGGCCTGCTATATCTATCTTGTGTTGATGTACTCAGTATTCGAAATGGTGAAAATGGTGAAATTCGGCCATATGACCCTGTTTGTTTGTAATGGTACCATGAATTGATTAGTCTGTAGTCTTGTATTTGAGTAGTCGAGAATGTATTTAGTAGTCGAGAATGTAATCCTATAAGAAATTGTGAAACTTGGATTTGACCATAAGATGAGACGGGTGTACTTCGTATGACGGTCTTTTATTGGGAGACAAAGATGTTTAATGCAAGCCGCCTTCTCATTTGATTCGCATCTTTTTCTGTATTATGTACATTACATGATTAATGGATTCAGGTCTGGATATACCTTTGGCACAATTACATGTTTAATGTTATCAACTAAAGGCTTTACTTCATTGGGAAACAATGCAAGATTCAGGCTAAATTGGGAAACGATACTGGATTTAGGCTTTACTTCATTGGGAAACAATGACATCGACTAAAGACTAAATTTTGATCAAAATCCACATTATAAAAAAGACTAAAGACAAAATTCACAAAAATACTTAATGCTGGATTTAGGTCTAGGTTTCATAATTTTATGTTCCAGGTTCACAAGATAAGTTCAAGGATTCACAACATTGAGTAAAAGAAACATCTTAAGTGAAGATCAACTATTCAAGACTTAGTTTCACAATTTCATGCTCCAGCTTCACGTAATTAGTTCCAAGATTCTCAAAATTAGGAGTCATGTATTCTTAAGTAAAGATCCACGTGGTCCAGTTTCACAAAATTTCGCAATTTCAAATTTCACTTCAACTTCCATATTCAGTGCTCTCTCTTCAACTTCCATATTCAGTGCTCCAATTTCACATCCGTCTTCGCCATTATCCGCCATTATCATTGATCTTTTCGTCTGTCATTAGCATTACCGTTTCTACTATCGCTATCATCCGCAAATTAGGTATTTTCTATCTACTTTCTCAAGTTTCGATTCATCCTCCTTTTATTTCGTATTTTTCACCATAATTTTCAATCAACTTCTTTAATTCGTCAAATTATTGTTTTTATTATGCAGGTTTTTGTTATTGAGGGTTTAGGATTTTTGCCACTTTTTGTTATTGAGGGTTTAGGGTTTTTGTTATTGAGGGTTTAAGGTTTTTTTTAGTATATTTCGATTCTCTTGCGTATGGTTTTGTGATTAATTTATCGTTCTTTTGGATGCATGTTCTTTGGATGCATGTTCTTTGCCAGCTTTTAAATGTATTGTTGGTTAAGTTTTCAGTAGCTATATCTCATTTGCATTTCGTGAATCTAGGACCTACTTGTGTGAATCTAGGACCTAATTGTGTGAATCTCAGACCTTGTTTTGTGAAACTGGAAGATAATATTGTTATACTTGTTAATAAGTTGATGAAATCACCTTCTCTGTTTTCATTATCTTATCCTTCTATATTGCCAGTTTTTAAATGTATTGTTGGTTAAGTTTTCAGTAGCTACATCTCATTTGCATTTCGTGAATCTAGGACCTACTTGTGTGAATCTCAGACCTTGTTTTGTGAAACTGGAAAATAATATTGTTATACTTGTTAATAAGTGGATGAAATCACCGTATCTGTTATCATTATCTTATCCTTCTATATTGCCAGTTTTTAAATGTATTGTTGCTTAAGTTTTCACTAGCTACATCTCATTTGCATTTCGTGAATCTAGGACCTACTTGTGTGAATCTAGGACCTAATTGTGTGAATCTCAGACCCTGCTTTGTGAAACTGGAAGATAATATTGTTATACTTGTTAATAAGTGCATGAAATCACCTTCTCGGTTGTCAAACTTACTTAAAATGTTTACATTTTGGATTTTAGTTCTGATGTTATTTTGCCTTACTTGGTGCATAATAGGAAGCAAGCTAAAATGAATTGACGTGTTTAACCAGCTGCTGATTCTACTGAAGCTACTGAACCACTCTCTGAGCCACCTACAAAAAAGACAAGAATTTATAAAGACAGACTGCCTGTGTTGAGGACTCGGATGTCTCCTGCTGGGCTTTACAACTTTCTCAACAATAAGGAGAATCCACCATCAGATAAGCAGATTGAAGCTATACAAGAAATGGGATTTGGTTCTCTATTGCATCTTAAAACATATGTTGTTCCGGGTCACTTGACGTACTGGCTAATTTCAAATTATGACCCCTTTACAGGATCGTTGTGTGATGGAAAACTCCTTGTTTTAGAGGAAGATATCCATCTGTGCCTGGGATTGCCAATGGGTCCAAACATTGTCGAAGAAGCAAAAATTGGAGATAAGTGCCCTTCTTATGTGTCTGTTTTGGAGGAGTTCAGAAGTCAATACAAAGGTAGTTCTATTGAGGTCAAACACATTATGCAAAAGCTCTCTACACAAAGAGATGGTGGAGATGATTTCAAACGCACTTTCATCATTTATATCATCAATGCTCTTTTAGGCGGTGTTGTAGGCAATCGGGCAAGTTTGAGACTTCTTAAAAGTTTGGTAAACACTGAGTTGATCTCCGAATTCAACTGGTGCAATTTTATCAAACGTATATTGGCTTCCCAAGTTGAGTCTTGGCAAAAAGAGGAGTGGAAGACCAAAAAGCTGAAAGAAAATTGGTTTGGTGGACCTATAATGGTCTTGGTTTTTATTTATCTAGAACAATGTGTCTTCAAATCACGCCTTGTTACTCGGCAGTTTCCAACGCTCTCAACTTGGACTAAAGAAGCTATATCCCAGAGACTTAAGGAGGAAGTGAATGACAAAAAATTGGACAATAAAACTTTCGTTAGGGGTTCTATTGAGCCTCCACTGGTCATCACTCAGCATAAGGCACATGCACTTTTGCCTACTATTGAGTTTAGGCAGTGTTCAAAGCCACCGAGTGCACCTTTGCCTACTATTAAGCTTAGGCAGTCTTCAAAGCCAACAAATGAACAACAACATTCTGAAGATGAAGAACCTACTGATCCTCCTACTGAGTTTATTAATAAACTTGCGCTTTCCGCAAATGTTGATCCTCTTCTACCTAATAATTCAGGTAGTACTACTGAGTTTGTTAATAAACGTGTGGTTTCCGCAAAGGCCATGGCTCAAACTTTCGTGGAGTACAAATCTCTTGCTAGCCAAGCTCTAAGCAAACTACCTTCCTTAGCAACAATTTCTAAACTAGTTGCAGCTGTAGATGGTATGGCAGATGGTTTTAGGTTATCTCAAGAAGATAATAATGAGGAGGGTAATGTACAGCAGAGTGTGGAGGGTAATGTCCAGGAGAGTGTGGAGGGTAATAGTGGGGATAATCTAGCTGAATTATAGGAGGCATTTGACGTAATGGGTGAAGCTTTGCAACCAATACAGTCACGTCGTTCACCACCAAAACCAGAATGCCAAATCATACCACTTGGTGAACCTTCAACGTCTTGTATTCAAGCTGATGAACAATCTGATCATATTTTATCTCCCTCTCATAATACTTCTATTGATGATGTCCCTCCCGTCAATGATGAACAACTTGACAATTCTGAGCCCACAGTGGTAGCAGATGATCATCATAATCAAGAACGGTGGGTTGAGTACAATAGGAGGAGAACAAGTGTAAGAGATATGCAAACAAGTTCCAGTGCTATTGATGATGTCCCTTCCGTCAATGAGCCCACTCACCCCACTGTTACTGTTCTAGCTACTCCTGCGACTTCTACTCCTCCTCCTCCTGTGGTAGGGAACAATGATCCTCCTTCTACACACCATCGCGATGAAGGAGTTGAGGGCGTGCGATCAAATTATTACATGTTCTGAGAACAGTGAGCCCACTCACCCCACCGTTACTGTTCTAGCTACTCCTGAGACTTCTACTGCTCCTCCTCCTGTGGTAGGGAACAGTGATCCCCCTTCTACACAAATTGTTTCCGGCCTCGATAAACCATCTGCCAGTAAGGAGTTGAGGGCATGCGATAAAATTACTACATGTTCTGAGAACCTATCCAAAGAATTAGTGCAAAATGATGCACTAGAATGGCCTCGATACACTGACGTAGAATTGGTGAATTTTGTTCGAAAGAGATCAAAGAAAGATAAACAGTAATGTCATATTTTTGCTTTGATTTTTTGATTTTTTTTATTGTAATAAATATATCTACTAATTGCATTTTATCAATAATGAAGTGAGGTTATGGTGTCCACTCTGTGGATGGAAGTCACAAGAGATGCTTTGCATAGCCTTGGACCGCGTGGCCTTATTATGGATCAGGAAAGTAACCTGTTTCATTTTGTTCACGCCACTCAACCTGTTTTATTTTGTTCATGTTTCATAAAATCAGGCCACTCGATGTGTATGTTTCCTAACAGATTTAATTTTGTAGGTCATTGATATGTTTGGAATTAAGTGCACACTCGGTACAACAAATTTACTCTACTTGCTAACAACAATATTTGTCAGTCTCAAATCCTTTATATGTTGATATTCAAGTATTTTACGTTCTTAAAGTTGTTTTGTTTCTAAAATTGTGTTCTTGTGACTTGTAGGGTCTTCATCGAGAAAACAACCCCGTTATTTGGGGTTCATACATAAAGGACAATTACACTCCACTTGCTGGTAGCCATATCGACAAGGTCAAATATTTGTGATGTTTATTTTACTTATTTGTAGGTCATTGATATGTTTGGAACTTGTTTTGTGAATCTTGGAGCTTATTTTGTGAATCTTGGAACTTATTTTGTGAACTTATTTGTGAATCATGGAACTTATTTTGTTAACTTATTTTATGAATCCTTCACCTTATTTTGTGAACTTATTTTGTGAATCCTGGACCTTATTTTGTGAATATTGGACCTTATTTTGTGAATCTTGGAGCTTATTTTGTGAACATATTTTGTGAACTTATTTGTGAATCCTAGAACTTATTTCGTGAATCCTGGACCTTGTTTTGTGAATCCTGGACCTTGTTTTGTTAACTTATTTTATGAATCCTTCACCTTATTTTGTGAATCCTGGACCTTATTTTGTGAATTTTGGACCTTATTTTGTGAATCTTGGAGCTTATTTTGTGAACTTATTTTGTGAACTTATTTGTGAATCCTGGAACTTATTTCGTGAATCTTGGTCCTTGTTTTGTGAATCCTGGACCTTATTTTGTTAACTTATTTTATGAATCCTTCACCTTATTTTGTGAACTTATTTCGTGAATCCTGGACCTTGTTTTGTGAATCCTAGACCTTATTTTGTGAATCTTGGAGCTTATTTTGTGAATCTTGGAACTTATTTTGTGAACTTATTTGTGAATCCTGGAACTTAATTCGTGAATCCTGGACTTTGTTTTGTGAATCCTGGACCTTATTTTGTGAACTCCTTGACCTTAGTTTGTGAACTTGTTTTGTGAATCGTTGACCTTATTTTCTGAATCCTGGACCTTATTTTCCTTATTATAGCATTAATCTCTTGGTTTGTCTTGTACATTTACAATCTCAGGTTTTTATCCCTTTCCATAGTAACACGCCGTCGGAGCATTGGTGGGCTTATTGTGTCTGTGATATAAACCAGGGAAAAAATTTCATCCTTGACTCAAGCAGGGATATTAATGTAGATCCTGACAACAAGCATGCCAAAGAGCTTGTATGATTTTTTTTTCCAAAATATTGTTGTTATTGCCTTTTCTTTTAAAAGTATACTCCAAAATATATTTTGATCTTGTTATTGCCTTTTCTTTTTTAGTTACCTCATGTTTCATCTATTTTGGGAGAGTCATATAAATCTTTGGAGTTCATGCACACGAACGAATTTGTCAATCTCGAAGTCCCTCAACAAACAACATGGTATGTAAGCATGTATCTTTTTCCTTTTGTTAACAGATCAATAGTTATTATTTTGAACTTGTTGATTTTAAACCATTTGTTATTTTTTTGCCTAGTTATGATTGTGGAGTTTTTGTGTTGAAGTGGTTGAGTGCCTTGGACGATGATAGTTTATGGACCAAAAGTGAATATTTTGAGGTAAGTTCAAGTATACGAAAATAAAACCTTATCTTGTGAATCTCAGACATTGTTCAGTGAATCTTAGAGCTTGTTTTGTGAAACTTGGTCATTATAAGTGGTTTAAAATCAACAAGCTCTGAACAAGGTTTGAGATTCACAAAACAAGGTCTGATATTCACCAAATAAAGATAGGTTGGTTGTCTATATACTTCATTAATATATGTCGCTCTTTGCAGAAATTGCCACAATATCGAAAATCAATCTTGTTAGAACTACTTAAATGGGATAAAAATACTAAAAAGGTACACTTCATTGTCTTAAAAATGATGTGAAGTTAATTTCTTCATAACTTTGGCGAATATTTCGTAAATAAGTCGATTGTACTTGTTTTTTGTTGTATAAGTGTTTAATTAAAGAAGACAATTGTCCGTGTTGATGGGATGATGTGAAGTCATTGAGTTGAGCAAAAGTGGGTCGAGGCTGTAAAGATTGTTGCCTTCATTAACTCTTGTAAAGATATTTGATAGTTGTAAAGTCATAATAATTTTTCTGGTCACTTATGTGACTTATGTAGCTAATTTGACATTGAGTTGAGCAATTTGATCTAATTTGACATTGACATTGACATTGAGTTGAGCAAAAGTGGGCCGAGGTTCCTGTAAAGATTGTTGCCTTCATCAACTCTTGTAAAGATATTTGATAGTTTTAAAGTCATAATAAAGAGCAAAATTAAGAGCAAAATAGATGATTTTAAACCACGACCAAGTTTCACATAACAAGCCCAAAGATTCACTGAACAAGGTCTGAGATTCACAAGATAAGGTCTGAGATTCACAAAATTAAGAGCAAAATAGATGATTTTAAACCACGACCAAGTTTCACATAACAAGCCCAGAGATTCATTGAACAAGGTATGAGATTCACAAGATAAGGTCTGAGATTCACAAAATTAAGAGCAAAATAGATGATTTTAAACCACGACTAAGTTTCACATAACAAGCCCTAAGATTCACTGAACAAGGTCTGACATTCACAAGATAAGGTCTGAGATTCACAAAATTAAGAGCAAAACAGATGATTTTAAACCACGACCAAGTTTCACATAACAAGCCCAAAGATTCACCTAACAAGGTTTGAGATTCACAAGATAAGGTCTGAGATTCACAAAATTAAGAGCAAAATAGATTACTTTAAACCACGACCAAGTTTCACATAACAAGCCCTAAGATTCACTGAACAAGGTCTGAGATTCACAAGATAAGGTATGAGATTCACAAAATAAGGTCTGAAATGATAAAAATGCTTGATGCTAGATTCAGGACCAAGTTTCACAATTTTACGTTCCAGTTTCACAAAATAAGGTCCAGGATTCACAACATTGACCAAAATAAAACGAGCTTAAAACTTGTCTTCTTCGATCGTCATCTCTATTCTTCCCCTTCTTCCTCTTCTTCCGATGTGTCTCCCTATGTAAAGAATCAAAACTTTATTAGATACTTTTTAAAAAAAAAAAAAGAATTAGTAGACAATAGTAGTTGCATTTTCAATTAGAATTATACATACTTGATTCTCAGGAGGATGCTCTGCAAACTCATTTGGACAATTTCTTTTATCGTGGTGTGACATGCGTTTACACTTAGCACACAACCTTTTCGGTTTTTTTGCCTTCATAATTGCCTTATTCTTGCTGCTCACCATCCTTTTACCATACCTTTGTTTCTAGAGACTTTAGGTGGTAAGATCTTGATTTATTTTAGAGCCTTGCAGTTGAGAATGGCCTCCAATTCTTGTTCTTTGGTCAAAGGTTTTGGGTTTGGCTCCAACTTCTCTCGGAATTCTTTTATTAGCTTGGCAAACTCTCTCATATCTGACTCTTCTTCTTTTCTTTTGAGCATACCAACAGTTGCGTAAATCTCAGACCACACCCGAGAAATTCTAAATTTACTATTACCAGTAAGATCATAGTTTTCCAGGAGATTTCCATTCAAATCATAAACCGGGTTTCTGAGTGCATTCTTACTCCACCTACGCAAAATGTATTTCTCAGGTATTTCCTTAAACTTTCCCAAGCAAACCCAAATGATGTGGTTGCATAAGATCCCTTTCCTTTCAAACAATTTACATGCACAACGGACATCCATTGTTCTCCTATTGTACTCAACTGCATATCTCTTTCGCTTGTTTGCGTCCTCAACAATTAAAACTTCAAAGTTAGTTACTGGATCTGGTGGGGTGTATCCACAAACACTACACGCATTTACCGAAAATTTAACCTCCTCTTGGAAATCAAAGAACACTTCATGTGTACAGACCTTCACTACATGGGCCTCCCAGTTTGACCCGAATAGGGTTTCAGGCATTGAGTTTTGGCTCTGTGCTTCAAGAAGCTTTAGATTGTGCCTTTGTTGGTCCATGGCACTCTCAAATCTCATCCAAAATTCTACGAGAGTCCCATATTTATTTTCAAATCTCTTGAAGAAGTTATTCGAACTCTCTGATCTTTGTGTGATTTTTAAAATGTTGCCCATCGGCACATTCCTGAAATAAGCGGGTTTCCACTGATCTCGTTCCGCAAACTTGTCAGTCAACCACTTATTAGCTTCTAACGAAAACTCGCTAATGACCTTAGCCCAATTCTCTTCAAATTCCTCAGGCTATAAGTCCTCGCTCCAGACAACATTGTTCAGACGACTTAAGAAATCAGTCTCTTTGCAAATTGTGCTCTCAAACCTTGTCTGTTACTTTCTTCATAATGTGCCACATTCAAAAGCGATGTCTTGCTTATTTTAACACGGCTGCAAGTCACAAAATCCACATTATCTATTGTCAGAGATCTTTGGTCACAAATAAAGCTCTAAGATTCACTAAACAAGGTCTCAGATTCACAAAATAAGAGAATTAACAAAATAGGCAATTTCAACAACTTATGACCAAGTTTAAGAATATTAGCTTTGTGTTTCACATAACAAGCCCAAAGATTCACTGAATAAGGTCTGAGATTCACAAGATAAGGTCTGAGATTCACAAAATTAAGAGCAAAATAGATGATTTTAAACCACAACCAAGTTTCACATAACAAGCCCTGAGATTCACTGAACAAGGTCTGAGATTCACATGATAACGTCTGAGATTCACAAAATTAAGAGCAAAATAGATGATTTTAAACCACGACCAAGTTTCACATAACAAGCCCTAAGATTCACTGAATAAGGTCTGAGATTCACAAGATAAAGTCTGAGATTCACAAGATAATGCCTGAGATTCACAAAACAAGGTCTCAGATTCACTGTAACATCCGCGAATTTCCCATTTTGACATTTAAAATTTATTAAACCGTTTAATCACTTTATTATATATTTTTGAATTATTCAATTTAATTAATTTTATGTCAAACACGATTTTTATAAACGTATTATATAAAAGCTCGTTTATATAAAAATACGTACGATTAAATTATATCTTTAAGGCATGATTTATATAATAATATATGTATACGTATTTTTGGTCGGATAATAATAGTTACAGTAATAATAATAATCTTCGTCTTAATTTCCGTCTAACATTAGACCGTCACATTTCATTTTGTACCTACTTTAATCCGGACCAACCAAAAACCAACAACACATTCACCTACCTATACTCTACTTTTAAATATCTTGTATGTTATTATTATTATTATTATTATTATTATTATTATTATTATTATTATTATTATTATTATTATTATTATTATTATTATTATTATTATATTATATATTATTATATATTATTGTTACTACTACCCGCAAACCCCACACCCCCTGCAATTTCTCTGCATTTCTTCTTCTCCTGTCAAAATAAAACAAACAACAACAACACCACCATACTCAAACACCCATTTTCGTCTCATTCAAACTCCGATCCCGCCTTCGTTTCTCGACCAAATTCGATGATTTTTACACCATTAGTTTCCCTTTTTCATTCTCCATCTTTTGAGGTAAGAAAGGTCCCTTCTTTCTTCCAAAAGCACGACAGTCATCCTCCTTAAGACTCGAATCTCGTACTAATTCCTTTCGTCTTCGTGTTTAGGGCAAGCCTTAGAAACTCGGTATGATTTTGAATCGAATTCGTGCCCATTAGAGAAGTTATAAGGTAACGGTGATAGGTTACTCGACAAAAATGTCGAACTTTCGTCTTATGGGTCGTTTTATATGCTTTTATTCAGTAAAGTTTGGTTCTTGTGTCCTTTCTCCTTCATATGTAAAGTTCCGTCTCGAATTGTTGTTGGCAAAGGCTGTTTTGGGATAGTTCGTCCTCTGTTTTAGGAACCGTCGCAATAATGGTAGCGGGACTAGTGTTGCGGGTTCGGGGCAGTCAAGATAGGAGTTGTGAACCACAGTCATGGTCACTGTTGGATCAAGCTTTTATGGTTTTGCAGGTTACCCGATATGACCGTGCTTGGCGTGTTTAGAGGGTTGTTTTGTGGACCGTTTTTTATGGGTGGTGGTGGTTGCTTGGTTTCATTTTGGGTCGGGGAGAGTAGCCTTTCAGGACTGATTCGGGTTGCTTCTTACCTGTGAACTCCCGCTTTGAACCCGTCTTAGGTGCTCTCTTAGCTAGCTCAAACTCAAACCGCTTTGTGTGCAAATTTGTAGTATATTAGGGCGTGTTGCACTCCGTCTGTGAGAATCAGTTTTTGTACATATATTTCAGGACTGGTTGGAGGTAGTTTTGGCAGGTGTGCGGACTGTATTGGAGACGTGGTATGGGCTGTTTGAGTCAAGTGTTGGCGGCTTGGCCGTGGCCTAGGCGGTGGCCTAGCTAGTCGCAAGATTTAGGTCGTGGATGGTGGGTTGTGGGGCCGAGTAGGTGGCTGCCAATTTAACCCTTGAGTCGTACTTACGGATAGCTTGGCGCTAGTTTAGTTTGTTTGAAATTAGTTATTTTCCATCTCGAATTTTATAACGTAATTCGTTAATATCGTTCTCTCGCATATTTAGTTGTTGGGCTCATTGGATTTTGGTAATTGGGCTAACTACACTTGGTAATTTGGGCTAGTCATGTTGGATAAATTGGGCTAGTTAGATTTAATGAATTAAGCTAGTTATACTTAGTAAGTTGGGTTTGTCATATCTATTCTTTTGGGTTTCACCCGTTAATTTAATTGGACTCGTCATATTTATTTAATTGGGTTTACATGATTAAGTTACTGGGCCACATTTAGATTATGGTATTTTCGGTGTCAAGTTTGCCTTATTTGAATAGTTTAATGACTGTCTCGTGTTTTATATAACATAATCCGTTAAATATCGTCAATTATACATATTTTTCTCACATTAAAAAAAATGTGGAATTTATTATTCATTCAAGTCAAAATTTGATGAAAGGTCTCATTTACCTATAATATGAATTTTTAACCCGTTCATTCTCATTTATTTATCGTATCTCAAATATGAGTGAATTATTCTACTTGTTTGATTAAATTGAGTCATTTATAATTGAATGCTTGTTTTGCTTACTATAAATGGTTCTCTTCCGTTTGTTTACATTTTTATTCAAGTGACAAATATTGAAGAAATGGGTTACTTATTCATATTCATGATTATGATTTGGCATGAAATGTCTCACTTGGATTATCAACGGTTCATTGCATTATTAGTCTCTTTCCAAGTTGATTCGTATCGCTTGGTTAAGTAGTATTCTTATTATATATCTTTACGCCTTACTTGTGCCGTTCTGCCAAGTATTTGTATACGCCGCTCTCGTGCCGTTCTGCATGGATTTGGTTTATTTATGTTTTTCCCGCCCCTTTCGGACTGTTCTGTCGATTGTGGGTTAGCTCATGTCGTATTCTGGTGACAATGCTTTTATGCTATACATTTTGCTTGACTTGTCTTTACACCTCTTTCGGACTGTTCTGCCGATTGTGGGTTTAGCTCATATTTTCCGCCTCTTTCGGACTGTTTTGCCGATTGTGGGTTCTCGACTTCCGTTCTGTCGATCGAGTCTTGGATGCAGACTGTTCTGCGCATGTCGAATCGGGGACCGTTCGCCCGAGAGTCTAGCAGTTGATTTAGACTAGGACTTAGTCTTGGGAGTACCATTGTCGTCCTACCAGGGGAATTATATTGATATATGAGTAGTAAAGGTCTTGCTTGGTTATAGATATTGGTATTTGTCTGATGTTTGTCTTGGTCCTATCGGATACTAGGGGTGAGCTATAAGCCCTCTAGTTGCGATATGATCGTCGGAATTGATGTTCCCATCCGTTCTTATGGTGAGATGCAAGCCATAAGTATGAATGTGACATTAGTAGCCACGTCCCGTACAATGTTTGCTAAGTGGTTTTCCAAATAATGGCTACGATTTCTATTCTTGTAAATTGCATTGGTTGATCCCTCACTTAACTGATTCACATGATTCGGATAGTAATCTCATATCTATGTTGTGTTTCTTGAAATGCGTGCTTTTGTATAAATGACCGTATTCTTGTCTTTCATATTATTTAATTGTCTCACATGATTAGTTGAATCTCCGTTATGCTAATATTGATCTATCATATTCCATCTCATTTAATTGCGATGCTTAAATATAAACTTGATATTCATATCTTTTGTTAGTATCTTACATGACTTACCTGTTTTAGTTCTTTGTTATGTTCGTTTCGACATTTTGTGGCTGGGAGAACCTTGAGTTACTCCCTACTGACTGTGGCGTTCATGTTTACATGAATGACAGGTAATAGTCGGTGCATTCATGGGGTGAAGACATGTGTGAGCTAGCGAGCATTTGGCCTTGTAGTCGGGTTATTAGGATTTCTTAGACTCACCTTTTATTGTATTGTCATTCGAGGGATATATTTTCCCTCACCTTGGCTATCACGTTTGTATAATTTAAACTTATTTCCGCATTCTTTATTTATGTTTTGGATTTTAATGAACCCGCGCTTTAATTTATAAAAGTTTCAAAAATCTCCTAAATTTCCGCTTTAATTTATAAGTTATACTTTCCGCTTTATCGCGGGGTGTCACAGTTGGTATCAGAGCCTTTGTTGCTCCCGACGCACACACGTGTACCCCAAATTTAAATGTGAACTTGACCTTGAATAACGAATGAGAGATGGGTAGACTTAAGGACCTAAGGTGGTAGTCTGTATTGTGTTTGATCTTTGTTAGGTTCTAACATGGTTTGTTGATTGTCAATTATTTTTGTACCCGTGGATCAATGACCGTGAGCTTACCTATGTGAAGATCAAGATTTGGTGCCTATTACCGAGGATTGAAGATTTGTTCAACCTTGAAGAATGATTCTACTTCCTCGAAGATGTTTCTCTTTTTTTTGTGTACCTCGCCTCATTCTTTATCTCTTGATGCTTATCCTTCTTCTAAACTCTCCTCTGTTTTGCTGGAAAGCTACTTTTGTACTCCTAACTTGTCCTTTGTTCCTTGCTTATCCTCCCTTAACGCCTTTTTAGGGCACTCATTCTTTTGAGGAATGTTGACCTTGGTTGGAAAATTTGACTTTTGAGGAGATTGTTGTGTTTGACCCTTAAACCTGGTTTGGAGAGGATTTGATGTTGGAAAGACTTAGGTAGTGTGATGAGACATACTTGATGGTTCTTATACCTAGATCCTTGATAAAGTGAGTATATTCGATTGGTGGATTTTGTGTGACAAGTGTGAGTTGCATTGGTTACTAAGGTTACAGAACTTGGCTTTGTTGTTTATGTTTGGGATACTAGTGCTTAGTACTTGACCTATGGTGGATGAAATTGAATGGTGGATTTGAGGATATAGAATTGACTAAGTAAGTCGAGTTTTTTATTGGCTTCCATAATCACTTTGGGCATGAGAGTTTGATAATGCGTATAACCATATGCGAAAAGCTAATGGTGGGATTATTAGTTGGTTTAAGTGAGTGATATTGATTACTACTTGAGGTATGGTATGCGAGTGAGGGTAAGCTACATTGTTGGGAAGTCTTAGCACTTGTTTTATTAACTAGAAAGGATAATGCTATGGTTGACACCAATTGTTAGGTTAAAGAGCATAGTTTCAATTTATGGTCTTAGAAACTTTGAGGTTGTATTTAGTACTTGAGATGATGGGATGATGTTGTAGTTGAGTGTAGTTCCGCTTTTGGGAATCCTTAATAAGTAAAAGGATAGAGAGACTCGAGGTCTCATTGATTTTTCATACTTTAGGTTGACTTGTTGCTACCTTGCCTTACAGGTGAACCTTGTGGAATGTTTGAGGAACCCTTTCTGGAATTTAGAGCTTAGTATTGGGATTTTTGATTGAGGGTTTTACTATTTTGAGAACTCATGGTTGACACTAGTTGGATATGAGTGTAGCTTTGTTGGGAACTTTGACTTTGACCTTGTAGATGTTGTTTGTGGATGTTTGAAGATTTGGAGTGATGAAACCACACTTATAGTGGAGTACCTTGTTTCATGGAATTGCTTAGGATGAAGTAACATGAGTGTTTTGTGGAAATCCATGGAAGTGTTGTGGTTATGAGTTTTGTTGTTAGAAAGTTTTCGGGACCGTTTAAGATGATGTTGTTGTTTGAGGTTTGAGTACCTGGCGTTTCATTGTTGTCGAATTCCCCTTCTTCTTTGGCCATAAGCGTTATCGTTCATACCTCTCTTCCTCGCTTCATCTTGCTTCTTCCTTAAGTTGGATGCTAGTGACCTTTAAAGACTCTACCCTTGACATTCTTATTGTTTTGACTTCAATTCTTACCCTATGAAGTTCATCATAGCCCCTTTTGTTGGTTAAGTTTGGACTCTCTTAGCGTACCTGGTATTTATGTTGTCTAAATTGCTTTTCATTTCATACAATCCCTAAATATTTCAAGCTACCAGTTTTGATTCGTTGTTAAAAGTTGATGTTACTTTTGAAAAACCTTACCTATTTTAAAGATCTAAAAATGAAGATTTGATTTAATTCTGTATTTGTTCCTTGAGTATATTCTTCTCTGTCATGATTTTAATTGCTAAACCTCATATTTCTATAATTTTTTTACCCAATTTCTGTTAACCTGATCTATTTATGACTTCTTTGCCAAAGTTTAATACTGTATTTACAGAAATTGACTCCTTTTTAAAAGTCAATAATGAATATTTCGACTTCCATTTGACTTTTGCAAAAGAAAATTTGAGTGAATTACCATTTTCTTTTGATTTTGACGTTGACCGCATGTTATAACTCGTTATTGGAGACGTTTGATAACTTGTTCTACGCTTGTCGGCGAATTGATTTTGTTTTAAATGTGTCTTTGACTTGAAAAGTTAGCGTTCTTGTGTGCACGACAAGAGAAGTTTCGTTCCATGAATGAGACTAATACTTTTGAAAACTCTTCGTTATTGTTTTTGAAAGTATTTTGATTTTTGATTTATACAATGATTTACCTTTCGACCTGGTTCTGTCGGAAAATTTCATTTGAAACTTTTGAAAGAATTTTAATTCCTACGATAAGTAACCTTTTGAATCTTTTGGTTACCGCTTCCAAAATTCCAGTTTTATTTTATATAACCTTCCATTTCTACTTTCAAGTTTCGAGGACGAAACTTTTTAAGAAGTGGGGTGATACACCCGCGAATTTCCCATTTTGACATTTAAAATTTATTAAACCGTTTAACCACTTTATTATATATTTTTGAATTATTAAATTTAATTAATTTTATGTCAAACACGATTTTTATAAACGTATTATAAAAAAACTCGTTTATATAAAAATACGTACGATTAAATTATATCTTTAAGGCATGATTTATATAATAATATATGTATACGTATTTTTGGTCGGATAATAATAGTTACAGTAATAATAATAATCTTCGTCTTAATTTCCGTCTAACATTAGACCGTCACATTTCATTTTGTACCTACTTTAATCCGGACCAACCAAAAACCAACAACACATTCACCTACCTATACTCTACTTTTAAATATCTTGTACGTTATTATTATTATTATTATTATTATTATTATTATTATTATTATTATTATTATTATTATTATTATTATTATTATTATTATTATTGTTATATATTATTGTTACTACTACCCGCAAACCCCACACCCCCTGCAATTTCCCTGCATTTCTTCTTCTCCTGTCGAAACAAAACAAACAGCAACAACACCACCATACTCAAACACCCATTTCCGTCTCATTCAAACTCCGATCCCGCCTTCTTCTCGACCAAATTCGATGATTTTTACACCATTAGTTTCCCTTTTTCATTCTCCATCTTTTGAGGTAAGAAAGGTCCCTGCTTTCTTCCAAAATCGCGACTGTCATCCTCCTTAAGACTCGAATCTCGTACTAATTCCTTTCGTCTTCGTGTTTAGGGCAAGCCTTAGCAACTCGGTATGATTTTGAATCGAATTCGTGCCCATTAGAGAAGTTATAAGGTAACGGTGATAGGTTACTCGACAAAAATGTCGAGCTTTCGTCTTATGGGTCATTTTATATGCTTTTATTCAGTAAAGTTTGGTTCTTGTGTCCTTTCTCCTTCATATGTAAAGTTCCGTCTCGAATTGTTGTTGGCAAAGGCTGTTTTGGATAGTTCATCCTCTGTTTTAGGAACCGTCGCAATAATGGTAGCTGGACTAGTGTTGCGGGTTCGGGGCAGTCAAGATAGGAGTTGTAAACCACGGTCATGGTCACTGTTGGATCAAGCTTTTATGGTTTTGCAGGTTACCCGACATGACCGTGCTTGGCGTGTTTAGAGGGTATTTTTGTGGACCGTTTTTGATGGGTGGTGGTGGTTGCTTGGTTTCATTTAGGGTCGGGGAGAATAGCCTTTCAGGACTGATTCGGGTTGCTTCTTACCTGTGAACTACCGCTTTGAACCCGTCTTAGGTGCTCTCTTAGCATAGCTCAAACTCAGACCGCTTTGTGTGCAAGTTTGTAGTATATTAGGGCGTGTTGCACTCCGTCTGTGAGAATCAGTTTTTGTACATATATTTCAGGACTGGTTGGAGGTAGTTTTGGCAGGTGTGCGGACTGTATTGGAGCCGTGGTATGGGTTGTTTGAGTCGAGTGTTGGCGGCTTTGCCGTGGCCTAGGCGGTGGCTTAGCTAGTCGCTAGATTTAGGTCGTGTATGGTGGGTTGTGGGGCCGAGTAGGTGGCTGCCAATTAAACCCTTGAGTCGTACTTATGGATAGCTGGCGCTAGTTTAGTTTGTTTGAAATTAGTTATTTTCCGTCTCGAATTTTATAACGTAATTCGTTAATATCGTTCACTCGCATATTTAGTTGTTGGGCTCATTGGATTTTGGTAACTGGGCTAACTACACTTGGTAATTTGGGCTAGTCATGTTGGATAAATTGGGCTAGTTAGATTTAATGAATTAAGCTAGTTATACTTAGTAAGTTGGGTTTGTCATATCTATTCTTTTGGGTTTGACCTGTTAATTTAATTAGACTCGTCATATTTATTTAATTGGGTTTACATGATTAAGTTACTGGGCCACATTTAGATTATAGGTATTTTCGGTGTCAAGTTTGTTGGAGCTTGTGTCCTCCACAATTAGTGTGATAACATATATAAATCTCTTATAGGTTCACAAGGGTATACTTTGTATTTTACCAGTTGATTAACGATTACCTAATAACGGTTGGCTTGCTAGAAAGTTTGACGTTATTATCATACTGATGGCGGTGATCAACTGGTCCCTAAAAGTCACACCTAAAGGATGTGTTTGAGAGATGTAATTGTATAAAAATATAATCACATTGATGCCTGACTAAAAGGTTAGTCCATGTATTTGACTAAACAGTTAGTCAATGTGTTGATGAGATGATTATTTAATTTAATTAAATAATATTAGCTGAGACGAATTAACTGTCAATTCGTAAATTGAATAATATGTTATATTTAATAAATGTATATAATGTTAGCTTAAACGAATTAAGATGTTAATTCGTAATTAAATGTAACCAGTTATATTTAATTAGCAAATTATAAATATGTGATATTTATAGTTAATGTATATATTATACAATATTGTCATAATATATGTTGACAGACTGGTATTGATAAATCGAATGCAAGTTGTTATAAGTGGACTTATTAATACATGTCGATATATAGACAAATGAGAAAATAATACACATTTATACATTTTGAGGATTACCAAAATAAGAGGATTTTCTCCTCATTTTGGTAGTTGGAAAAAACCGAAAATAAGGAGATTATTCTCCTCATTATTTCGATGGATTTGGCAGAAAATTAGGAGAAAAATATCTCCCCTTTACTTCTCTTATTTCGGTTATAATAAGAGAGTGGGAGATCATTTTTCCTAACCTAATTTTAACCTAGCATTCTCTCATCAAAACAAAAACATAAAAACCCTAATTAATTAGTGAATTGCGGATCGATTCTAGCAAGAACAAAAAGGGTATATCTCATATCATCTTGGGTGCAACAATTAGGCGAATATCGTTTTGATATTGTTCTTAGGCCGAATTTGCTAGGACCAAAGGTTGATTCTTCATCTTTTCTATTTTGTTTATGCTATTTCATTTATGACTAGTTTTCATAGATTATAATTTCGTTATAATCCTTATAATTTAAAGGAAAGTATACCGATAATTTCTTACAAGTGGTATCAGAGCCAAGGCCATGAAATTATTTTTGTATGATTTTCATAATTGAATTTAAACAATTTTTGATGAAAAATCATTTCGGCCGAGGAGAAGGAAAAAAAAAATTGCCGATTGGATTTTTTTGCCGAGATGAGTTTTTGATTTTGATGTTTTATTTCCATTTTGATTTGCTCATATTGTTGTTTTATTCAGTTAAGATGATAATATGATAATTTGTAGATGTTTTGATTTAATTAGAATTAAATTAAAATGTAAATGGAAATCGTTTTTGTTTGTTGATGATTTGTTTTTGCTATATAGTTTTTGGCGTATAAGTTAATTTAACAAATGTTCAAATCAATTGTGATGATCGGTTTAATCATGATTTAGATATTCATTTTAATAGGTTAAATTGAATAATCTAGTTTGAATATATGTTTAAATTAAAAGTTGTTTATGCCAATCTTGTTCTTATAGCAACATTAAACAATTTGTTCATCCTAATTTTTTTTTTTCGATAAAAAAGGGGCTGTTTTTTATCCCAGCCGTGAGCATAAAAAAAAAAAAAAAAAAAAAAAACTGCTTTTTTGTTTCGGTTTTTGCTGAATTGCCGAGACATAAGAAAAAATTGGGCTGTTTTTATTTTTGCTAAATGCCGAATGCACAAAAGGAAAAAAAAAAACTGGTTTTTTGTTTTTGTTTTTGGAATTGCCGAAAAAAATTTCTGTTTTTTGTGGGATTGCCGAGTGCAATTTATAAAAAATAAAATTTCTATAGTTTTTGGCCAATAATTATAATTATACATTTTAATGTATGATTATTTGTTGTGAAAAGGTTCACATATTAAGATACCTAATTATTTTAAAGAGGTTTAAAATAATGTTGGATTAATTCATATTACAAGATTAATATGTATTAAGATTAAAATTAATGTGAGTAATTGAGGAATTGTCACATAATTTGATCATTTAAATAGGTGGTTTGGATAAATTGATATACATAATTAAGGAATTATGTCTTGAATGTTTAATTTATTAGTTGATGCTTTTTTATTTAGTTGAATGAATCATTGAATGGTTTTATTTACGTATTTTTGCAATCGGTTGTAATTTGTAATTCCTAGTGTGGCCTTAGTTAAATTATATTTATGTAATGATGGAAACATAATTTTTAATGTAATTTGAGATCTCGTATCTCCGTTTGGTTTTCTTTTATATTATGGTTTTGAAATTAGAATGTAAATAGGTTTATAATGTAATTTTTAAATTGTAATTTTGAGAAGACTAAAGATGGAGATTGGATTGCTCACTCCCGCTACATGGACCAAGATGGAACATCAAGACAAGCTTCTCGGGTCCAAGGATGGATTCCAAAGTTGTATTTATGTTCATTTTGGTAGATAGGCCACACTAGGACTTTATTTTGTTTTTACGATTTTCATTCTCGTTTCTTTTCATTCACATGATAGTTAATGCATCATATTCCGCCTAAACCAAACCACCTAATAAAATGCATGAAAATTGACTCATATAGATTGCATGTTAGTTTTCATAGACATACAGATGTCACACTTTTAAGCCATCACCTTAGTTTGTTCATTCTCACATGCTAGATATTAGTTCACTTAAAATGAATTAAAATAAAGTTGATGGGATCTTCCTCTAAAACTGAAATTGAGACTAGTCTTTATAAGGGCAAACAACTATGAATCCCTTCTTCGTCGGTAGGCATATAGGACCTTACTCTCCATATGACCCCTTCTACGTTGGGTAAGTAGTTTGTGTTGACTTAGTTTACCTCAACATTATAATCCGAAGAGTTTCTCGTGATTATGATGGACTATAGATAGAATTTATAGAAATTTATCGACCAAGAATTCTAACAGTATTAGCCAAAAGGTTGGCTTATCAATTTACAGATAATTGAGTCTTGGGATCATTTATATAATTCTTGAGGAAGGTCAATTGTATAAATGCTTGAGTCTTCGCGTTATAACAGTATTGCATTAGACTTTAATCATAACGATGAGTATTCTTATTATATTTTATTCTTATTTTCGCAGTGTAGAATACGTTTATTTTGATAATACTGTTACAACAAATGGCTGGAAATAACGAAATCCCAATGCCAAGTGCCACACTTGGACGCGAGTCCTAGCTGAAAGCTTTCATGGACCACATGAATCAGTTCACACGTCTGAAAAATGACGGGTCCAACTTTGTGGACTGGGAGGCATCATTGCGGAATCGCCATTGACGGTAAGCTCAAGTACTTAACTGAGCCAATACCGGTAAACCCAGGCCCCAATGCAGGAGTTAACGAGTCACTTGCCTATAGTGACTTCGTCATGGAAGCGGGTGCGATAAAGAACTTACTCATCTTTGCAATGGAAACCAATTTGCAGAGACGTTTCATTGCTCAAGGTGCAATCAAGATTTTCACCACGCTCACTAACGAGTTCTCAAAAGCACCGAGAATCGTTACTTATGAGCATACCTGTCGCTTCTTTGATGCGAAAATCCAAAAGGGCCAACCGGTTAGCCCACACATTCTTAACATGATTGAGAATGTCGAGAAATTGGAGGCACTTGATTGCAAAATCAGTGAGAGAATAGTCATTGACCGTATACTTCATTCACTTCATGATGGTTTTGCCCTCTTTCGGGCAAATTACTATATGAATGACATGAAGAAAAGTCCTCATGAGCTACACTCACTTCTCGTATAGACCGAGAAGGATATGAAATTGAGTGGGAGCATGAAGCAAGATGTTCTCATGATTTCCAACAAGTATAAGGGTAAGGGCAAGGCTCACGGCGACCTAACTGTAGGAAAGCCGAAGTTTAAAAAGCCAGGAAACGGTAAGAGTGGGCCTGGTGAGACTAGTGGCTCACTAGGCAAGGCAAAGAGCAAGAACGGTAACGTTGAATGCAACCATTGTCACAAGTCTGGAAATTGGAGGAGGAATTGTCCCGTTTACCGTGAGGACATAAAAGCAGGCCGCGTCACTCCTGTTGGTATGTCATCTTATATTCATATGATTGAGATTAACCATGCAAGTTTCGGAACTTGGGTACTTGATACTGGTTGTGGTTCTCATCTGTGTAATCATTTGCAGGGCCTAAAAAACATCACACCTCTCGGAAAGGGTGATGTGGACCTGCGAGTCGGGAATGGAGCTAGAGTTGCTGCAGACTCGAAGGGAACATACGTAATCCAACTCCCAAGTGGTTTTGAGTTATATTTATATAACTGTTACTATGTACCCAGTTTGTCTAAGAACATTATTTCTATTTCCGTACTTGATAAAGACGGTTTTTCATTTTCAATAAAGGATAATAGTTGTATTTTCTCTTTCAATGAAATGATTTATGGCAAAGCAGTTTCCATGAATGGAATTTACATCTTAGATCAAACCACGGATATATTACACATGAATAATAAGAAATTAAAGGTTGGTGACAAATATCAAACATATCTATGGCATTGTCGAATGGGACACATAAATGAAAAATGTGTAAAGAAACTCGTCGAGAATGGGACTATTCCGGCATTCTATTTTTCTACATTTGGCACGTGTGAATCATGTCTTATCGGCAAAATGACTCGAATTTCCTTCAAAGGTGTTGGAATGCGCCCTAGTGACCTATTAGGACTCATACATACTGACGTATGTGGACCTATGTCAATTACCGCTAGAGATGGCTATAGATATTTTATCACTTTCACGGACAATTTGAGTAGATACGGATATGTCTACTTAATGAAGCATAAAAGTGAGTCCTTTGAGAAATTCAAGAAATACCAGAATAAGGTTGAGAACCAACTGGGTAGAAAGGTTAAAGCACTCCGTTCAGATCGGGGTGGCAAATATCTTTCAAATGAGTTTGATCAACACCTTAAGGACTGTGGAATCGTTTTACAGTTAACTCCACCTGGAACACCTCAATTAAATGGTGTGTCCGAACGGAGAAATCGAACATTACTTGATATGGTTCGATCCATGATGAGTCACACGGTAGTACCTGATTCATTATGAGGTTTTGCTCTTTTGTCAGCTGCTCTTATACTTAACCGAAGTCCGACTAAAGCTGTCGACAAGACTCCATATGAAATGTGGAAGGGAACGGTCACTAACTTGTCCTATATTCGGGTTTGGGGCTGCGAGGCTTATGTCAAGTGGAGACACGAGGATAAGCTCGGCGCGCGATCGGTCAAGACATACTTTATTGGTTATCCAAAAGGAACGTTTGGTCATTACTTCTATTCGCCTACCGAACATCGAGTTTTTTTTGCGGCTAGTGCAAAGTTCTTAGAGAAAGAATTTCTCGAGAACAAGACAAGTAATAGAACCTTCGAGCTGTCGGAGATTCAAGAACCAACAACCGAGGAACGGATGGAGGAAGTTGTTCCTTCAACTGATGATACGGTTAATATTCCTCAGGAACCTAGGAAGTCGGGTAGAGTCTCTAATCCTCCGGACAGATACATTGGTATGGTCGAGGAGAGTGACATTTTGCTCCTAGAGAGTAATGAACCCGCTACCTATAAAGGTGCCATGACCTGTTCCGACTCAAAGCTATGGCTTGAAGCCATGCAATCCGAGATGGACTCTGATGTGAACACGGTACGAGAACTTTAACGAAAATTCTACGAGAAAATTACCGTATCAAGGGACGCGAAAAATAAAACAAAAACAGTCAGAATAAGGCTTGGGGGCCGTGCAAACCGTGAAGAAAGGGATGAAGAACCTCGGAAAAGACCAAGGCCAAGTGCATGGAACTACCTAGTTTTTTATACCACCTAGTTTTCTTAATCGCCTAGTTTTCTTCCTAGTCTTTTCTAGTTTTCTTCTAAAGTCTTTCCTAGTTTTTCTACACTAGTCAAAACTAATAACTAGGCACCTAGAACTCATGCAAACATTGAAAGCTTGCCTTGGAGCCCAAGTATCATTCGGCCTATATAAGGCTTGGCTCTCTTCATTTGTAAGCATGATGTTTTGAGTAAAAAGGTTCACCATGTGTGAGAAACTTGTCTCCTTATTTGTGTTGTTACACGAGCAAAAGGCTCAAGAGGTCGAAACGAGTTTTTCGTACCTTGATTAGACCGAGGACGCGATCCAAAGTTTAAGTCGGATTGTTTGACGCGTATCAAACAATTCACCCATTGACGTAACTATAGGTATAGTTACGACAAATATCCCATTGTTTTCGAGGTCTTCATTGATCTTGAAACAAATATCCCCTTTATTCTTTTCTTTTTGGAAGGAAAGAACATAGATAAATAAAACATAAAGAGTTAGATTACATCAAGGGGCGGTTCGGGGGAGAGAGGCGCGCAGGCCAAAACAAAGTCAGTAGTACAAAGTTCAACAACAAAAGGAGGGGCAATTGCCCACTCAAAACAACCTAGAGCGGGGCTAACGTCATGAACGGAGTAGTGAGCAAGAGCATCCGCCACCCGGTTGGCCGTTCTCTTCTCAAACACCAGCTTCAAATGGGGAGAGTCCTGCAAGAGGGCCCTACACTCAAAAATAATATTTGCAAAGGGGCCACACGGATCATTAGGTCGGAGGATAGAGCTCACGGCATCAAGACAATCAGAGGCGACCAAAACATTGTTCCCAAGGACACTAGCACGTAAAATCCCATCACGGATGGCACGGACCTCACAAAGGAAAGGGCAAGTACCAGGGAACCGAGTAGACCAACCAAGGACCCAAGACCCATGACAATCTCTAATGACACACCCCGAACTGGCTAAACAAGAAGAGGGAGAGAGGGCCGCGTCCACGTTGGCTTTAGACCAACCAAGCGGCGGGAGGGCCCAGCTAACAGGATAGCTAAAGGCATCAAGGGGGATGGTACTGGTACAGGGGGTGGCAGGGGTGCGGGCATTGGCAAGGGTCCAGGCAGAGGATTGAGAGATAATGGAGGAGTTAAAGGAAGGGGAGGTCTGAGAGGAAGGAGGGGAAAAGGTCAGGTCGCAGCGCCTTAGCCAAAGGCGCCAGATAGAAAAGGTGAAGAGGGTGTTCCATCTAGGGGAAGGAGAAGTTCAGTTCTCGAAAATCCAAAGGTTAAAGGTCGATGAAAAGAAAGAAGGGGGAACATTAAAGGAAGTCCAGGTGTCCAGAGCCAGGCTGCAGTCGCGAAGGACATGAAGGGAGGTCTCAGGGATGGAGGGACTGTGACACAGAGAACAAGACGGGCTCGAAAGGATATTTCTAGCGAAGAGGGAAACTTTGTGAGGTAGTTTATTCCACCAAACAAGCCAGATAAAGACTTTTATCTTGGGTTGAGTGTCGAGGTCCCAAAGCCAAGACAGATTGGGAGGGAGAGAGTTGAGAGGAGGGGTGGGGAATATCCCCTTTATTCAAAAACACAAAAACAACCTTACAAAAATGACTTCCGCTTCCGCCAAATTCACATCAAAAGTGGTATCAGAGCTTCGGCTCTTGATCACCCCAAAAAAATCAAGACGGTCCTAGGGAGGTCCCAATCAATTAGTAGTTGAATATCCAACGCGATTGGTATTCAAAGGTTAAACTCAACGAGGTAGTTGAGGTTTAATCGGTTGGATCTTTAAGGCACGGATTGAACAAAAAAAAACACAAAAAAAAATCACTGTTCACGCCGGTACTGTTCACGGTACTGTTCATCCGCAAAAAAAAACAAAAAAAAAATCATTGGAAGGCACAAGAATCGGGACGACGCATTGGAGAAAAAGGGTAAGGCTTGTCAAAGTCAAGACGTTGGTTGAATTTCCAATTGCTATTAGAATTCAAAGGTTAAACTCGAGCGAGGTAGTTCGAGGGTTGATCGGCTTTTGATAATTTATATCTTTGGTCCAAGAATCTGGACGATTCTTTTTAAAGAAGGAGGAATTGATGTGAACACGGTAGGAGAACTTTAACGAAAATTCTACGAGAAAATTACTGTGTCAAGGGACGTGAAAAATAAAACAAAAACAGTCCGAATAAGGCTTGGGGGCCGTGCAAACCGTGAAGAAAGGGATGAAGAACCTCGGGAAAGACCAAGGCCAAGTGCATGGAACTACCTAGTTTTTTATAGCACCTAGTTTTCTTAATCGCCTAGTTTTCTTCCTCGTCTTTTCTAGTTTTATTCTAAAGTCTTTCCTAGTTTTTCTACACTAGTCAAAACTAATAACTAGGCACCTAGAACTCATGCAAACATTGAAAGCTTGCCTTGGAACCCAAGCATCATTCGGCCTATATAAGGCTTGGCTCTCTTTATTTGTAAGCATGATGTTTTGAGTAAAAAGGTTCACCATGTGTGAGAAACTTGTCTCCTTATTTGTGTTGTTACACGAGTAAAAGGCTCAAGAGGTCGAAACGAGTTTTTCGTACCTTGCTTAGACCGAGGACGCGATCCAAAGTTTAAGTCGGATTGTTTGACGCGTATCAAATAATTCACCCATTAACGTAACTATAGGTCTAGTTACGGCAAATATCCCATTGCTTTCGAGGTCTTCATTGATCTTGAAACAAATATCTCCTTTATTCAAAAACACAAAAACAACCTTACAAAAATGACTTCCGCTTCCGCCAAATTCACATCAGACTCCATGTATGAGAATAACGTATGGGATCTTGTTGATTTACCTAATAAGGTAAAACCTCTTCAGTGCAAATGGCTTTACAAAATAAAGCGTTCTGTAGACGAGCAACCAGATACCTATAAGGCACGACTAGTGGCAAAAGGTTTCACTCAAGTGCACGGATTGCATTATGATGAAATTTTTGCACCCGTAGTTATGTTGCGTTCCATTCGGATAATCTTAGCGATTGCCGCTTTTCATGACTATGAAATTTGGCAAATGGATGTGAAAACCGCCTTCTTAAACGGTTATTTGGAGGAGGAGTTGTTCATGGTGCTACCCGAAGATTTCATAGATCCTGAGAATCCTAAGAAAGTGTGCAAGTCTAAGCGTTCCATTTATGGACTTAAGTAAGCTTCTCGGGTTTGGAATCATCATTTCGACCAGGTGATAGAAGAGTATGGTTTCACTCGATCGGTCGAGGAACCATGCTTATATATCAAGTCGAGTGGGAGCAAGATTGTATTCTTGATATTGTATGTCGATGACATACTCTTGATTGGGAATGACATTCCTCTCTTATCTTCGGTTAAAGGATGGTTGAAGAACCATTTCCAGATGAAAGATATGGGTGAGGCACAACTCATATTGGGAATCCGTATCTATCGAGATAGATCACAGCGGATGTTATCACTTAGTCAGGAGTCTTATTTAGATAACATTCTTGATAGGTTCAGTGGAGCAGGAGCTCTGGGTTCGAATCCCACCCCAGACACAATCCTAAACAACCAGGCACATACACCTGCACAAAGGGAATGGGTGCAATTTATTGGTCAAGGTCTGACACCATGGGGCCTGACCATGGTCCATCTAGCCTAAGAAAGGCGGCCACTATAACCTTGCCTAGGAAACTACCTGCTGCCAACGTCCACATCAACACAAATATCACCCAACAGGAGCACATGAGGAAGAGTACTATTTGTAGCTGTTATTTTGTCCATTTCATGAGTCATTGCATTCCTATTTGTAATGTTATAATTTCGTTTGTTCTTTTTCTGTTCTAAAACCCTACAAACACTTGCCATTTGAGGACTATAAAATCAGTAACCATCCCTCGGAATGAGGCGACTTTTGATAAAAAGAAGAACCGCATTTCGCAGCTTATTTTCTGTGTGGATACAAGGACCGATTACTGTGTGGGATGAATCCTTTTCGACTGTGTTGGCAGCGTTTTACCTTAGTTTTTACTTGTTACTCTTGTGAATGTCACTATCAGTCCTTGTTCATTGTGAGCCTGGCACTGCTGCATCTTTCTTTGAAAATTGTTCGAAAACATTCACCAAAAAGGAAACCACTTTAGTCTGTTTTTCCATAAAGTTTATAGCTTGTTTACTGCAAATACGTTTCCAAGCTTAGATCATTTATTATATGCTCCAAATTGGTTATCAGAGCCAAGGCTAAAACTACCTATAAATACACTACCTTTTTTTTCAACCCCTCAAAAAAAACTCAAACAAAAAAAAGCAAGCACAAATGGAAAATGAGAGATTAAACCTCCTAGAAGATACTGTCAGGAGATTAGCTGGTAGTATGGAAACCATATCAGCGGCCACTTTGTCAACAGTCAGTGGTTCAGGATCGAGCCACAGAAGAAAACTCTGACTCTGATGAAGCAATACCAGGAAGGCCTAGATCAGGTAAACATGACAACTCCATTAAAATAGATTTCCCTGAGTTTAATGGTAGTCTGAACCCAGATGACTTCCTAGAATGGCTTAGGTCCATGGAAAGAATCTTTGAGTTCAAAGGATACAATGACTCAAAGAAGTTTAAGGTGGCCATCCTAAAACTAAAGGGCTATGCTTCACTCTGGTATGAAGGCATGAAAAACCAGAGATTAAGGGGGGGGGGGAGAACCTATCAAATCCTGGGATAAACTCAAAAACAAAATGAAAACTAAGTTTATTACTACTGACTACACCCAACACTTGTTTCTAAAACTTACTCACCTAAGGCAAAGGGATGACTCTGTAGAAGCCTATCTCAGGGAATTTGAAAACCTAACCCTACAGTGTGAGTTACAAGAGAAACCAGAACAGAAAATGGCTAGGTTCATAGAGGGGTTAGACCCAAAAATTGCTGCCAAGGTTAAACTACAACCCCTATGGTCCTTTGATGAAGTAGTCAGGGTGTCCCAAAAGTTGGAAAAACAAGGAAAAGAAAAGGCCACTGCACCAAAAACACAATACAAACCCCAAAGTTCCAAGCTTTACACCCCTGTCAAGTTTAATATGCCGCCTAGAGAAGAAAAGGGAAGGCCAAGATCGTGAGGTCTCCTCCCTGGTGACTGAAGAGAAGGTGTTACCAATGTCGGGTTATGGACATTTCAGTAGAGAATGTCCCACCAAAAGAACCCTCACTGCAATGGAAATCCAACTTATGGAAGAGGATGGGGATATTGAAGTGGAAGGCCCCTTTAAGGAGTCCAGAGAAGAAGAAGTCAGGGGACAATCTAATGGAGAGCTGGTACTTGCCCCTGATGAAGGTCCAGCACTAGTGCTCAGAAGGGTTATGCACACTCAAAGCCTGGAAGAGGGTCAGAGGCAACAGATCTTCCAGTCCAGGTGCACTATACAAGGTAGGGTTTGTCATCTAATCATAGATGGAGGCAGTTGTGCTAATGTAGCCTCCACTACATTGATAGAGAAGCTCAAGCTCCCCACTAAGGAACATCAGCACCCTTATAAGATCAGGTGGCTTAGTCAAGGTTCTGATATTGCTGTGAACAAGTAGGCCCTCATCTCCTTCTCTATTGGGCAAGCCTATACTGATGAGGTTATGTGTGATATCATTCCCATGGATGCCTGCCACATCCTATTAGGGAGACCTTGGGAATTTGACAGGAGCATTGTCCACCATGGGAGGAACAACACCTACTCCTTCACCAAAGATGGACAAAGGATCACCCTCACACCTTTAACCCTGACTACACCCCCCAAATCTAGTGAGAAAACTCCCACAAATCAGATTAATGGAACCTTACTACTTAGGGAGTATGAGGTACTAGAAGAGCTCAACCAGGGAACCCTCATTTTTGTTGTCATTCCCAAAGAAATCAAGGTGCACTCTTGTGTTCCCCAACCTAAACCTCTCAAAAGGATTCTGGAAGAGTTCAAAGATGTCTTCCCCACTGAACTCCCCCCTGGATTACCCCCTCTGAGAGGCATTGAACACCAAACCGACCTCCTCCCGGGAGCAACTTTACCTAATAAGCACTGCTTATAGGTGTGACCGGCACCTGCTAAGGAAGCTGCAAGAGCAAATAGCTGACCTTATGAGTAAGGGTTATGTCAGGGAGTCCCTAAGCCCATGTGCCGTACCAGCTCTGTTGGTTCCAAAAAAAGATGGCACTTGGAGGATGTGTATAGATAGCAGAGCACTAAACAACATCACCATCAAGTACAGGTTCCCAATTCCCAGACTTGATGACCTACTAGATGAACTAAGTGGAGCAAAGACCTTTTCCAAAATTGATCTAAGGCGGGGATACCATCGGTCGAATTAAGGAGGGTGATGAGTGGAAAACTTGACCTTTAAAACCAAACTGGGGCTCTATGAGTGGCTTGTCATGCCATTTGGGTTGTCCAACCCACCTAGCACCTTCATGAGGCTCATGACTGAGGTGTTGAGGCCTTTTATTGGGGTGTCTGCAGTTGTATACTTTGATGACATACTAGTGTACAGCTCCAAAGACTATCGAACACTTGAAGCACCCGAGGGCGTCTTCTTAACTCTCGGGAAGCACAAGCTCTTTGGGAAATTAGAAAAATGCTCATTCATGGTCCCTGAAGTGTCATTCCTGGGATATATTGTCTCTCGGCCGGGGTATCTCGGTGGACCAAAAGAAGGTGGAGGCCATCGAGGTCCGGGCCTGTCCCAACCAATATTCGAGGCGGGGGTTTTCATGGTTTAGCCTCATTCTATAGGAGGTTCATAAAAAATTTCAGCACTCTGGCTGCTCCCATTACTGAGTGCCTTAAGAAGGGAGATTTTAAATGGACCCCCATAGCACAGACTGCCTTTGAAACCATCAAAGAGAGGATTTGTTCAGCACCCATCCTGGCATTACCTGATTTTGAGAAACTGTTCGAGGTTGAGTGTGATGCAAGTGGGGTAGGCATAGGAGCAGTACTAACCCAGGAGAAGAAACCAGTGGCATTCTTCAGTGAGAAGCTCAATGGGGCCAAATTGGGTTACTCAACTTATGACAAAGAGTTCTATACCATGATTAGGGCTCTAACTCACTGGGGACATTACTTGAAACCCAAACCCTTTGTCCTACACTCTGATCATGAAGCCCTCAAGTTCATCAATGGCCAACATAAGCTCAACCATAGGCATGCCAAATGGGTGGAGTTTCTGCAGGCTTTCTCTTTCACCAGCAGCTACAAGGAGGGCAAACACAACATTGTAGCAGATGCCCTCTCTAGAAGAGCCCATGTGTTGGCCCTGCTGGAAGGAAGAATCCTTGGTTTTGAAATGATCAAAGATCAGTATCTTTGGGGACCCCGATTTCTCAGTAGACTACCACAAGCGCAAGGAAGGCAAACCTAGTAAACTAATATTGCAACAGGGCTTCTTGTTCAAAGGAAATAGACTGTGCATTCCGGGGAAGCTCAACAAGGGATCTCCTCATCGGGGAGGTCCACTCTAATGGATTAGTGGACACTTTGGAATTAACAAAACTCTTGAAATCCTGCAAGATCGATTCTCGGCCAAAGATCTTGACTCGATGTACAAGCCATTATTCAGAGAGGTGTGGCCATTGCCAGAGGTCCAAGAGTCAATTCAGGCCTGGTCCCTACATGCCCCTACCTATCCCTAGTAAACCGTGGGATGATGTGAGCCTTGACTTCATTGTGGCCTTGCCTAGGACACAGAGAAGTAAGGATTCCATCATGGTGGTGGTAGACAGGTTTAGCAAGATGGCATACTTTGTACCTTGCAAAAACACAGAGAATGCCATGAGTGTAGCTGACTTATACTTCAGGGACATTGTAAGGCTACATGGTGTTCCTAGGTCCATGGTCTCGACGAGGATGTGAAGTTCCTAAGCTACTTTTGGAAAGCACTGGAAGATGCTCAAAACCAAGCTTTGCTTTCAAGACAAAGATACCACCCCAGACAGATGGGCGGATCAAGTCACCAACAAAACCTTAACTCAGATCCTCGGGAGCATTGTGAGCAAATCTCGAAAGACTGGGACCTCAAACTAGCTCAAGCTAAATTTGCTTACAACAGGCTCTGCTGCAAAGAATCGGACTGTCCCCATTTGAGGTAGTCTATGGTATGAACCCATACATGCCCCTTGATCTGGCCAGGATACCCCGAAGAGTATAATTTTGATGCCAAGCTAGGGTAGAATCCATCACCAAGCTCCATAAACTAGTACAACAACATGATTCAAAAAACAAATGAAAGGTATCGGAAGAGAAACTGCAAGCGGACCAAGAAAACCATTTCAGGTTGGTGACCTGGTGTGGCTCCATTTGAGGAAGGAACGATTTCCAACCAAGAGGAAAAACAAACTCATGCCTAGGGCAGAAGGACCCTTTGAGATCGGTCAGAAACTGGGAGATAATGCTTACAAGCTCCTTCTGCCTGGGAGTGATGTGGTAGAGGGAACATTCAACATTGGGGATCTATCTCCCTACTATGGAGATGAGGTTCATGGAGAAGGTCTAACAGATGAAGCACACTTTCAAGGAGAGGGGATTGGAGCAGGAGCTCTGGGTTCGAATCCCACCCCAGACACAATCCTAAACAACCAGGCACAAACACCTGCACAAAGGGAATGGGTGCAATTTATTGGTCAAGGTCTGACACCATGGGGCCTGACCATAGTCCATCTAGCCTAAAGGAGGTCGCCACTACAACCTTGCCTAGGAAACTACCTGCTGCCACGTCCACATCAACACAAATATCACCCAACAGGAGCACATAAGGAAGAGTACTATTTGTAGCTGTTATTTTGTCCATTTCATGAGTCATTGCATTCCTAGCTGTAATGTTATAATTTCGTTTGTTATTTTCTGTTCTAAAACCCTACAAACACTTGCCATTTGAGGACTATAAAATCTGTAACCATCCCTGGAATGAGGGCGGCTTTTGATAAAAAGAAGAACCTGCATTTGCAGACTTATTTTCTGTGTGGATATAAGGACCGATTACTGTGTGGGGATGAATCCTTTTCTTCGACTGTGTTGGCAGCGTTTTACCTTAGTTTTTACTTGTTACTCTTGTGAATGTCACTATCAGTCCTTGTTCATTGTGAGCCTGGCACTGCTGCATCTTTCTTTGAAAATTGTTCAAAAACTTTCACCAAAAAGGAAACCACTTTAGTCTGTTTTTCCTTAAAGTTTATAGCTTGTTTACTGCAAATACGTTTCCAAGCTTAGATCATTTATTATATGCTCCATTCAGCATGACCAACTCCAAGAAGGGGAACCTTCCAATGACGTCTGGGATGCAGTTGAGCAAGTCTGAGTCACCCACGACGCCTGAAGGGGTTGAACGCATAAGTCGTGTTCCTTATGCATCAGCCATAGGATCGATCATGTATGCCATGATATGCACACGTCCAGACGTCGCATATGCATTAAGTATGACGAGTCGGTACCAACGCAATCCAGGTGAAACACACTGGATGGCTGTTAAAAACATCCTCAAGTACCTACGGAGGACTAAGGATTGGGTATGGACTTATGGAGGTGATACTAAGTTATGCGCAATCGGTTACGCAGATGCTGGCTTCCAAACGGATCGAGATGATTCAAAATCTCAATCCGGGTTCGTTTTTACTCTTAATGGTGCTGCTGTCAGCTGGAAGAGTTCCAAACAGGATGTTGTAGCAGATTCTACTACTGAATCCGAGTACTATGCCGCTTCGGAAGCAGCAAAGGAAGCTATATGGATGCGTCAATTCTTACAAGGACTATCCACAGTTCCTAGTTCGAATGACCCGATCACCATCTATTGTGACAATAGAGGTGCCATCTTCCAGGCTAAGGAGCAAAGTCTAGCAACAAGTCTAGACATGTACATCGGAAGGCTCGCCTAATTCGTGATTATGTGGAGCAAGAGGAGATAGTGATTGACAAGATAGCTTCGGACGACAACATCGCGGACCCTCTCACTAAACCGTTGAATTATGATAAGCATGTAGGGCACGTTATTTCCATGGGAATTAAACATGTTCCTGAGTTGTAGTAGTTGATTATGAATTCGATACATTATCTTTTTCATATGCTATTTATAACTTCATCGTTTTATTTCATATTTTGTTTTTCGTGTGGATTTTACTGACAAAATTAAACGCCACAAAGTGAACTGAATTACATTATATTTGTTTTGGTCCGTAATTGCCTACATGAGCTGATAACTTTGGCTATTATATTGTGCAGTCGATTGATGGTGGGTTCAACGAGCCATAAGTCAAACGGTTGACTGATCGATCACAGATGCGAGATTATAACGATACCTCGTAGGACAAATTTTGTGACAACATAATGGAGTCCTAAATGTTTAAAAACATTCGGTGCCAGGTCGTGGATTGGACGTCCATTGTGTTCCTAGAGTCGATTCTTTTGACTATCGACTGTCTCTTGAGATTAAGGCAGTTTTTGGGTGACTTTGGTTTCTTTCTCATGGTCTGCCGTAACAGGAGGCTAAGCAGATTGTTTCTGTGTCATTTCATACTGTGCTTATATCTGCAAGATTCGAGTTGAAGAAAATATCCAACCTTTATCAGGTTTAGTTATTTCTCAGGGCCACTCGAGGAGTTGTAACTGAAATGCATGGCCATGCTCGAATGATGATTCGTTTATCAGTTAAGTTACTCTCTAGTCGGGGAAACCACTCTTGATATTGATCACTTGTAAAATACGACCTTTGTGAATATGGACTTTGCAAATTGTTTTACATTGAGTGGGAGAAATTTTAGGATATGAGAATCGGTTATCGCACTTACACTTGTGAGGACAAGTGGGAGTTTGTTGGAGCTTGTGTCCTCCACAATTAGTGTGATAACATTTATAAATCTCTTATAGGTTCACAAGGGTATACTTTGTATGTTACCAGTTGATTAACGATTACCTAATAACGGTTGGCTTGCTAGAAAGTTTGACGTTATTATCATACTGATGGCGGTGATAAACTGGTCCCTAAAAGTCACACCTAAAAGATGTGTTTGAGAGATGTGATTGTATGAAAATATAATCACATTGATGCCTGACTAAAAGGTTAGTCCATGTATTTGACTAAACAGTTAGTCAATGTGTTGATGAGACGATTATTTAATTTAATTAAATAATATTAGCTGAGACGAATTAACTGTCAATTCGTAAATTGAATATAATATGTTATATTTAATAAATGTATATAATGTTAGCTTAAACGAATTAAGATGTTAATTCGTAATTAAATATAACCAATTATATTTAATTAGGAAATTATAAATATGCGATATTTATCGTTAATGTATATATTATACAATATTGTCATAATATATGTTGACAGACTGGTATTGATAAATCGACTGCTAGCTGTTATAAGTGGACTTATTAATACATGTCGATATATAGACAATTGAGAAAATAATACACATTTATACATTTTGAGGATTACCAAAATAAGAGGATTTTCTCCTTATTTTGGTAGTTGGAAAAAACCGAAAATAAGGAGATTATTCTCCTCATTATTTCGGTGGATTTGGCCGAAAATTAGGAGAAAAATATCTCCCCTTTACTTCTCTTATTTCGGTTATAATAAGAGAGTGGGAGATCATTTTTCCTAACCTAATTTTAACCTAGCATTCTCTCATCAAAACAAAAACACAAAAACCCTAATTAATTAGTGAATTAGGGATCGATTCTAGCAAGAACAAAAAGGGCATATCTCATATCATCTTGGGTGCAACAATTAGGTGAATATCATTTTGATATTGTTCTTAGGCCGAATTTGCTAGGACCAAAGGTTGATTATTCATCTTTTCTATTTTGTTTATGCTATTTCATTTATGACTAGTTTTCATAGATTATAATTTCGTTATAATCCTTATAATTTAAAGGGAAGTATACCGATAATTCCCACAAAGTTTGCCTTATTTGAATAGTTTAATGACTGTCTCATGTTTTATATAGCATAATCCGTTAAATATCTTCCATTATACATATTTTTCTCACATTAATCATAAATGTGGAATTTATTATTCATTCAAGTCAAAATATTATGAAAGGTCTCATTTACCTATAATATGAATTTTTAACCCGTTCATTCTCATTTATTTATCGTATCTCAAATATGAGTGAATTATTCTACTTGTTTGATTAAATTGAGTCATTTATAATTGAATGCTTGTTTTTCTTATTATAAATGGTTCTCTTCCGTTTGTTTACATTTTTATTCAAGTGACAAATATTGAAGAAATGGGTTACTTATTCATATTCATGATTATGATTTGGCATGAAATATCTCACTTGGATTATCAACGGTTCATTGCATTATTAGTCTCTTTCCAAGTTGATTCGTATCGCTTGGTTAAGTCGTATTCTTATCATATATCTTTAAGCCTTACTTGTGCTGTTCTGCCAAGTATTGGTTTACGCCGCTCTCGTGCCGTTCTGCATGGAGTTGGTTTATTTATGTTTTTCCCGCCCTTTTCGGACTGTTCTGCTGATTGTGGGTTAGCTCATGTCGTATTATGGTGACAATGCTTTTATGCTATACATTTTGCTTGACTTGTCTTTATGCCTCTTTCGGACTGTTCTGCCGATTGTGGGTTTAGCTCATATTTTCCGCCTCTTTCGGACTGTTCTGCCGATTGTGGGTTCTCGACTTCCCTTTTGTTGATCGAGTCTTGGATGCGGACTGTTCTGCCGCATGTCGAATCGAGGACCGTTCGCGCCCGAGAGTCGGGCGATTTAGACTAGGACTGAGTCTTGTGAGTACCATTGTCGTCCTACCAGGGGAATTATATATTGATATATGAGTAGTAAAGGTCTTGCTTGGTTATAGATATTGGTATTTGTCTGATGATTGTCTTGGTCCTATCGGATACTAAGGGTGAGCTATAAGCCCTCTAGTTGCGATATGATCGTCGGGATTGATGTTCCCATCCGTTCTTATGGTGAGATGCAAGCCATAAGTATGAATGTGACATTAGTAGCCATGTCCCGTACAATGTTTGCTAAGTGGTTTTCCAAATAATGGCTACGATTTCTATTCTTGTAAATTGCATTGGTTGATCCCTCACTTAATTGATTCACATGATTCGGATGTAATCTCATATCTATGTTGTGTTTCTTGAAATGCGTGCTTTTGTATAAATGACCGTATTCTTGTCTTTCATATTATTTAATTGTCTCACATGATTAGTTGAATCTCCGTTATGCTAATATTGATCTATCATATTCCATCTCATTTAATTGCCATGCTTAAATATAAACTTGATATTCATATCTTTTGTTAGTATCTTACATGACTTACCTGTTTTAGTTCTTTGTTATGTTCGTTTCGACATTTTGTGGCTGGGAGAACCTTGAGTTACTCCCCACTGACTGTGGCGTTCATGTTTACATGAATGACAGGTAATAGTCGGTGCATTCATGGGGTGAAGACATGTGTGAGCTAGCGAGCATTTGGCCTTGTAGTCGGGTTATTAGGATTTCTTAGACTCACCTTTTATTGTATTGTTATTCGAGGGATATATTTTCCCTCACCTTGGCTATCACGTTTGTATAATTTAAACTTTATTTCCGCATTCTTTATTTATGTTTTGGATTTTAATGAACTCGCGCTTTAATTTATAAAAGTTTCAAAAATCTCCTAAATTTCCGCTTTAATTTATAAGTTATACTTTCCGCTTTATCGCGGGGTGTCACATTCACAAGATAAGAGAAATAACAAAATAGGCAATTTCAACAACTTATGACCAAGTTTAAGAATATTAGCTTTGTGTTTCACAAATCAAGATCTAAGTTTCACAAAACACGCTCTATGATTCACAAAATAAACTTCAAGATTCACGAATAATGTTCCTAGATTCGCCAAATAAATAACCAGTTTCACAAAAGCAAGATATTCCAAACACACCTGGAACTGCATTTATTATTCCGGCATCTTGGTCACTGATGATGTAATTTGGTTCTTTGCCACCCATTGCTTTCAGGAACCGCTGAAATGCCCAAATAAATGAGTCATCGTTTTCATGATCTAAAAGCACGCATCCAAATGTTATTGACTTTTTGTGATTGTCAATCCCAGTGAAACGTGCAAATTTCATGTTATATTTGTTCGTTCCATAGGTTGGATCGAATGAATTAGCATCACCAAACAATGCGTAACATCTGATGGAATCCGCATTTGTCCAAAAAATTCTTGTCAAAGCACTGTCAGCATCTGTTTCATATGAAAATACCAACCCTTTTGTTTCTCGGAGGGTTTCTTAACGAGAGATGAACATATGTCCATCCTTGCCATTAAGTAGACACTTTACATTCCTTTGGAAATTCTTGAACTGCGTAAGGGTAGCTCAAACATTTTCGAAACCCTCTGCTTGTTCCTTGCATAATTTGTATGTTAAACTAGCCCCAGCATTCAATCTCGAATTTTGTATAATCAATTGCTTATGATATTCGTTCAGTTGATTTATATTAACAGCAAGTTTCTCAAATTCCCTATTTTTGACAGGCGTCACTGGGTGATTGTTACCCTCACGGAATTGTTCAATCTTGTACATCTTTTCATGGAACATGAATTTTATCATTGCTTCACAACCCCACCTTTTAATTTTAGTTATTCTTGTACCACTTTGCTTATTGGAACTCTCAGCTTCACCTGCACCTGCACCTCCACCATTTTTCGTACTGGTTTTAGCAGTTTTTGTTTTTCTATTTGCACTTATTGCACCAGATTTTTTTTGTCACCAGTTTCAACGGTTGTTGTTTTTGCATCAGCTTTGGGAGGACGATTTTTCCTGTTATTAAAACCTTGACGATGACAAACCATGCATTTTATTCGAATAACACCATCTTTAAACCTCTTAGTTGAAGACTTCCTTGCTTCAAACTCACAAGCAATAGCATAAATTTTATAGAACAACATTGCTGACTCTAAGTCCACAAATGTTTTGCCAACCACGGGTGCAAACTTCTCTTCAATCCTACTTATCCATAGCTCAGTGCCACCCGGTGTGCAAGTTACCAAAGTAGTAGGTGTGGAAATAGTTGGCATTGTAGGGGCTGTTAAGACAGCAGTAGAACCCTCACCATCCTGACCAGAACCAGCATTAGAGTAAGGAACCTCACCACAACCGACACGAGGCGTCACACTACACTGTGAGTTGTTGTTGACATTTGAATCAATACCTAAGAAGATAAAAGGTTCACAAAGTCACATCTCACATTCACAAAACAAGGCTTAAGATTCACTAAATAAGGTCTGTGATTCACAAATAAAGTCTGAGGATATTATCTGAGCAAGGAAGAGAAAAGAATAGGTCATTCCTAAAGGGTTCACAAAAAGAGCTGTAGGATTCACAAACACAAGGACTGAGATTCACAAGTTCACTTTTTGGTTCAGATTATTAGTTCAGTTTTTAATCTTACCCAGGTTGTATATATTAGTTATTAAGTTTCACAAAATAACCTTCTAGTTTCACAAACTACGGTCTCTGCTTCACACAAAAAGAAATAAATAAATTGCATCAGTAACGTTTAACAACAGAGATTCACAAAATAAGGCCCAAGATTCACTAAATAAAGGCTGAGATTCACCAAATAAAGTCCGAGATTCACTAAATAAAGTATCAGATTATTAGTTCAAATAATTTAAAAAAAATTTGGTGAAGATTTTTAAGTTTTATTTAATTATCACACTATCATCATTTGCTAAGATTCACTGACTAAGGTCTGAGATTCACAAAATAAGGTCTAAGATTCACAAAATAAGTAAAAGAGCAGCAAAGGTGATTCTAACCACTTATGATGACCAAGTTTCACAAAACAAGCTCTAAGATTCACTAACCTAGGTCTGAGATTCACAAAATAAGGTCTGAGATTCACCAAACATCAAAATCCACTCAATTCATAAACTCTTACAGTAACAATTCAACCAACTCTCACAGTCACACAATTAGGTCCTAAGATTCACAAAATCAACTCAATTCATAAACTAAACCTTGCAAAAAAACTGAAATACAATATCGATCCATATATTCCATAATAATCGAGCAGAAATTTTGACAAATGCAAATTGAATCAGAAAACATAAGATTTTACAAAAATTACATAAAAACCGATATACCTGATTCAATAACACTATTATCATCAGTCATTGTGATATCTACAATCTCCATAGCAATTAGAGCTGCAAAATCGTCAAAAATAATTTAGTAAGTAGTACGAAATCGCGAGAAAATGGAAATCGCTCAAAATATTGGTCAAATTCGAACGTTCTATTTACAAAATCGTTCAATTTGATCAAATTCGAACCTGATATCATCAATTTATGAGTGAATTGACAGAATTGTATGAATATACTCAATTTTGATCAAAATTATGAAATTACCTGAAAATTGATCGATTTTTCTTCTGAAATTACTTGAATCAACGTTGTTGGATGTTGTTTTGATGAAATCCACGAAAACTCGATGAACAAATTGATGAGCTTTGCTGAAGAATTTCCGTTGAACGAACGAGAGCTTGCTAGTTGAAGAATTTTCAGGAAAACAATTTTGTTTGTATATTTTAGAGAGATAGTGTGTAATTGGCTATTTATTGATGATTTAATATTTTAGTGAGAGAAAATATTTTTTTTAAATGAAAAGATTTGGAATGAGCCCTCAATTTTCAGCCCAATGAATAATAGGAAGTTAGTCCATAAATGAAGGATTAATGAAGGAATTTGGTGAAAATTACCGCCCGCCATAATTAACTACTCACCGGGATTGATCATATATATATATATGGGCGGGTTTAGGTACGAACTGAGTAACTGAACGAACCGTACGAACTACGGAGTAAGATTTAATATACACGGTTACTCTATCTCGCGCAAAAACCAACTCTATAAATTTAACCCTTTTCCTTTCTTATTCCCTAACCCTCGACCTCCATCCACTCTCCTGTCACATCACTCATCCTCACCTGCTGCCTGCGAGATACAACGACGTCGGCGCATCACAGACGACTAGTGTCGACGCATCACTGACGACCACGACCTCTAGTTTTCCTTACCTTTTCACCACCATCGCTTATCGGACCACCTGAGAACACCACCAGTGACTGATTCTGTTGTCGCCGAATCTACTTTGTCGGCGATGTCGACCTCAAGGCGATCAACGACGGCGAGGGAATATGTGTTTTATTCTTAAGTTTCAGGTTAGTAGATCTGAACAATTATAAAACAACTGTGGTTTAGTAATGTTGGTGGTTATTTGAATGTTTCATTAAATTGATTTAGTTTGCTAGAAGCGTATAATTATTTGATTTTTCTTTTTTTTTTCTTTAAAGTAGATCTTACAAAATAACAATCCGGATACACATGGTATTTATGCTGGATACACAAGGTATTACTGCTAGATACACAAATCGATTTGTGTATCTAGTAGTAATACAATGTATATCCGAGGGTGGTATTAAAGGTATTTTGGTAATTTGTACGGTTGCAAGATTAAAAATGACGAAGGGCTTAACTAGCCGGGGGTTTGGGTGTGAAATCCAAGGACTGGCATAAAACGATGGAAATGGCGATAATGCGCTTTTCTTTACCTTCTGGAGTATGTTAGATAAATAGTCCCGCAGGAATGCACCCAAACAATTGTGGCTGGTGTTTTTCCTCGTATAGCAAAACGTGAGCCCGGGTACCAGACTGATTGGTCATTTAATGGTACGTCTTCATTAAGGTAACACCATTTTCATCCCATAATTTACTTGTGTTTAATGTGTATTGCCTGCAATTTTATGTTTAATGGTTTCATTAATTGGGTACATGATGTAAATGCTTATGATTGATGAAGTATGCATAAGTCCTCTGCTTTAATTTGGTAGTTGGTTAATGTAATTTTCACCCTTTATTTTTAATCATGTACAGTTGAGTGATTAAACAACCAAAATTGAATAATCCAAGTCAAGCTTCAATCTTGTATACATCAATGTATTGATATTTGGTCTGTCAGATGCATACTCGGAGAAATCTTGACCAGAGAACCACCCACTTTTCCCTGGCAAAGACTATGTTCACCAGCTGAAACTAATAACTGAGGTAAGCTACTTGTTTTTTTTTTCTCGGGATAGCCGCTGCTTAAAATCAGACATTTCGCTTCACTTGTGGTCATTGTAACGTCGCCAAATAGTTAAACTTATTTCATCCGAAGTATTCTACACTGGTTTCTCTTTGATGTTAGATAGCTGCTAGAAGAGTCATATGTTTATGTTTAGAGCTGCCTAAGATGTGCATCAGTAAAGACCGGTTTATACAGCAACAAGTATGGAGAGGGTCTGACATTTTGTGTTTGTACGGATTTTGTTCTTATGAAGCTTATTGGCGCACCTGGCGACTCCAGCTTAGGATTTTTTCGGAAAGATAATGCTCGTAAATATGTCGAGCAGCTTCCTCAGTATCCAAGGCAACTGTTCTCCATAAGATTTCCTAATACATCTCCTGCGACTATTGATTTACTTGAGAGAATGCACGTCTTCGATCATAATGAGCGCATAACAGGTATTACCATCAGTGTCTTAACTTTTGTCATACGAGTTGTTGTCAAACCTGAGCAATCACTTGCAGAATATTAATGGAAAAGTATAACCTGTTTTCAACATAATATTGGTTTTCTTGTTTTGTACAGTTAATGAGGCGCCCTGTCACCCATATTTACCCCCTCTTCATGATATAAATGAAGAACCAATTTGTCTTCATCCATTCAGTTTTGATTTTCAACAGCCATCATTTTCAGAGGAAAACATCAAGGAGCTCATTTGGCGGCAGTCGGTGAGGTGCAACCCCGATCCTGCCATTTAGTAATTGTTATACACCGAAAACATGTACCTATTGTAGTTATATTTATAGCCTATAAAATGTGTGTACATTAACCATAAATGTTTTTTCAAAAAATGACAGAATGAGTGTTGTGCAGTATGTTTGGTAGAAATTTATGTTTTTTATAGGTCCTTGCAATCAACTTAATGTATTATGGCGTAGAACATTATTTATATGTCCTTGCAATCAAGAGCAAAAGATCAACACTTCCCTCCCTCCCGGTCGTTTATTTACCTTTAGATACACATATTATTATCCTCACATACGCATATTATTTCCCCTAGATACGCATGAGTACTCCAGACACACAAATCGATTTGTGTATCTGGGCTCCTCGTATGTGTATCTAGCATCATATTGTATGTATCCAAAGCCGAAACTTAAAACGATGACCGCCTACCACCGCACCACCATGTACTATACTACCCACCGCCACTACTGCAACACCACCACCATCACCACAACCCCTGCGACCTTACGTCAAATTTGAGTAGACCGTGGTTGATGCTCGTGGACAGCGCTAGCCTGAGGTGTTCTTGGTATTTGGTGGGTGTGAAATGGGCTGCCAATGGTAGTTTAATGATGGGTAGTGAGGTGCTGTTCATGGAATTTAATAGAGGTATATATGGCTAATTGGTTATGTAGTTGACGATGGTAGTTTAAAAGATTCGGTCATGTGATTGCTCAACTAGTATATACTTGTTGAAAGTATCGAATGCTCCTTGATGACAAAAAAAAAAAAAAAAAATTGATGACGTCAAGGTTACAAATGAACCATGTGGTATAATCTTGTTTCTGGAAATAATGTATGAAAAATTTATGTGAAGTGGCCCTAGGGCCTAGACTCTTACGGTATTAGGTGGGATGTATATAGCAATTTAAAGACGTGTATCTAGCTAGTAAGAAGTATGTATCTAGCAATTTAAGCGAATGTATCTAGCTAGTTAAATGTATCTATCTATCTAAAAGGTTAAAGGAATGTAACTAGCTATATGTATTTAGCAACTCAAACAAGTGTATCTAGCTAGTTGGAAGCATGTATCTAAAAACTTAATGTAGTGTATCTAGCTAGTTAGAGGATGTATCTAGAAACTTAAAGAAGTCTATCTAGCTATCTAGAGATACGTATCTAAAAACTTAAACGAGTGTATCTAGCAACTTAATGAGATCAAACAAGGGGACGGGAATCCTAAATTTAGCATTTGATACGGTTTGAACAACACACATCCGATTAGCATGGGACAAAAATTAGTGTTGGGTATGTGTGTTGTTTAGATATGTTTCACGCTTATTACGGTCTTAAAAATACTTGTACTAAGTACCAAGTAGCTGTTGTTAGCTTGGTTCTTAATTTCTAGAGTTAAATGAGAGAAATTTGATATTCGTTTCTAATAGCAACAAAAATTGTCTCCTCTGCCATTTATATTGTATCCATTTAACGTCAAGTAGTATCAATTTTGATCTCGCCATGCTTTAAGTTGTGTCTAAACTCAGGTACAATTTGCTCAAACACTTCAACTTTAAACATATATTCATTTTTATTTCCGGCTTGATTTTGTCTCTAACCTATGAAATCGCAAGCCGATCTCTGTGATTATATCATGTTTAATTCTATGTAGATCCAGTCGGGGTCTGTTCATGGGCTGAGTTATGTCTGTGAAGAGTAAAGAACAGTATTCAGAAGCAAATTATCATGCTCTTTTTATTTAGTGCATCGTACATTTTAATATCAATTTTCGTCTTAGTCGAGTACTGCATATTTTTATCATCTATTTTCGTCTTACGGGCATAATTAATATGCGTATCTGCTTATAAAAAGTGATCAAGCTAAAATATTTAATTCCAAAATCTAATCGACAATCACGATAACAAATATTACAGCTTTTGGAATTCCAACCTTGTGTCGTGGGACTCGTGACTTGTGGCTTCTCCTAACCTCCTATGTTCTGTCTCTGTACCTTGTATCCTTTTCCACAACCACCGCTTAAGTCACGAACTCACAATGATGTACAATCAGCCCATTCAACTTCTGTGAAGGTTTTAATTTTGGCTTGGAAACTAAAAGAGGCGAAGCAAAGCTCCTTTTCATACAGTTTACCACAAAATTTAGTATGCCTAATATGTCTAAGATCTAACTCCTTGCACATTTAGCATGAAAACAGATTGCAAGCAACTTCATGCTTCCACAAAATTATCACTGTGTACAAAACATCTGCACTCAACAACTCGAGACACAACTCGATCAAACTAAGGTCTTGTTCGAACCGTACAAACTATCTTAGATACACATGATATTAATACCGGATACACATAGTATTAGTACGGGATACACAAATCAATTTGTGTATCCTGTAGTAATACCATGTGTGTCCGACCGTAATATCATGTGCATCCACTGCTCCGCCACATCACCACCACTGCCGTTACCGCCAACACCATCATCACCACAGCTACTAGCACCGCTCCCACAACAACAACAACAACAAAAACTATATTGGCCCTATAAACACCACTAACCCCACCTCCAACCACGGATCACCAAAAACCCTCACCAGAGCCCACCCACACTTACGCCTGCTACACCACCCACCGCCCTAACCGGAGCCGACGACATCAATAATCTTTTAAGATTGCGCCGTTAATAAACTCGTCTATCCCAGAACTTCCATCACTCCTCTCCTTCTCCGCCGTCGAGGATTTCGTCCTTTGAACGTGCATTAACCCACCACATACCATATCGCCACCCCTTAGTAACACCACTATACCATCGCCTCCACCTCCTTCCTCCTTTCAGAATAACAAACTCGGTCCAACATCTAACCACCATAGATGTCATTTTTTTGTTAAAAATTGTGATTTAGTTCATAGATCTATGGAATATGAAGAAGAAGTTAAAAAAAACTAACCGCACTAATGGCATTTTTGGAAGATTTCGAGTCAAATATAATCTATTTTATCTAAAAATAACTCTAATTGTCGTGGTGGTGGTGCGGCACCGGACGGAGTCGAAGATAAGCTGATGAAACGAACGACGGTGATGGAGTTGCAGTGGTCTCCGACAAGGTTCAGGACTGAGCTCCGACAACGTTAAGGTCGAGGGATGTCGAGGTTTGGTAATATTGTTTTGACTTTGGAGAGAGAAAAGGTAATAACATGGGAATTAAATTAAGCGCGTGTGTTTGTATAGCCGTGTTTTGTTTTTAAGTGAGTTTGTACAGTTCGCACCTTAATTTAGTTCGCACGAGATCCGATTCTATATATATATATATATATATATATATATATATATATATATATATATATATATATATATATATATATATATATATATATATATATATATATATATATAGAGAGAGGAAGGATCAACTAAAGCGCCATTTATATATTTAGTATAAGTCATGTTCTATGTGAGTATTGGATGGAGAGATGGATGGACAAGATCAACCTCCAAAAGTGTGTTTATGAACTAATATCACTCATTCTCTCCTCCTTCACTAATCCTTCTAATTAATCACTAATTCACTATAACTTCTTTTCCTCTCATCCACTTCTCTCACATATCACACAACTCATCTTCTCTCTAAAACCCCAAAAAATAAAAACCCAAAAAATCCAAATAAATAAAAAACCCCAAAACCCAAATAAATAAATAAAACCCAAAAAATCCAATTAAATCAAAAAACCCAAAAAATTCAATTAAATCAAAAAACCCAAATAAATCATTCATTCTTCTCTTCCTCATTCACCACCACCCACCACTATCCCACCCGACACCAACTCACCACCCACCACCGCCGCCACCACACCGCCGCCACCTTTTTTTTTTTCGTTTGGTGTTTATTTTTATGTTTTGAGTTGTTTTTTCCATTCATTTTTTGTTGTTGTCTTTTATTTTCTTTTATTTTGTTACTTATCGTTTTTTATTCATTTTCTCAAATCTCTTCTTGTTATACTTTTTTTTTAAGATTTCGGGTTTTAAATCTCGTTTTTTTCTTTTATGAGATACTTTTTTTTCATCTAAGATCTACTAAAATATTCTTCATAAAATTTGTTGTTTTAATCTTAGCCATATAAAAATTCTTATAATTTGTTGATTTTAATCTTATAATTGATTAAAGTTATACAAAAATGGACTAAAGTTATACAAAAAAAGTATGAAGTTATACAAAAATTGACTAAAGTTATACAAAGAATGGACTAAAGTTATACAAAAATGGACTAAAGTTATACAAAAATGGTCTAAAGTTATACAAATATGGACTAAAGTTATACAAATAAGGACTAAAGTTATACAAAAATGAACCAAAGTTATACAAAAATGAACCAAAGTTATACAAAAATGAACCAAAGTTATACAAAAATGAACCAAAGTTATACAGAAATGGACTAAAGTTATACAAATATGGATTAAAGTTATACAAATATGGCTAAAGTTATACAAATAAGGACTAAAGTTATACAAAAATGGACCAAAGTTATACAAAAATGAACCAAAGTTATACAAAAATGGACTAAAGTTATACAAACATGAACCAAAGTTATACAAAAATAGACCAAAGTTATACAAAAAAAAGACTAAAGTTATACAAAAATTGGACTAAAGTTATACAAAAAATTGGACTAAAGTTATACGAAAATGAACCAAAGTTATACAAAAATGAACCAAAGTTATACAAAAATGGACTAAAGTTATACAAATATGGATTAAAGTTATACAAATATGGATTAACTTTAGTCCATTTTTGTATAACTTTGGTTCATTTTTGTATAACTTTGGTTCATTTTTGTATAACTTTAGTCCAATTTTTGTATAACTTTAGTCCAATTTTTTGTATAACTTTAGTCCATTTTTTGTATAACTTTGGTGCATTTTTGTATAACTCTGGTCTATTTTTGTATAACTTTGGTTCATTTTGGTATAACTTTGGTTCATTTTTGTATAACTTTAGTCCAATTTTTTGTATAATTTTAGCCCATTTTTGTATGACTTTAGTCCATTTTTGTATAACTTTAGTCCTTATTTGTATAACTTTAGTCCATATTCGTATAACTTTAGTCAGTTTTTGTATAACTTTAGTCCATTTTTGTATAACTTTAGTCCATTTTTTGTATAACTTTAGTCCAAATTTGTATAACTATAAAGTAGAAAAAACTGTAAATCTCGCCAATACTAGATCTAAAATAAAAAACCGAAAAAAAAAATTAAAATAAAAAAAAAAAAAACAAAAGCACAATGCATCCTGACAACAAAATAAACCAACGACAACACCAACATCTTTCGGGTATGTCAAGTGGCCGTGCCTTTATATCAACTATCTACACATGGGAAGGAAATTAAAAAAAAGGTTTTCTTGAAATATTTGATGGTGGATGCATTACATTTATGGACATAAGCACAATGCATCCTGACAATGAAGATCTTACCGCGAGCACAAAAACTCACATGAGGCCATTGAAATGCATACAATGGTCCCACATAATAAAAACACTCGAAAAACAAATCAAAACCCGAAAATAATCCCGTCTTTTTTTCAGATCTGAAAAAAAAGGTGAAGCGGCAAGGGTTGTGGGTGGCGGCGTCGGGTTTGGTGGTGTTGGCGCAGTTGTTGTGGGTTGATGTTGGGTCGGCTGTGGTGTGTGGTGGGGTGGTGGTGGGTCGGGTGTGGTGTTTGGAGGAGGGGTTATTTTGGGTTTTTTTTTGTTGTTGTTTTAGTTTGGTTTTTGTTTTTATTTTTTGGGTTTTTTTTGTTGGGAGAGAATGAATCAGGAGAGAGGGGGTGAATGATTGAAGAAGTGAATGAATGAAATGGATGATGAGTGGGTGAGTGAGTTGGGAGAATTAGAAGGAGGATGGAGTTATACAAATTAGGAAGGAGTTGTACAAAGATTAGGAAGGGAGATTAGGGAGGGAGATTTATGGCCATCCATTGAGATGTAATCTCATCCCTCCATCCCTTGTATCCAAAGGCCCTTATAAGGACTTAGGGACTCATATGATATGAGGGCCTTACTAGAACCTTTCTCTCTCTCTCTCTCTCTCTCTCTCTCTCTCTCTCTCTCTCTATATATATATATATATATATATATATATATATATATATATATATATATATATATATAAATTATATATAATTATAATCAGGATCTCGTGCGAACTGAAAGTTTGGTGCGAACTTACGAACTAAGCAATAACCATTGGATTAAAAACATCTACGGTCCTCTTGACAGTTCGCACCCCCACTACTTATCTAAATCCTCCCGTACATTATCCTACCCCTAATAACCATTGGATTAAAAACCACAACTTCCCTCGTCATCCTCTTGCATCTCCACACCTCCACTGACCACTGTCACCGGCGAACACCGATAACGCCGACGTTGTTAGCGGCCATCTAAGTTCTTTTTTCCTCACCGGTGCTGACATCTTCTCTCCTCTTCGTGTTTCTATCAATTTCGCATATGTCGTATCATCCAGATCCGCATCACCCTCGACGCCGGAGAGGAACCTGACACCGTGTCGTTTCATCCTCACAGTACTTATCCCACCTTTTCTTCGTTTATTGTAGATCTAGCAATTAGATCGAATTATTAAAAAAAAAAAGTAATGATAACTGATTCCGGCTGATGTTGTGCTCGTATTTTGACAGTGAGTCGACACTGAGGTAAGTCGCCGTGGTGAGACAAGATTCTGAATCGAATGCGACGATGATAAGTGGTCGTTATGGTGGTCACCGTGGTGAGAGGTAGCGGCGGAGTTGGGAAGTTTGTCGACAGCAAGGGAAAAACGAGAATGCTGATGGGTTGAATTGGGCGTCGCTGGTGAGGGGACTGTGTGTGCGGCACCAGCAGAGAGAGTTTGAGTGGCCGGTTAATTTGCCGGCGGTAGTGCGGTATTCACCCAATAGATATTATCATATCATTAATTGATTTACTTATTTAAATGTAGTTGTATTTCTATTGCACAGGTCAGATTTTAAGACGTATGAAGTTTCGATAACTGTCATTAACTGTTTAAGGCGACGATTGAAGTCAGTCAATCCTATTACGGACAGGGGCGGATCCAGCCCAAAGGCTATATGGGCTGGAGCCCAACCTCTTTTCTGAAGAAGAAATATATATAGAACAAAGGTTAATCTAATTACAGGAAATTACACTTGGTCTAGTGGTAGAATGCTTATCCACTAACCTTTTGTACCTGAGTTCGAAACCCAGCATAGACATTTTGTAAACTTTGTTTTGTATTCTTATCCACTATCTTATTTTTACACTATTTCTTCTTTTTTTTGACTAATAACTATTTCTTGTTGTAGTAATTGTATCCTTGTACTTGGCCGATAGGCTTCTATACGTTTTATATAAAGTTGTCCACCCCATACTCACAATCAGTCTATTTACCAGATAAATTTTCGGGTGTATAAAAAGAAAAAATTATCATTGAGTTTTCTAGCCCACCGTACATTTGGATCCTGGATCCGCCCCTGATTACGGAGCTAAATCTTTATTGGTAGTTGAGTTCTCGTTGTAGTCAAGTTCCGAACTGATGTGTACAATCTACTAGTGTTTTGTTTGCTGTATGATTAGCTTGTAATGAAGTGTGGATGCAATAATGAGTCACACTTGCATCAGAATAACTACCAAGTCTTGTCGACTATCGTAACTACTACTCTACTAGTAATCAATGCATTCACTTTAGAAGAAGTCACCCTTGGTGTTTGTCTATGCAATTTACTTGACAATCAAGTGTTTCTTGTTCCCTTCACAATGATCCGACTGAAAAGTAAATAAGTAATATCCACAATACACTTCTTACGTTTCTAGATACATACCTTTAGTTAGCTAGATACACTTATGAAGTTTTTAGATACATACCTCTAGGTAGCTAGACACACTTCTTTACGTTTCTAGATACATACCTTTAATTAGCTAGATACACTCATTAAGTTGTTAGATACATACCTCTAGGTAGCTAGATACACTTCTTTATGTTTCTAAATACATACCTCTAGGTAGCTAAATACACTTATTTACGTTTTTAGATACATACCTTTAGCTAGCTAGATACACTCATTAAGTTGTTAGATACATACCTCTAGGTAGCTAGATACACTTCTTTACGTTTCTAAATACATACCTTTAGCTAGCTAGATACACCTCCTTTAAGTTTCTAGATACATAAATCTAGGTAGCTAGATGCACTTCCTTACGTTTCTAGATACATACCTTTAGCTAGCTAGATACACCTCCTTTAAGTTGCTAGATACATACATTTACCTTGCTAGATACACATCTATGCCATGCTAGATGCACTAGATAGAGCAATAAGATTAGATCATAAAATGGAAATTATGATCGTAATATCCTCCAAAAGGGTTAAGCAAATGAGATTATGTCAAATCTTTGCGACAGTTTATAGTAATTATAATAATTTACTACTTAGATCTTTAATTAGAGTTGCAGTAGACTTAGAAGAGCAATTGAATCACAAAGCTCTTAGAAAAAAATGCGTGATTAGAAAAATGAGTTTTTTACGATCTTGACTACTCCTACAAACAATATCACATAACTCTATACGATTATAGGAACGACTTTGTCACGATCTAAATTATTTTCCTTGGCTACAATCCTACGATCTGCATCATGATTCTGACAACTATGATATTGCTCCATGTATGAAACCTCTTTACTCTAATTATAAATTCAACTATTGCGCGCAATTCATAACTCGTAAGCACGTGTGCTTACTAATTTTACTCAAAGGCATATGGAGGGTAGATAAAATAACAGAAATTTCCATCCGCTACTTCTCTATATTATACAAGTATAATGCAATAGTCATTTGATGCAATTATCGACGCAATATTCATATTCGGTAATATAGAAACAGCCTGTTGGTCTTCTTTCCGCTACTTTTCTACTAAACAAACGGAGTTTAATCGTATCAAGAGAATGGATGAGCTACTAGCAAAAAAAAAAATATAAAGCTGACATAATCTCAACATTTTCCATGTATTCCATGCTACTACATTTTTTTTTTTTTTTTTTGATGAAATGTAAGAATTTCATTATGCACAAACGAGCTATTACAAGCTATTCCAGTTTTTACCACATCACCAATTCTAAACCCCATAAAAGGGTTTTACAATGACAAGCTAACTAAATTCAACCAAGATACATCATTGATAGTCAGGCCCTGAATTGATTTAGTAGCCAACTTCATCTTCACCTCCTTTTTAATCTGTTGTATAACATACTCAGGTCTTAACAAACAAGCATCAACCCGCACTTTGTTCCTTTGCATCCAGATATGATAGAAGGCAGCCAAGACAATACACATGATAACATTCCTCGAAGAGCGGATCCCCGCCACACTCCAATCCAGTTGATCGATTGGAACTAGGCCTGAAACATGGCGATTCCAGCCATTTCAAGAAGGATCCTCGACTATATCTACACTGGAGAAACAAATGAAGATGACTCTCCTCTGCTTCCCCACATAACAGACAATTTGCATCAGACACAATGCCTAATGACATCAATTTATCCTTCAGTTGAAGGCGTTCACGAGCTATCAACCTGACCAATGAACTGGTGTTTGGGAATACACCGGCTATTCCACAGAGCCTTATGCCATACCACTTTGTCTAAAATCTTTCTCTTAGCAGTTCATAGCAGCTCTTGATTGAGTATCCTTTAGGATCCGAGTCCACTGATGGTTTGTGTATCCATGAGCAAGTTTAGTTTTTGTTCTGCAAATGACCTTCCATTTTGACTAACATCTCCGGTGGGGATATAGTCATTCCAATCAGCTCCTTTTAAGTACACTTGGTGAACCCATTTGACCCACAATCTATCAGGACAAGTATATATCCACCAAACAAGTTTCCCTATTCTTTGCAATATTCGGACAGGCTATCCCTAATGCCTAGTCCACCTTCTTCCTTAGGAGAACACACTTTATCCCAGCCCACAGAAGGAACCCTGATATAATCAACACTCCCATCCCAAAGATAGTGTCTACAAATAGAATTAATCTTGTTCAACACTCCTTTAGGAATAAGGAAGATATTGATCCAGTAATTATATAGAGCAGTAAGGACTGAGTTTACTAACACCAATCTTCCAGAATCTGAGCAGTAAGGACTGAGCTACTACATTTGTTAATTGAAGGAAATAGGAACGAAATAGTTCTACGATTCTCATTCAAATACAATGTCTCAAATTCAAAAGTAGAAGCTAGTTCCAATACTCAGGATATGCAAAAATGAAGTTATTAGCTGATGTACTCAGACAAAAAACACACTCTACAGGAAATGTCTTTAAGCTGATGCAGGTGCCACTTGCTTCCTTGGTGTCATATTTGTGTATCTCATAGTTTTCCTTCATGTATCTGGTGACGTATTTTATGTATCCAAATACATAGAACTACCAAATACACATGGAGCATCTCTTCACCTATGGTAACTGCCCACTGAACCTCTGACATACTCCCCAAATGCTTCTGACAATGGTGTCGTCTGCCGAACACCAAGATAACTTCAGAGACCGCACTGACCATCCCATACAACACCCCAAACCTGAATCACTGACATAACCTTCACCGACACCCTCTCGGAATTCGTCACCCGCGTTTTCCAAAATCCAAGTCGCCGACGCTTTTCCGTCAGAAACCCTAATTTCGAATGCATCTAAAGCACAATCTCCACCACAAATAATTGGAATTAAATTCGCACACTATGTGCGAATGGAGGCGGAAATAGGGTATCAGACGTTGCAGTAATCGACGACGATGAGCTGTACGCCGGAAGAATTTTTTTATCTCTCAAAAAATTGGTTGAGATAAACCAATGCAGGACAGGGATGAAAGATGGCTCAGAAGAATGAGAAGTTCATAGCATATTGAAGTGCAGGAAGTTCAGATAATGCAAGTGCCAGAATATATTCATTTGTCATAAGCTTTATTTGATATTTGGTCTTATTATGATAAGTTGAAGTTGTATTAGATGAAGTTTGAATTGGTTGTGCTTTAATAATAAAGACTTACATTCTAATAAAAAGAAACAAACGAACTCAATACACTAAAGGTGGTGATCAAAAGAAACATGAATTTTTTTTTCAAACCAGGCTACTCCAAATTTAGCCTAATATATCATGCAAATGCTTCCGCCAATCTTGGTAAATTGGGTTCTAAATGGGTCGTCATTCTTATCGAATTGTTGACTTCTCTAGCTACTAAACACACACAAAACAAATGTTTCATTGGTCGTCCTTCAATTGAGATCAATTGCACTATTACCACTGACAATTTTTGTTCCTGAGAGAGAGAGAGAGAGAGAGAGAGAGAGAGAGAGAGAGAGAGAGAGTCAGGTTGGTATATATAGTATTAGTTGTCTTTATGCTAAGTTGAACATCCACAACATAAACCCAATAGACTAATATAACAACAAACTTCTAAAAGTACACAAACAAAAGTGAAATTTAAGCATTGAACTCACCTTAATTCACTTCGATGAATATCAGTAACGGATCAAGTTTGATATCTTGATGCATGATAAGAGTCCATTCCATATCCAATAATGAGGTGAATCAAACAAAAATAACACTGAAAAGTGAAAACCCAAAATATACACATCAAAAATTAAATTACCCAAATTTACAATTAAGGGAAACATAAATGGAAGGGGTTTTCGAGATCCCAAATGCTAAAGAAAAATAAAAAAAATGACATGCCTTTCCAAGCAACACGACATGTGGGACGAGCGCGTGAGAATGGCGGTAAAGGAGGATGGTGATTGACCAGCACACAAAAATTGAATTCAATGCTGTAATAATGATCATATTGTAATCAATTGAAAAACCTTACCTCGAATTTTTCATGTGCAGTCATCTTCATATAGGAGGAAAAATTAGGGTTCTACACAAAATTAATCGCGCAGGCCAGCGTCAAAGGCAGTGGCTTGGACCATCGCAGCAAGCCAGCAACACCAACATTCAACCCACCTGCTAAATCACAAATTTGCAACCACCACCATTTGAATATTCCGGTCAACAAAGACGATATCCATCAATCACCTATCCGGATGTCATGCCTTCTGAATAGGACATGGCTATTTCATGAGTAATATACACATGTATCCAGAGTAATAAATAAGTGTATCTAGAAGTACTAATCTATGTATCCACAGACCACATACCATCACCATCGAACCCATGACCCATCACCACACATGATTAGTCCACCACCGCCTCTGCTTACTCCCACGACCACCACCACGCACAGCCACCTACTGCCCACATTGCCGTCACCATACACCGACAAGACCACCCGAGTGACAGTAACAATTTTACGACGCATTGTCGCTGAATAAATCAGATAGTTTCAGAGATGAAAGAGCACAGATGCAATTGGGTAATCACAAAATTGTTTCACAAAATACGATCTCAAATCAATTACTAAACCCTAATTTTTCGAATTCCAATTGTTTAGTAAAACCTAATTTTTTTTAGATACTATTCATGAAAAAAAGGAAATAGAAGTCGGAATAAAAGTTTACCTTTTCTGATAATGGACTGAATCTGGAGGTGTAATAATGGAGGTGAAGCGATGGACTGCGTAGAGGAAACACGGTAAAGAGAATGTTAATTAGAAGGAAGTTAGAGATGAAAATGAGGGTAGTGAAATGAGACGCTTGGTGATAGATAGCACAACGTCTGACGGTCGTCTGGAAACTTTGACGGGTAGCGGCGGTGGTGGTACTGCATGAGGCAGAGGGAAGTCAGGTATGGTGGTAGGGGCGAATAAGAATGAGAGAGAACGAAGTCAGGAGTTGAGTTTGGTGTTGGAATAGAAAGGAATGATGCGCGTGTTTTATATCTGGAGTAGTTCGTACAGTTCGTACCGTACTTTAGTTCGCACGGGACCCCGACCCTATATATACATATATTTATATATATATATATATATATATATATATATATAGTCGGGATCCGGTAAGAACTCCTAAATATTTGAGGATTGAGTAACGAATGAAATATCACACCATATACAAAACAATATCGCGAGGAAAATTGACAAACAAAACCACCTAAAACTCCCAAAATCAGTCAATCGTTTCTCTCTCTAAAAAATCCAAAATCAATCTAAAACATTTCAAACAAAAATATATCACAATCCTCTCAAAAATCTCAATGAAAATCTGCGAAAACCTGAAAAGTCAAACACAATTTCAATTGTATTTCAACATCCTAGATTTATTCATTCACTAGATTGAATACTCTCACAAGAATTCGCGCAAAAATCGTTGAGGTACATTTGTTTCTCGTTTTCTTTGATTTCTGCGATTTTATTTCAACTTATGTAGTGTTTAATTGATTTTACATGTTAATTTTGTTCGAAATTATTGTATGTATGTTGAATTACATGAATTTAATAGGATTAAATAAAAAAAATTGAACTAATCATCAAGTTATTTAGTGTACTTTCATGTTCTTGCTGTAAATTTCTAAATATCTTACTTATAAATGATTTTAAACGTTTTTCGATCATAATATCGACACATTGAATCAATTACTATCATCAATTGAAGTTGTAGTTTTTTATAAGATGTCTTTTTTGTTTTAATCGCTAAAATTAGGGTTTAATATTGATCGATTGTGAAAATTAGGGTTCAACATTGTTAAATTGTGAAAGTTAGGGTTTCATATTGTTTTAATCGCGAAAATTAGGGTTTAACATTGTTTAATTGTGCAAAATTACAGTTTCATATGATAGAATTGAAGTAATCGTTTGTGTTCAGTAAAATGAGTAATGTCGAATTACATGTTGGCTATGATAACGGAAAACGTGTGATATTGTTGTTTGTATGATGTGATATTGAATGTGAAGATTAGTGGTACTCTATTTTCATACATTTTGGCAGGTTGACTAGATAATTAAGTTGTAAAATGTCATCAAGGCACTAAAATGCTATAGTGTAGTACTTTCGCTGTAAAATGTCACTGATTTGTTGTAAAATAATGTGAAATGTTGATGTAAATGCTGTAATATGGTGTATTTTTTATATTTGGTGTATTTCTTTTGTCTGAAAGTTGATACTAAGATGATATTTTGTACTTTGTTTTCCTTTTTTTTGCAGATTTCTTCGCTTTTGGAGGTTACTTAAGAGTATGTGTGCATGCTGGCGAAGTCTATAGTGCATGATCAACTAAACAAATCATATTTTTTTTATTCATTCCTCTTATAAAGACAAATTCTTTATTCTTAGATATCGTTTCAAGAGATTATAAATTTGTATTTTTTTTTCCATTTTTGAGTTGGAATGTAAAATAATGGTAACAATATTATAGTTGTATCAGGATTTGCCTCTTTTTTTATGTTATTAAATAGAAAATATATGGTTTCTAAAGTATTTCATTTTTTTGGGAAACAATATCACACGTTTGTTTTAACAATATCACAAGTTTTAGTAAACAATATCACACTTAATTATAAACAATATCACACTTAATTATAAACAATATCACCTTTCATGACACAATATCAAATGACTTTGAGAACAATATCACACTATTAGTTTAACAATATCACAAGATGTGGTAAACAATATCACGCTAGTGGCTTAACATTATCACAAGATGTGGTAAACAATATCATAAAACAATATCACCCTTATTGTGTTAATAATATCAAATGATTTGGTTCTTTCAAAAAAAATATCAAATGATATGGTAAACAATATCAAGTTATTGTGCTAATAATATCACACTATGCTATTAACAATATCATATATATATATATATATATATATATATATATATATATATATATATATATAGAGAGAGAGAGAGAGAGAGAGAGAGAGAGAGAGAGAGAGAGAGATTGGATTTGGTGATTTTGGTTCTTATGGTGAGTTGGGGGAATCTCAACCACTAGATTATATTAGAGATGAGTGCCAAGATCAAATCTTACATGTCATATAAAACCATTGTCATTTATTTATTTTCTCTTTTTTCTAATGTTACTTTTTTTTTTTTACTTTAATTTTTTTTCTCTTTTTTTTACTTCGTATTATTATGCTTTTTTTTTACCACTTTGATTTTTGTTTTCTCTTATGTTTTTCTTCAAATTACTCATTATGTTACCTTTTTTTCCTTTTCTTTTTGTACCGGATTTTTTTTTACTTGAAATTTTTTTTACTCATATTTTTTTTACCTCGTGTTATTATGTTATTATTGTGCTTTTTTTTACCTGGATTTTTTTTACGACTTTGATTTTTTTCTCTCTTTTTTTTTTACCACATGTTATTGTGCTGTTATAGTTATTCCACTGTTATTGTGATGTTATTCTGCTGTTACTTTGATTTTTTTTACGACTTTTATTTTTTTTCTCTTTTTTTTTACCATATGTTATTGTGCTGTTATTGTTATTCCGCTGTTATTGTGATGTTATTCTGCTGTTACTTTGATTTTTTTTACGACTTTGATTTTTTTTCTCTTTTTTTTTTACCATATGTTATTGTGTTGTTATTGTTATTCCACTGTTATTGCGATGTTATTCCGCTGTTACTTTGATTTTTTTTACGACTTTGATTTTTTTTCCTTTTTTTACCACGTGTTATTGTGCTGTTATTCTACTGTTATTCTGCTGTTATTGTGATGTTATTCCGGTGTCACTTTGATTTTTTTACTACTTTGATTTTTTTCTCTTTTTTTTTTACCGCATCTTATTGTGCTGTTATTCTGGTGGTATTGTTATTCTGCTGTTATTGTGATGTTATTCCGTTGTCACTTTGATTTTTTTTTACTAATTTGATTTTTTTACTCTTTTTTTTTTTACCAGGTGTTATTGTGCTGTTATTCTGGTGGTATTGTTATTCTGGTGTTATTGTGATGTTATTCCGGTGCCACTTTGATTTTTTTTTTACTAATTTGATTTTTTACTCTCTTTTTTTACCATGTGTTATTGTGCTGGTATTGTGGTGGTATTGTTATTTTGGTGTTATTGTGATGTTATTCCGGTGTACCAATGAACCTGGTTGGATTGGCTCCATTTATGAAACGGTCTAACAATGAACCTGGTTGGATGGGCTCATCTGTCAAGAAGTAGAATACCGCGCTGTGATACTCCCTCCCTACACCCAACATAAAAAAAACATCATTTCACATTTTAAAGGCTAGTGCCTATTGTAGGAAAAAGTAGTGAAACAAGAGGACATTTAATTTATAGAATTATGCACAACTTTGACATTATTACTCATGCTCAGCAACTTAGTTAGTGATCAAAAGACGATAAAAAAGAGCAATTCCAAATCATAGTAACAACGGCACAAAGCATCTAAGGCAAACACCTCACACAGTAACACATGTACACTTTATTGTAACAAATAGAGTCCTCTAAGACGCAATCACACTTTAGAAAACAAATGGCTGAGAACGATATATTAGATTGAGAAAGAATGATCAAATAAAAGAACTATTCCGTCGTAAATATATAGCCCCTAATATAGATTCAAAATATACAAATAACCCCCCTTATATCAAAATTTACAAATAACAACCAATTACAATTCTCAAAGAATATTATATCACAATAAAAAGGAATATGACACGATCATAGAGCGAAACAGATACTGGCAGCAAGCACAACTCCAACCGCAAACTTGTTGAAAGCCAGCTGCATCAATTGACTGGCACCAGAAGAGTCATTCGTGGTGTCAGTCCCATCATCTGAACTGTCCTTCGACTTGGCTCCCTTTTTCGGCTTAGCTGTCGTGGGAGCAGGTGCAGGTGCAGGTGTCTGAAAGAAAGCCAAAGGAAGAAGCACTTGATCCACACTGGTACACGACTAATTGCCCATCCTTTGTAAATGGAACTAGACAATGTTGTATTCACAACTCCTGTTGTTACATTAACTTGGTTTCCTGAACTGGTCACATTTAGCTTTAAATCGGCCATTGTGTTGTTTCCGGCTTGAGTCCTCAAAGGGTTCTTTGGTTTGAAATTGACCGGGAGATATGTAGTTGGGAAGTACATGGAATTGAATTAATTCCACTTTCTGTTGATCTGACAGGGAGTTTAACATTCCCGATTTGAGGTTAGTAAAGGCGAACTTGTAAATGATTACCTCCAAAATTCAATGCATCAGGAATAAAAGGGCGGTCTTGATTGCCAACACGGCGGTGTCACTTCGAATTTGGTGAAGGTGAAAGTGAGAAGGAGAAGAGTGATGAGGTGCATCACCACCTCCATAAACACCAACGATCACCAATGAACACCTTCACCAATTCACCATCCCACAACTATCATCACCATCACCATCAATCACTGCCGGCCACCACTTACCCAGAACCATCCGCCCGACCACCTGCTTCTACCCACGTCATCCGAGTATATATCTGACTCCCCTCCACCGTTCACAACATCTGACCACGTGGGTGATGGCTATCGGAACTCGGAAGTGAATCCGGCCATCCTTCACAACATCCTATTTCCCTTCCTGATCGAATTATATATCTTTATATGATTGAGAAATTTCAAGAGTTTGATTATTGTAGACTAAAATTGATTGGGATCTTCAATTACTTCAATAATTTGATGCTTTTGTGATTATTTCTTCAAAATTTAAGAATAAAGTGGAAATATGCATGATTGTAGAAAACTAAACGCAAGAGGGAGAAGACGAAATCGAACTTTTACCGGAGTAACAGTGTAGAGGACGAAGGCAAGAGTGATAAGGGGAATGAAGAACAAAACAGAAATGCGATTTTTTTAATGTCAGGCTTTGCGTTTTTATGTTTATCAATCTCAGCCATCTATTTTCTTTTATTGAATGGTTGAGATTTGTAAGCACACAAACTCACAACTCACCATAAGAACCAAACTCACGAGATCCCGCCTCTATATATATATATATATATATATATATATATATATATATATATATATATATATATATATATATATATAGGGGCGGGTTGAGTCTGGAACCGAGTTACGGTACGAACCATACGAACTACCGTAAAATCCACAAATCTGCACTCGTACTCCCTCGATCACGCATTGCTAATATATGATGGTGTTTCACTTTCACGCTACCAGTACTCCCTCCTCTCTCCTTAACCTCCAGCATACCCAACCACCTGACGATGTCGGCCGATCACCGGTGAAAGTCGCCGCCACTTGACGTCCACCATTGCTCTCTCTCTCTCTCTCTCTCTCTCACCCACTCCCTCTATACCCTTCCCGTTCACTGGATCGATTCTACCATTGCTTTACTAATGGACCAACACTACTGCAACCGTTACTTCGATCTCAATCACTATAAAACGAGGTTAGTTCAATTATGATTTCGGATCTTTTATATTTCTGTCCATTTTTAATATATTTTTGTGATAAATCGTTGTGATAAGCAAAATAATTAGTATAATCGGAAAAATTAGGGTTTGTAAAATCTAAACTTTTGATTTTCCTTGTGTAATTGATTTTTGTATGTGAATTTGAAATCCAGCAAGAAATACCTTGTGTTGCTACAACGACGCTGAATCATTTATCATGTGAGATTAAATTATTTTAATTGATGGTATTTTTAGTTTTATTGCTGATTTTCATGTTGGAGAGATGCGTCAATCACTCAAAATGAAAAATGTGGAGACGGCTCTATAATGGTAGAAGTTTTAGGTACAATGCTTTGTTTTCCGGGTTTTCTCTTGTAAATGTTGTCCGTTTTTTGTTTCTCTCTTTGTTGTCACGTATAATGTTTATCGAACCAGTTTTGCTGTCGAAAGAGGTTTATCTATCATCTATAGTACCCATTGGTGCGCTCTATGCATTCTCACTTTGGTTATCTAGTACTGCTTAAATTTATCTATCTGTTTCCTTTGTTCAAATGCTTAAAGCCCTTATGCTTCTTGTTGTTTATTCTATTGGTGTTATGTTTAAAGAGGAGAATTTTAAGGGTCAAACTATAGTGAGGCTAAATTTTGTGTTGATTGAGTAATTGAATCACTTCAGTTATGGTAATTGTTTGCTGTATATGTAAAATCGTTGTTTTGAAGTCGATATAATGTCAATTTCAATCCCCATTTCAAAACCCGTCTTTTGACCCTTAAAATGCATGATGCAGCAACTTAAGTTCTGTATTATTAAATTAAGCCAACTTATACATACCTTGAAGGGATCCCGAGAGATTATACGATGAATCATAGCATAATAACGGGACCTCCCATCAACATCATCATATACAGCCCATACTTGACCCTCTTCAAAGTCCATTTCAGTCCTATTTCACTCGAAACTATGGAAATATGGATCAGGAACAGGGATCGCAACTTGAGGCTTCATAGGCCCAGAATCATGCAGATCAGTTTTAATCACAGTAGTTTCCTTGCTTATATCCTGGCAATGACCTGTCTCATTTGCTTTCACCTTTTCAGCAGAACTATCCAAAACACTGCCTGATTTACAACCATTTAACTTTTCACTAATCTCTTTTCGAGTCTTATCCATCATTATTTTCTGCAATTCAATCTTTGGTGGCTCCATGGAACTGTTTAATTTGCTGATTGTACTAATGTTAAATGAATTACTCATGCCAAAACCTGGAGTTTTAAAACCCATCTGATGATTATGCAAACCGATATCATCAGTTACTCTTCTCTTTTTCTTTACCAAGTTTTCAGAGACATAATTTTTCTTTTTCATCGCCTTTTCTTGTTTTTTGGCAGCCTGTGCTTCTTCCCGCATCCGTCTGACTTTCTCATATGTCTGCTGAACAACATTTGCAGCTTGAGAAACAGATGAAGCACCAGCAGCTCCAGAGAATGGGATCCATTGAAAATCACTTTTGGGGTTGCTCTTACTCTTTGAGTCCCGTTGAGAATTTCGAGAATGAGACGCACTCTTTGAATCTGGTGGCGGTCGCTCTATGGCGAGAAATGGCAAACGATAGGTAGGGCAGAGCAAATTCTGATTTGGATAAGTTTTAAGATACGCAAACTACATCCTACATCTATGACAGACAGTGAAAAAGGTGCGGTGGTTTGACTTATTAGCCTTATTAGTCATACCAGAAGTTGAAGACCCATTAGTTTGAGGAACATTCTTATTTAATTTAGAATTAGATGCAGTTTTCGCATAGTTGTATAGACCATTAGTACCAAACAGCATGGATGAACCCAAACATGGATGCAGTCTTCTTGTTTTTAACTAATAACATAAAGAAATGTATCTAGCTAATTAAATGTATGTATCTAATAATTTAAAGGAGTGTCTCTAGCAACTTGAAGGTGTGTATCTAGTAACTTAAATAAGTGTATCTAGCATCTTAACGAAACGTATCTAGTAACTTAAAAAAGTGTATCTAGCATCTTAAAGATATGTATCTAGTAACTTAAAGAGTGTATCTAACTACATAAAGGTATGTATCTAGTAATTTCAATGAGTGTATCTAACTAGCTAAACGTATGTATCTTGATTGAAACAATGTGTTTGCTAGCCATTAAGATAAAGGGCATGATACAAGGTTCGTGTATCTGCACTAGAGTATGTGATTGTAGCTGTTTTATTGAGAGGATGACATTTTTTTTTTGAATAAGCATCCGAATTTATCACCTTGTATCGAAGTTTAGCATACTTTTTTTTTGGTATAGACTGTTATCTCCAATAGTGCTCGAACTTCTAACTGTCTTTGATCTTAAAATGCTTTTATTTAGTCTGTAAGATGATAGTGTGTTACCTCATACTGTTCAATGCTTCATTTTACTGATGGTTTGGAAATGTTTCCCCTAACACTTGTCTTTTTCATTTCCGACAACTTACTAACCCATATTTTGTATTGGCAGTAAGAGGTATGTGGAGCAATCTCACTCTATCGGTAACTCAGTCCTATCCTGGAATAGTGGTTGCAACTAGTAAATAAGATTGACGGACCGAAGTTTCAGTCTCGAGAAAGCACAGGCCACAGGTATCAAGCCAACCCTTGATCATTCTAACCATGATTCTGCACTTGCTAACAACTTTCTTGAGCATGGTAACAAGCTTGCTTGCTGAGGTATCTTTCTTCTTTAACTCCCCTTGTTCTTTCAATTATCAATTTCAATTGGAAATTATAGTTATCAATTAGTATTCGTGGCATAACCAGAATTTGCAATAACAACGGTACCAACTATAAATAGAATGTTTTAACTAAAAGTTTCTAATTCTCCGTTGGTTGGGCGACCGTCCTTGCTAACCCCTTTGTTCCACCACTGATTATTCCTCATTTGTCAAGTGGGTTTTGGGATTTTATCTGGTTTTACTAATTTCTTGGGGAAAGTTGAGTTTTTTTACAGTTCTTATTGAATAGGGAAAATGGTTAGTTTTACATTTTATTGCTGAGCTTATAGTGCTTAATTTGTTTCTATTAATTAGTTTAAAGATTAGGATGTAGGAACGGCATTTAAGTGTGGTCTTTAAACTGTTATGATTTAATTTAACCGTTTTAATCAAGGTGCTAGGTTAGAAATTTTCATTTAGATTCTCTTGAGATTGGCATCAAAAGTTGAGAAAGTGTTGTTCAGATGACAAGCTAACAGTTGTGCCTTTGCGATAGACTGTTCTTAGAGAAACTGTGGTTGAACTGAATGCATATCGCCACCTGAAATACAGTCCTTTATAAACATTCAAGGGTAGGAAAATAGTACTGGGTTGTATCTATTAGCTATCGAGCCTTGATAAGCACTTTAATTTTAACACACCCTTGTAGTGGCCTTGTGTGTAGTTTTGTTGTCTACTAGCTTATCCGTTTGGTGTATACTGTATAGTTAGAGCAGCTGAGAATGTTTCATTAAATTGATTGAGTTTGCTAAAAGCGTATAATTATTTGATTTTTCGTTGAAAAATAAGTTTGGATCATAGTTGTTGCTGCCTGCCAGCCTTGCCAGTTTACTGAATTATAGTCTGTGATGTTGTTTGTTTTCTTACACAGTGGTAGCAGTTCTAATTCCGGTCTCGCGCCGAAGATGTTGGTTTCAGAATAGCGATAGGCGACAGATTGCTGGTGGGAGACGGTGAAATAAAGCTCGATGATGGGTTGCTCGGAGGAGGAATAGAGTGATTGGTGGTTGCCATTGGAGATGATATGGTCGATTTGTGTTGTAATTGTTTGCTATTTTTAGGGAGTTTATTGAAAGGATGAGGAACTAGGAAGTGAATGTTACGGAGTAACTGATAATTGAACTGCATTTGGAATTAGATAGTGGCATTTTGCTTCTCAGTCGTATACTCGTATATTCCTTTATCAGTAAATTGAAAATAAAATGAAAGTTATTAATTTCACTTTGATATATCACTCTTTCATTTCAAGGAGTGTATCTAGCTAGGTAAAGGTATGTATCTAGAAATATAAAGAAGTGTGTCTAGCTAGCTAGAAATATGTATCTAGCAACTTAAACGAGTGTATCTAGACAATTAGAGATATGTATCTAGCAAGTTAGAGAAGTGTATCTAACTAGCTAAAAGTCTCTACTAGGTCCCAAGTAGGTGAGGTTTGTGATTGTAACAGATTATCGGTCTAGACTCTAGAGCATGGTCCCAGATTATATGCTGGAGCAGTGGTTATATGTAATATGCTGGAGCAGTGGTTATATGCAATATCTCGTCATTGAATTTTCAGGTAATTATAAACAGGGATACTCTTGTTACACTCTTGGCCAAGCATACAGGGAATGTGAGTCGGAGTGTTTGACAATTGATTTTCTTGCCATAATATCAGCTATAAGTTGTCTCAAAGGCCAATTTCAGTCATTTAACTTGTAGAGTTATGAGAAGACCGTTTTATATGGATGCAACAGCAGCCAATGAATGATTTTGGTGTCATAGATGAGGCAAGTTTCCAAAAAGTCTGCACTGCGTATGGGCTACGGCCAACTGAAACTAATCTGATGTATCATTTGTTCAATAAATTATGGAACCAAGTATGGAAAGGGACTTGTTGCTGAACTCTGAGTTCCTTTATGGCTCATTTTGATATCAATTCGTTTTTTGTGTTTTTATTACAGTAACTAGTTTCAAACTCGTGCAAAATTGCACGGTATATCTTTGGGCCAGTATTAATGTTTTTGGATGTATATTTGTTTTTGCATTTCTATTGTACTTATCTAGTTTGTCTAAATCTACGATCTACATAATTTATGTTTAAATTTGTTAAAAACACGTGTTCACATACACTGGTTTATAAGGAAATAACGTAATCTACTCTTGTAAATAAAAATTGCATACATAAAAAACTTTACATCCGGATAAAAGAAATATATCTAACATAATCAACTTTAACATATGTATGTAATTCATTTGCGTTTTAGGTTCGATCCCTTATATAAATGTTATTCCTTCTTGAAATTATGTAATATTATTATTATGTAATTTTGTTTTAAAAATTATGTAATTCAATTTCATTTACTCGCATTTGTAATTCATTCTGCGTATACGTTATTAATTTTATTTACACGGAATGTATAAAATTATTTCATAATATTAATTCATAGAATTTTTTCATAATATTATTTCATAGAATTTGTTGTAAGACGGAATTTATCGCATGTTTGAAAAGACGGAAATGTGAAGAAATAAATACATTGCACACTCACGGGTCCCACCATAACATGAATTTCCAAAAAAAAAAACTGCATTAATGACGTGGCGCGCTGAGGATTGAGTATTGTCTTTTGTATTAATATAGATAAGATTGTTAATTATATGGTCTCATTTTGCAATTTGTTCTTTCACGTGTAACGAAAAGCAGGAAGATAGTTTCATGATGACAGGCTTTGAACTTCCTTCATGAATCATGAGTACCACTTTCGATGACCTTCAAAACTACCGAAAATTAATCAAATTATGCATATGAGCAACACAAATGTTCAAAATATCAACTTCATCAATGATTAATATTCAAACTATTTGGTTTACAGCAAAATATTTGGATTACAAACAATCTAGAAACATGCCGGTGATCAGACAACAAAAAGCTAACCTCCAATGTTACTCTCACTGGCGATATCAAATTATAGAGAGTGTCATCACCTCCCATGGTTACCTCTAAGATCCATGTGCATCAACCACCACAATAACACCTGTCTAAGTCAAACTAACACCGTCGCTAAAACTTGATATCTTATCATTTACATCTCAAGAAGAATCGAAATTTGACAAGGTTAACAACTATACGATTGTTTTTTTCTAAATTAAGTGCACTTATGGTGTGAATCGTACCCACTACCAAGATACCCCATATTTCTACCTCGGATACACATAGTATTACTACCGGATACACATTTCTACCTCGGATACACATAGTATTACTACGAGATACACAAATCGTTTGTGTGTCATAGTAATAACATGTGTACACATAGTATTACTACAAGATACACAAATCGTTTGTGTGTCGTAATAACATGTGTATCCGGGCTTCGTAATTTGTGTATCCAACCCTCAACCATAAACCACGACCACCCAACCACCACCGCCAACCGAAACCATCCCCACCACCGCCCCAGAATCACCACTGCGCCTACCATTACCACATCAACGCCGCCGCCAGTTGCCAAACCATCACAATCATACTCCCTCCTCCGACCATAGCCGCTAACAACCACCAATAGTGCCCCATTTTTTCACATCACAAACACCAGCCCCATTTCCTCGATGCAAAGAACTACGATAATACATCACAGGATCACGCACACTAACCACAACGAAGCAACAACCCACCAGTCTGACGCCACCACGCGCACAAACAACAACAAACGACCCAAATCTAACGACTATGCCCAATCCAGTCGACCCCTTAAATCTACAAAAAGGAACAATAATTTAAAAATTATCCTACCTATGACCTAGCCGGAAAGTTCCGATCCAGAAACATTCTTTGCTGACCGGAGACTAACGGCGAGACGGTGTCGATGCCGGTGGGAGTCGTGGAAGGTAACTCCGTAAGAGGGAAATTGGAAAGACGAGATGCCGAATTCTGTCAAACGCTGTAAAGATAACGTGAGGCCGATGACGAAGGTTGTCGGAGTTCTGATGGCGACGGCGGTAACTCAGGTGAAGCGTAGGTGTATGGTGGAAGGGTAGTTGCTGCGTGGTAAGGAAAGAAAAAGGACAAGGAAAAAAGAGTGGTATAAAGTGAATTGGATATGTGATTTGAGCTGACGTAACTGAATTGTTTATATTAGTTCGTACGGTTCGTACCTTAATTTAGTTCGCACGAGATCCACGATTATATATATATATATATATATATATATATATATATATATATATATATATATATATATATATATATATATAGAGTCGGGATCCGGTGAGAACTCCTAAATATTTGAGGATTGAGGATTAGTGAATACAATATCGCATGTTCTTCAATACAATATCACGAAAAATTTGACCTTTGCCAAAAAAAAATTTTTTTTTTGAAAAAAAAAAATTATAATTTTTTTTTTTTGTGTTTTTTTTTGTGATATTGTATTGAATAACTGTGATATTGTATTGAACAACTGTGATATTGTAACGAAATCCTCAATCCTCAAAAAGATAGTGTATCCTCACATGATCCCATTCCTATATATATATATATATATATATATATATATATATATATATATATATATATATATATATATATATATATAGCAGGGATCCGGTGAGTCAGGGTTTTAAATGAGTCCGTCCTACCAATATATACCGTCGGATCAAATCTTTGTTCAATGCACTAGATTGCGACACGTCACCCCATTGATTGATACAATTCCCCGACACTCCCTTTCTTTTTTCGCTTGGTTTCTCTCTCCTCTCTAACCTGTCTTTCTCTCTGATAACATCCCCAATCTAATCAACAACTTACGTGCATTTAGTTATTTATTCAAACTTTCCTTTTCTTCGACACTTATTTTATCAAGACTCAGTGCGGAATCAACAAATCGATCACAAAAGTGCGAAGAATATTCAACAAATGGTGAGATATTCTCCATTTCTAGCTATATAGAGGTACGAAAAACAATTTAATTTTTTAATTTTGTTCCATTCAGTTAGTTATGTTTGATTAAGTTGTTATTGCACAAATTTGTTCTAAGTTTTGATTTGTCTGATATTTAGAGTGTGTCTTCTAATTATGTGTGTTAATTTCTTGAGAGATATCATGGTAAGATGATTTGTTAACATGCTAATCATTAGATTGTGAAAATTTTTTAGTTCTCTGGTTTTTGTAGTTTAATTGTTGGTATATTACTCCTTTGACTAACTTGTGTGATTATATTGCATAATCAATGTTACAATATTGAATAACTTGTGCGCTTGTTTGAATAACTTTTGTTACTTCACAGTATAGTTTGTTACTCCGTTGAATAAGTACTGTTATGTTATTTGATAACTAGTGTTAGTCAGTAAAGATTATGTTTGAGTGTTGAATAACTAATGTGACTAATTTGATAAGTAATGTTTTCCCCTGCTATAACTTGTAAGAAGAGTGATTTTATTGAATAGCTTATTTTATTTCATTGAATAGCTTGTTTTATTTCATAGAGTAAGGTGTGTTACTCTATCGGATAAGTAGTTTAAGAATCAATCAAATTCGAAAAAAATACTGCACCAATTTAGTTTAGTAAGGATTTCCACTGTTGGAGTGATTAACTAGTGTTATTCTATATATTAACTAGTCTTACTCAAATATGTGACATGTTTGAGTGTTGGATAAAAAATGCGACTATAGAAGAACAAGTATGAATAACAAGTGTTATTCGATGAAATTTGGTATGACGAGGCACTTCAGCAATTCAGACCATTTGGGTCAGTTGAGAGTGTACCATTAGTGTAAAATTCATGGTCGAGATTCTAATTATTGCTGAGAGAATTCTTGTGTAGGCCTGAATTTGAGGAAGAATGACCCTTCATTTCTTTGATTTTACAATCGCGTGCCTCATGAGCCATAGATGTCGAACTCTGATATTGATGTAAATTATGAGTATTTAGTTTTAATCGGTTATGAAAGCCAAGTAGCTCAAATGGTAGAGCATTGTGCAATGCACAAGATGTGGGTTCGACTCCCATGTTGGCCATTGAATACATGTGTTACATTAAAGACTAACTTGTGTTACTTTAAGGACATTCTATTGTTACATTAAAGACTAACTTGTGTTACTTGTCTTGGCTTTATGGAATTCATGTTCATCAGTTTCTTATCTCAACTAGAGCTTGGATTTATGGAATTCATGTTTTCACCATTGTGTGTCACTTAATTAATTGTAAAATTTGATCCTTTGTTAGTCTTGTATGAAGAGACTAGCAAAAATACGTGACATTCCATACAAATTTCTTTTCGATGTTAAGATCTGCTATTAGCTCATGGTTTTACTTTCCCGTGAATCTTGTATGAGATCGTCTCACACATGTGAGTATGTGACCAACTCTAATTCGTATGCATTGGTTTCCAAATATAAAGCAGTCTGATACTTTGTCATCTTAATTTTAGAAGAAGTTCTGCTTGTGGAAAGATGGAATTGCAAAAATAAGTTCCCTGCCATTTGGAGAACAATCTGAGTTTTTCCTCATAGTTACTTTTTAAGGTTGCTTAGATAGAAGCTCTGAAGCCTGTCGGAGTTACCAAAGTCGTTTTGGCTATCAATTATCAACCAGGGGTACTCTATGTTCCAAGATCTTGGTTGAATATGCCTCTTATTATAGAAATAAATATATAAATCGTTGCATCTTTGGACTGGTAATGTTGAACATCTTGAAGGACTTTGAGGCAAAGATTGGGATCAAAATTACTTGCTAGAAATAACTCGAATTTACTATAGAATTTACTAATGTTACAATAAAGACTAACTTTTGTTACTCTAAGGACAAACAAGTGTTACAATGAAGACCAACTTGTGTTACTTTAAGGAAATACACTAATCAAAGTCTATTATTTGCATAGCAGAGGTTTTCCCATATGCAAGGTATAGCAAATCCTGCCCAAATCCCAAAATTAAAGAAATCAGATTGCAAAATTTACTTAAATCACATTGCGACATTAACATAATCACATTTACTCGTCTATGTAGGACTTGAACCCACATCTTGTGCAATGGCACAATGCTCTACCTTTTGAGCTAATAGACGTTGATTTATCACAATTGACGGTTATACCACTAGTGTCAATTTAGTGATTACTTGGTGCAAAACTGAATTTTATCTCCTTATTTTTGCACACGGAAAAAACAGAGGAACTCCTAATATTGTACAAGTAAAGCAACAATATTATGAACTTGTGCAAAACAATGAAAATTCTTAACTATACTTAAACATTACTCCACTCTCACACAAGCTTCATTTGGTGGGTATGAGGCACGGGAGAGTAAAAGACAAGAAAGTTAAGACTTGAGAATTGTAGTCAAAGAATGACATGATATGTAATTCAATTAAACAATTATAGTAACATAACTAAGCTATTATTGTAACACGATCAAACCGTTATTGTAACACGAGAAAACCAGTATTCTAACAAAGTATACCCATTGTTGTAACACAAGAAAACCATTATTGTAACAAAGTATAACCGTTAAAATAACACACATATACGTAATCACGTTGCTCTACTATAAATGCCTCCTATATATAAACATCACAGTAATCCATGTTAAATTGAAACACATCTGATGTACAACCATTCATGCACAAAGAATACTAGGGATATTGACGCTTCGAATATTGGCCTTGTGTAGTAACTATGAAGCCGAGCCTGGCAACCTCTTTGTTGGAGGAATTCTAATGAGCTCAGGAACATGAATATGAACGGCAAGAAACTTAGAAGGCGTAGTGTTGGTGTGGAAACAAAGGCAAAGGTATGCATCGAGGACCTTAATCAAGTTTTCTATCTGGCGCTTTGAGCTAATAGACGTCATTGTACATATAAATGTTGTCGCATATTTCAAGTTCAGTTATTGAATAAAATAAGGATAGACTAAAAGAAAATGAACCCAAATATAGAGCACAGTACTGTGATACTAACCAGAATTTATAGCAAGTAACTTTTTACGTTAAAAAAGATAAACCAAAGTTGATATGAGCAACTCTCAATTATTTTGATCACAAAACAAATCTAATGCATAAACATGACCACTGAGTATTTCTACCATGCAGATTTGCATTGATCTTACTAGTAGCTACACAAATTGATGATGAATCATAGAAAATGCCAGAAAAAACATATGCAACTCTCCGCTACATGCCTAATGAAATAAACCTTTAGCGAAGATTTATGAGGAAAAACAGAAGCGATTGCAGCCATAACTAATGTAATGACAGCACAGAGAACACATAGTGATAACACCAACTAAGGTGACACGGACAATCTCAAAAATAAGTCCTTACCTTCTAAAAAGCTCAAATAGTGAAAAAATACAAATGGTGTTAGGAATTTGTGCCTTGAATTTGTGTCGAAGACGAAAATGCAAGAAGAGTGGTAGACCGAAAAGTAAAACAAGAAGAAAGGAAGTACCGAGCTCTTCGTGAGTCGAATGTATCACTGAATTCATGTTTGGTTTTTCTTGATTGTGTTGCTACGTTGACTTGCATTAGAATTGGGAAATTAGTGGATCACTGGATCTTGCTATTCTATTTTAATGTGTTCGGTTGTTACGTAGTACGTATGGTTTCGGTTTTAGGAAATTATTTATTTAATTTCCTATTGGTTTATTTCTTATTAGTCTAGATATTTTATCTTGGGTAGAATAAATATATAAAGACCCAAGTTTTATTCTAGGTTAATTAAGAGAGAGTTTTGAGAGCACAATAAAGAAGGTCGATTTGTGAGGTTCCTTCTGAAGAAGAAAACTCAGTTTGTTCCGAGCTCTATTATTGGTGTTCGTCTGTCTTTGAAGATCGAAGGAGTTTGTTCAGATCTTGGTAGGCCTCAAGATTATTTGTCCTTCGTCTTATTGGGGTAGTCTCTTTTGTTCCTTTGAGATTACTATATTTGTTGGTAGAATAGGGTATACTTTTGGCTCATATTGAGCGCGTGTGTACCGGTCTACTGTTGTACTATTTTCTCCACAATAGTGAAATTTGATCTCCTCGCGGGGGTGGACGTAGCAGTTATTTTCTTGGTGAACCACGTAAATCTTTGTGTCAACTTTATTTACATTCGTTATTTATTGTTCTTATCGCCTTATCAATTAACTATTTGGGTAACGGGACGCCTCCGTTACAACAATTGGCACCGAGCTAAGGTTACGATTTGGGATCGCAGCGTTAGTTGTGTTTTTTAGGCGTTATTTGGGTTTATTGATTTTCAGGTGAAAAGATGTCGTCTACGAATGTTTTGAATGTTGAGAAGTTCTTTGGGAGAAATAGTTTTGGGTGTGCGCGTTAAAGATGAGAGCTTTGCTTAGACAAAGAAGGCGTGGTCCGTTATCTCAAAGGCAAATTCAGCGGGTAGTTCGTCGATGCGGCAAAAAGACAGATGCGAGATGTAGTCTTGGAGGAGAAGGCTCATTCTTTAATTACGGTTATGTTTAGTGATCATGTTATGGTTGAGGTTGCCGATGAGGAAACCTGCTATAGGTTTGTGGTTGAAGTTGGAATCTTTGTATATGACAAAGACTCTAACCAACAAGTTGCTTCTTAAGCAGCGTTTGTTTGGTCTTCGTATGCAAGAAGGTACGTCTCTCAAGGACCATCTAGACCGTCTTAACTCTATTTTACTTGATCTTCGTAATTTAGATGTTAAGGTAGATGATGAGGATGCCGCCTTAATTTTGTTAGTTTCTTTACCAAGTTCGTTTGAGACTTTTGTGGAGTCGTTTGTTGTTGGTAAAGATTCTTTGACCCTAGAGGAAGTGAGGTCAGCGCTTCACACCAGGGATTTGCGCCGAGTAGCGTCAGGTGGTGTTGTAGACAGTAGTCCTGTAGGGCTTCTTGTGAATTCGGAGGGTTCTAGTAAGGGTAAAGCCAAGTCTAAGGGTCCTCGTAAGAATGTCGCAATTCTGCGCAAAGAACCGGTCATTGGAAAAATCGGTGTCCTAAGTTGAAGGAAGTGGTGTTTTAACATTTGCACAAAAGGTTGCTAAATACGATTCGAGGAAGATTATGCTCTCGTTGTTGATGTTGTTCCACGTTCTTCGGATAGTTGGATTTTGGATACGGGATGCGTTTATCATATGTGTCCTTTTAGGCAATGGTTTACTTCTTATGAAGCTTCACATGGGGTCAATGTTGCCATGGGTGATGGGTCTATTTGTGAAGTGCTTGGTGTTGGGACATTCGAGGTTAGGACATGTGATGGTGTTGTTATCTTCCTAGAAGGTGTTAGGCATGTTCCACGTTTGAAGAGAAATCTTGTATCACTTGGAATGTTAGTTGATCGGGGCTACGATTTTCAAGGTGATGGTGGATCGTTGTATACCTGGTAAGGGTTCTTGTTACTTGGAGGGGTGTTAAAGAAGGAACTATTTATGTCCTTCAAGGCATTGTCTTGTTTGTTGGAGCATCGGTAATCATTCTTCTGTCTCTCTCGAGTCTAAGTTGGGGCATATGCAACTTGGATATGTGAATGATACTTTGAAGCACATCCAGTTTGGGTCACTTGGTGATATTCTGGATAATTCGGGTTTGGATAGCTTTAGTGAGAATGGTAGTGTTGTGATAAGGTGGAGTCTATTCCGGTACAGGTCAAGCTACGGGGTTCTCAAGACAAGCTATCTACTTTTGTCTCTGCGCCTCAATGAGGGCGTGCGCCCCAAGAGGTGGGCGGTTTCGGCCCGGTGGAGTGTTTGTGGCTCTTGAAAGAGAGCCGTTTGGGACCTCGTAAGGGGTCATTTTTGAAACTTCGACGGGAGTTTATTCTTTGGAGCTTTTGAGTTGGACTATCTTGTCTAACAAATTTGTACCTTTGATGGAGGTAATTTGTGCTCGCTTAGAATGTTGTTTTTGTTTTGGTTTCGACTTGAGTTTTGTTGCCTTGGTGTAGGCATTTTTGTGGTGGTCATGACACCTAGTTTACTCAAGTGAGACATTTGTTTTGTTCGTGGCGTTTGTGTTCTTTTTGGGACAGTTTGGTACGACGGTACATTTAGCCATGTATTTTGGAGGGGATTTTGTTTTGGAGTCTTGTATGTGTTGTTTTGGTACACCGTTCCATCTTAGTGACATTTGGTGTCTCATATATTTGTGTTGGCGTTTGGTAGCTTTTGTCCTCTTCGGAGTTTGCTGCGTTTGGCCTTCCTATTGGTATATGAAGATATGTTGGGTACTTAGTACAATTGGTAATTTTCAGCTTACTACATTGGGTACTTTGTATATTGGTCACATTTGTTGCACACTCGATTCGTTTGTCCGTTTTGTGGGTTGTGTTCAAGTCAGTGGAGACTATCGGGACAGATAGTGACTTGAGGATCGATTCTGTTGAAGCTGATTTGGGTTTGTTTCTTCTATGTTTAGGTTCGTGTTTGAATAATTCAAGTCAAGGTGGAGATTTGTTAGGAATTTGTGCCTTGAATTTGTGTCGAAGACGAAAATGCAAGAAGAGTGGTAGACCGAAAAGTAAAACAAGAAGAAAGGAAGTACCGAGCTCTTCGTGAGTCGAATGTATCACTGAATTCATGTTTGGTTTTCTGGCTGATTGTGTTGCTACGTTGACTTGCATTAGAATTGGGAAATTAGTGGATCACTGGATCTTGCTATTCTATTTTAATGTGTTCGGTTGTTACGTAGTACGTATGGTTTCGGTTTTAGGAAATTATTTATTTAATTTCCTATTGGTTTATTTCTTATTAGTCTAGATATTTTATCTTGGGTAGAATAAATATATAAAGACCCAAGTTTTATTCTAGGTTAATTAAGAGAGAGTTTTGAGAGCATAATAAAGAAGGTCGATTTGTGAGGTTCCTTCTGAAGAAGAAAACTCAGTTTGTTCCGAGCTCTATTATTGGTGTTCGTCTGTCTTTGAAGATCGAAGGAGTTTGTTCAGATCTTGGTAGGCCTCAAGATTATTTGTCCTTCGTCTTATTGGGGTAGTCTCTTTTGTTCCTTTGAGATTACTATATTTGTTGGTAGAATAGGGTATACTTTTGGCTCATATTGAGCGCGTGTGTACCGGTCTACTGTTGTACTATTTTCTCCACAATAGTGAAATTTGATCTCCTCGCAGGGTGGACGTAGCCAGTTATTTTACTGGTGAACCACGTAAATCTTTGTGTCAACTTTATTTACATTCGTTATTTATTGTTCTTATCGCCTTATCAATTAACTATTTGGGTAACGGGACGCCTCCGTTACAACAAATGGGTTCTTCCAAAGAGGAAGGGCCGTTATTAAGGATTGTCAACTGGGCTAGCAAAGACTAACAAACGACATGCAAGCACTAATAACCATTATAATTACACACTTATAACACTAGAGTAACACTATTACGCAGTATAATAATAAAACTATATCACTATAATAACACACACATGCCATTATAATAACACACTTATAACATTAGAGTAACACGACTAAACTATTATCGTAACATACTTAAACCATTGTTGTCGCAAGTAAAACTCTTATCCATCATCGTAACACACTCACACCGTTAAAATAACACGCTTATATCATCATAATAACACAATTCATTCGAGTAACACAATTACGCTATTGTTCCAGTAGTCACTATTCGTTATTTATTCCAATATGTATAAAAGCAGTGAACATTTGTTTCACCAGTAGTACTAAAGTGCACAAAAAGCTTTATTAAAAAAAAACCAGTATATATCCTCAATTACTTGATCGATGTATTAAAACGATGAACAAAATTTAAAAAATACTGTATCAACCTACATTCAACAGGATGAAACGAGTTGTAAATCTTTGTTCTAGTGAACAAGCAATAAAATTATGTCCTTTATTCAGAGAAAATTTAGAGACAGTAACAGATTTTAGAATATGCAGGTTAAGGAATATAAGCAAATTAAGTTACATCAATTAATAATCAACTAGAACGAAGAATAACATCAAATACGTCGAAATAAGGTAAAATTATCTTCGAAAAAACAAATTTGATTGAAAAAAATCGCACACGAAGATAACGAACTCCAAAACGCTGATGCTAGGGCAATAATGAACTCAAAATCAATGGAAATCGATTGTCAATAATAAATTAATCACATAAACACCATAATTAAATCAAAAACTCGCATTTTTCAAGATATTTAAGAGTTCCTCCTTCGATCGTTCCCTACATTAAAGCAGAGGAAAAGTGAACTAGCTGCAAATTGAGTGAAAACATGATACGGGTGAGGATCCGGATAACACTACTCAAGTCTCGTTATTGTCGGGTTCGGAGTTTAGGGTTCGTAAGCTTGGTTACATACGATGGATTCATCTAAGTGCATGGTTTCTACAAGTCATTTAAGTGCCTTTTTAATTAGTCAATAAAGGGTGGTTATTGTCCATGTTTAGTGTGTCGTTTATTTCCATTCAATTTGGTATTTTATTTCCACTTTATTAAAGGGCATAATTAGCTAGTTACTTTCATCATTGATCATAATTAGCTAGTTGCTTTTAGAGATGGTCATGATTAGCTAGAGTTAATGGCCATAAATTGATTGTTTAAGTTTATCTTTAGTAGCCCTTTGGAGTCTTTGAACGGCTGCCTTCTTAGACTATTTATAGTCTTGGATTGTTTGTACTTCATCATTGAAAAATATTAAGAAAAGAACACTTGTGTTTTTATTGTTTTGGGAGTGTAGTTTACATACCAAAATTCAGTTAGTTTTCGACGCGATTCGAGTCTAACTAGATTGTTTCTCAATAGGTCTTGAGTTCAATCAACCCCATTGACAAATTATAGGTCTAGTTTGTCAAATATCCTTACAAATCAGATCGGGTCGTACCTAGTACGTTCGGATCTTGTTTGTTCTTTCTTTGTTTCCGCTGCACTCATACGAGTTTTATTCTCTCGAGTAAAATTCGTATCATAAGTGGTATCACATGATTTTGTTTATGAGTCCGTTCTAATGTTAGTAATAGTCGTCTTTGATCCCGGCGGATTGAAGCGACATGAATTGAGGTCAATTCCTTTCGAAGGGGGAAGTGATGATACGGGTGAGGATCCGGATAACACTACTCAAGTCTCGTTATTGTCGGGTTCGGAGTTTAGGGTTCGTAAGCTTGGTTACATACGATGGATTCATCTAAGTGCATGGTTTCTACAAGTCATTTAAGTGCCTTTTTAATTAGTCAATAAAGGGTGGTTATTGTCCATGTTTAGTGTGTCGTTTATTTCCATTCAATTTGGTATTTTATTTCCACTTTATTAAAGGGCATAATTAGCTAGTTACTTTCATCATTGATCATAATTAGCTAGTTGCTTTTAGAGATGGTCATGATTAGCTAGAGTTAATGGCCATAAATTGATTGTTTAAGTTTATCTTTAGTAGCCCTTTGGAGTCTTTGAACGGCTGCCTTCTTAGACTATTTATAGTCTTGGATTGTTTGTACTTCATCATTGAAAAATATTAAGAAAAGAACACTTGTGTTTTTATTGTTTTGGGAGTGTAGTTTACATACCAAAATTGAGTTAGTTTTAAACGCGATTGAGTCTAACTAGATTGTTTCTCAATAGGTCTTGAGTTCAATCAACCCCATTGACAAATTATAGGTCTAGTTTGTCAAATATCCTTACAAATCAGATCGGGTCGTACCTAGTACGTTCGGATCTTGTTTGTTCTTTCTTTGTTTCCGCTGCACTCATACGAGTTTTATTCTCTCGAGTAAAATTCGTATCAAAGATCTATTGAGTCTACCTTCTTAGGGTGAGTCTGTCCTATCATCTTGGACCGTCATATCTCTTAAGATCAACGACTCAGATTGATTAAAAACATGTGATACCACTTATGATACGAATTTTACTCGAGAGAATAAAACTCGTATGAGTGCAGCGGAAACAAAGAAAGAACAAACAAGATCCGAACGCATTTCAGGTACGACCCGATCTGATTTGTAAGGATATTTGACAAACTAGACCTATAATTTGTCAATGGGGTTGATTGAACTCAAGACCTATTGAGAAACAATCTAGTTAGACTCAATCGCGTCTTTAAAACTAACTCGAATTTTGGTATGTAAACTACACTCCCAAAACAATAAAAACACAAGTGTTCTTTTCTTAATATTTTTCAATGATGAAGTACAAACAATCCAAGACTATAAATAGTCTAAGAAGGCAGCCGTTCAAAGACTCCAAAGGGCTACTAAAGATAAACTTAAACAATCAATTTATGGCCATTAACTCTAGCTAATCATGACCATCTCTAAAAGCAACTAGCTAATTATGATCAATGATGAAAGTAACTAGCTAATTATGCCCTTTAATAAAGTGGAAATAAAATACCAAATTGAATGGAAATAAACGACACACTAAACATGGACAATAACCACCCTTTATTGACTAATTAAAAAGGCACTTAAATGACTTGTAGAAACCATGCACTTAGATGAATCCATCGTATGTAACCAAGCTTACGAACCCTAAACTCCGAACCCGACAATAACGAGACTTGAGTAGTGTCTGGGGTAGGGGATGTACCTTGTTTGTTCAGCAATGGCAAGAGTTTGTTGTGGCTGGTGGATGTTTGGCATGGGTGCGACGGGCCAGATACTCAGATGGCAGGTGTTCGTCGTCTTTGTTTTCAATGAAGTCGCAGGCGTAATGTTCTGAGTTAATAGGCAACCTTAATTCTTGATAATAATATGTTAATGTAAATATTTAATCATAGTGCTCCTTTTTGTTGGGCAGCATTTATTATTTTGCATTTGGATTATAATCAGATGTTTTAATAGAAGAAGCAATGTATACTTTCTTTTTAGCTCCCTCGTTGCAAATCACATGGTTAATTAACATTGACTTTCTTTGCTAATGTATATGACGATCTTATGAATTTGAACGATGTGGGGATTAGGAGTGGCTAGCCCGAGCATGAAAATTTCGAAGCTCTTAGTTAATATTTTCGATACTATTTTTAAATTTACATTGTACCATTATCCATTCGTTCTCCTAACCTCGACTAGATTCTAACTTTGCAATTAAAATCGTCTAGAGTAGGGGTTAAGAAAAGTATCTAGCAAGATAAATGAGTGTATCTAGCAAGGCAAAGACATGTATCTAACAATCTAAAGAAGTGTATCTAGCTTGCTGGAGATATGTATCTAGCAAGATAAAGGAGTGTACCTAACAATCTAAATGAGTGTATTTAGCTTCCTATAGATGTGTATACAACAAGGTAAAGGAGTATATATATCAAGGTAAATGACCGTATCTTAGTAAGGTATCTAGTAACGTAATAATGTGTATCTAGATAGCTAAAAGAATGTATCTATTAACTTGAACGAGTATAGCTAAAAGAATGTATCTAATAACTTAAACGAGTGTATTGAGATAGTTAAAAGAATGTATATAGTAACTTAAAAGTGTATCTAGCTAGCTAAAGTTATGTATCTAGTAACTTAAACGAATGTATCTAGGTACCTAAAGGAAATGTATCTAATAACTTTAAAAAATGTATCTAGCAAACTACATGTATGTATTTAGTAATTTAAACGAGTGTATCTAAGAACTTTGTTCACAGTAATGAAGTATTGTAATCATACTGTATTGTTGGTTTTTGAAAATGAGGTTCATGGCATAAACTATAGCCATTGTAAGGAGTACAACAAACATCTTATTTGTGTATTTGTGAATCTTCAAGGAGGTTGAGAAGTGGGTAATCTTCATGAAGCTCTTATTCTGACAACTTATCATTCTCCTCTTACGGCGTCCTTAGAGCTTCAGCAGCCTGCATGCGCCAGTATAACATTCAATCCAACATTTATTTATTACAAACCCGGGTTTTAATAATTCGATCTATAATAATGTGAATGGAACTGCAAATTCAAGTTATGTGTAGTGCCGCTCAATGACTATACCAAATCCGATGGATCAGAAAAATTGAAATTTTACTTACAATGGTTTCCTGATAAAGAATAGATCCAAGCTTCTCCAAAACTTCTTTCAACTCTACACTTCCATTGATAGTTGGTAGTTCAACTACTCCTTTCACCACCACCAAAATGGTGATCTGCAAAAAAGATGGAGCATAATGCCATTGCATGAAAGTATGAAACTATGAAAGCTATAGCTGGATAAATGGGTCAAATATATGAAACCATAGACAAATCAATTATAGATAACTCGTAATGGAAGTTGCATCGATTATTTATTAATTCGAGTCCTTTGGTTGAAGACACTAAAATGTTGGTATTTCTTTGGAGATCACAATTAAAATTGTACAATAGTTAAAACTTAAAATGAGCGATAAATCGCGTTTATAATTTAATCAACCACATAGTTTTGTGAGTCATTTTTGTAACACCCCCTCATACCAAGGTACCTTACCAGGACTACCCAAGCATGAAAGGCTGTTACTATCTCGGTTGCCCGAGGTTAGTATATATCAAAAGCGTCCGTCCTAAACATATTTATTAGAAGTACTGTAAAGTATTAATGTTTACAACAATCCAAATCCAAACCAAAACCAGTAAAGTAAATACAACTGAGGACAACTACAAAATCATAGCTAAGACTCATGACTGTGACACTACAACTGGTGATGACGACTTCCCCATGACCGCCCAAGCTCACCAAATGCAACACCTGTCAAGTCTGCTCACCATCCCCGAATGGATCACCGCAGGTTTTACAAAACAACAACAACGGGGTCAGTACCATTCAATCAATGTAAGACAAACAAACAATGTAACCGACTGATCATCCTCCATAGTAACCGACTACGCACCAAAGTGTGTAGCCCTGCCAGATTACCCATCGCAACAGGTAATCCACTCCGATGGGTGACCGCAGACCCATCCCCACCAAGTCCGGCTCATCAACGAGCGACTAACAATCCCCTGTCCCTTAATGTGCACATCCCCTCCCGTGACGGGTTCCACGGAGGGCGAACTAGGGTGTGAAGCCACTCCCATAAGTGACTCCACCACAATCACACAACACCACAAAGATCACGGTTTGTCACAACACCACAACCGTCACAACACAACCACATCACCACCGTCATCACAACACCCATACTCCGATGATCAACAGATAACAACAATTACAACACAAGCACAGTTTTAAATCAATTAACAGTAACTGAGTAGGGAAACCCTACCTTTTCGCAATCCGCTACGCTGCAATCAATCATACAAATGCACAACTAGTAACACATCATCACCTACAACAACGATAATCAACAATCAACGACATATGATGACCAAAACCCTAAACTCCCAAATTAACCAAATTAGGGTTTGTTAACTTATAAGAATGACAATAGATGAGCAAGTATAAGACACTTACTACGGCGATTGACACGGAATGAGATGCTAGAACCCACAATCGACAACCTTTGACTTGGAATTGATGAAGATGATTAGAGGATAATGAACGTAGTTTATGTTTTTGGGGAGAAATGATTTTAGAAACTGACGAACGCCGATATATAACCTCTAATCATTTTAACCAAAATCGCGGAAATAATACTCGTCAGGCCGGATACTCGGTCGAGTAAAGTGTATACTCGGCCGAGTATCCTCTACTCGGTCGAGTATTCACCATGCTCGGCCGAGTATTCCTCGGCAGAACCCAAACAAACTACACTCCTGACACTACTCGGCCGAGTAGGCTCTACTCGGTCGAGTACTTAGCTTATAAAAATCCGTAGTATTACAATCTTCCCCCCTTAAAAAGAACTTCGTCCCCGAAGTTCCAACCCAACCTATAAAACCTGGACACCTAACACTAACTCCACAAACCACTCTTCATTCCACCATATGGCTCACGATATCGTCTCAACTATAGCATAGGCTCCTAATACTGACTCCATAACATTACCGAATTAATAACCACAATATAATATTGCCAACTCTGTCTCACTTCTATAACACTCACTAGCACTCAATACCAAGACAATCCACAAAAGAAGATCAACCATCAAAACGGAATGTTACATTCTACCACCCTTAAAAGGAACTTCGTCCTCGAAGTTTACTCACACTCATCAACATCATCATCCAGCTACCAAAACTCTCGAACTCATAAATATCATCATCCACTTTTATCAACACTATCGAAAAAATTCTCACACTCCTAAACATCGAACTACTACAAGCACAACCATGGCCTTTTAACACTATCAACCACTATATGTACCCATCCATTCCTTATGCTACACCAACACTCTACGTCCAGTAATATGGCCTTTTAACACTATCAACCACTATATGTACCCATCCATTCCTTATGCTACACCAACACTCTACGTCCAGTAATATTACGACATGCACAACCCTCAAACGCTCTTTGTCGCATCCTACTCCTCTTAAGACACGTGTTACGTCCTCGTAACTCACTAATACTAGGTCCTTAGCTATACCTCTCATTATCTTCATCACCACCACATGTGAAAGATACCCTCCTATAATCTATACACTTACTATTCCTATATCCAAGGCTCTCTTAAACAGTTTTCATACCTCAACTCATTCTGCGCTCCATCTAATCAAAACCACACAATCCTGATCATAACAAACACTCTAACTCTTCCACATTACCGCGACATGACATACCTCTCTATATAAACTATATAAAACTCTTATCTCTAAAAGCATAACTCACGATCCACACTTGTTACGTACACTCACACTAGATCCTCAAGTTCCTTTCTTTCATTACCGCAAGACTCGTACATAACTTAACACGACACTAATTACCCAACACCGTACACTCACTGTCTCAACAAGGATTATGAACCACCTGCATATATCAGATCATTACCACACATGTTCTACGAACCACTTGTCATTACCATGTCTACCAAAGCCTCATCTAGAACAAGATCAAAATTACTGTAACAACCTATCACAACTGTGTCCCATCAACAGAATATCACTATACCATGACAACAACGAAAACATATACAACTCTCTTTCATATCATACTCTACCCTCATTCCCAAACTGAAACTGGTAAGAAACATCAACAAACAAAACAACAGTCTACATGTCTAACCGAAACTCACAAGAAACAACAGCAACAAAACAACAATCTATGCATAACTGGTTTGTACTTTCGAAACTCAAATCGTAACCACCCTGTATACTCCACTACAACCGGTGATGGCATCGCAACATCGCCACCAACAGCCGCACCGCAGCGCGAAAATGTCCGCATCACAACACGAATTACCGTGCCCGGATCACCACCCAAGGCACAACAACCACATCACACCCACATATAATTCCCACAAACACTGACTCAGTATAACTCTCCGGACAAGAAAACTTACTCAAAACTGCTTTATTCGATCATAACACATATTATACGAAATAAACATACAAGAATCTCATGCATATCATCCATACCTTTTCACGGAATAAACATGTATCATCAATACACATACGATTTTAACTATCCATGCCAGATCAATCAAATTATTTCCTTTTGAACCTCATTCCATTAGATTGTCGTACCCAACATATATCACAAACATTCGTATAACAACTTTATGACTATCACACCATACCGCTTCTCGTGAGGTCGGAACCTCACACAAACATTTATACACATCATAGACCCATAATCACATCCAACTAGTCAATCCTGATCACGTAAGTTACCACCTGATAAAAGTTACCTCTCACCCGAGCTTAACTCGTACACCCCTCATAACATATTCTCCCATTCGCATAACCATCACCCCTTGCCAAATGTAACCATACCATTAATACTCAACTACTAACAACCGCCTCATATGACCACATCTTATACTCTCTCACAACCCTACATATCAATCTGGTCTCTACAAAATCGACCTCATTAGAACAACTAGCTTCCCTAAAGTAACATCATCCTCAACCACTAGTGACAATACTATGACAACAACATCCTTCATGTGACTACTCTCTTACTATCACTTCTTAATATCACAATCCGTTTCATCTCTTTGGTTAGCATCCCAAATAACGAACATCAAATCCATCAACAAAATTTACCCCAACGTTATTCCCAATTCTATCCTTTATCATATTGTTACCTAACTCTCCGCCACAATCACAGATCGTGCAAACACTCTACCAGCTTCTTCTTCCCTTAATACCTCGAAACTCACGGCTAACATATCGTCCTACTCTTCTATATAACTATTAATTCACACCCTCTAGTGAGGCTATCGTACATTTCCATGATTCCTTACTTTCATGTCCCATAACTTTGGTCAACGTTCTCTCACTTACTTTCGTCCAATAATAACGATTAATAAATCATCTCCATCCTTCTCTACCTAACCCTTTAGTAATATGATTACCTTCTTGTTACTCCACGACTCACATTCCATTAATTCATATCAATTTCTTCTCATTCTTTCCTTATTACTTATCCCCTCTCATCTCGCTTCTCACACTCCCTTCTCACATACAAGTCCACACACCAACGGTTACTCTTCAATAGATCGTATCTCCCTTTCGTATCTCTAGAACCCAAAGTTCACCTCATGCCGTTAATTGTCCAAGGAATTTCACACTAGGCTCACCTCCATATATTCCAAATTCCCAAACTCAACCACTATCTACCCATCGCGGCATAACTCGATCTCATTACGCATCATTCATTTTCGTCCCTCTATAACGACCTTTCATCACACATAATCCTAACTAACACAATCCTAACCATTTCCCTCTATAAATCCTTACACATCCCAATATTCTACTAGTCGTATCCCTCGCCTCAATCTTTAATTCTCACGTTTCTTTAAACTTACACCACTTTTGCCCATATATGTACTTACTTTTATATTACTCAACACACGACTATCTTACTCACCATACCTCACAAAACATGCTCTTTACCTCGATTAACTCATCAATCTTCCCTCTCTTTTGTTTCCACTATCCCTCACGACCACAAATAACTCATGTCCTTTCTATCCAACACGTACTCCTTACAAGCCGGCATTCTCCTTATCATAACATTGGGTAACTTACGTATCAAGACCGTCACATATATAAAAGAATGCATTAAGACTCAAAACGTACATGTGTACATACCCTAGAACTCAAAACAATGTAAGAGCATAGCTACCGACTCAAAACAAAGGTAAGAACATAACTACCGACTCAAAATTAAGGTGAAAATATAGCCACCGACACAAAATAGCCGCCCACTGAGGTACTCGGTCGAGTACATAACATACTAGGTCGATTACAGGATACTCGGTCGAGTAACTATATTACTCGGCCGAGTTTTCGACTCCAGAAGCGAACGTAATTGTCGTAGAAGGATTACTCGGTCGAGTATTGGGAATACTCGGCCGAGTAGACCTTACTCGGTCGAGTATGAGACTACTCGGCCGAGTTCATGACTCCAGACGCTAAACAGTATTATCACAGAGAGATTACTCGGCCGAATATGGAATACTCGGTCGAGTATAAAAGATACTCGGTCGAGTATCGGCGCAGTTCTCAGCACCGTCCATTTTTCGTAAAACAGTCATATCTCACTCGTTACTTGGTCATTTTGGGCGTGTGACCTATCGTTAGAATCGTAAGAGGACAAGCTATCACCTCAACTTGGAATCACAGCAATATCATTTCTAGAACTCGACTTATGTCAGTTTTAAGACAACCCTTCCGTAATCGATCTTTATACAAATCAAGTTTCCTAAGCCAAAACAACTTGAACATACATAAGGCAACAAAAACAACTCAATACTTCAAGAAACCAGTATACAAGTGAACTCTTATCATACGTTCATGTATATAGACACCTGCCCGTAACCATATGCTACTACCAGCAATCAAGCATTAACATCATCATGATTATGTACGCTTGTTCCACTACCCTTTTGAAAGCCACATAATAAACACTTAACATGCCAACATATTTCATACCAAATCCGTTTCAACAAGTTTCACCATGTCTTACACATGTTTCCACACATCTCACTTCCTTTCACATGATTCAACCATTCAAGTTCCACATACCACACACACGCATCGAAAAGACTCACAACAAATTCCCCCTGGTGACCGGCTTGAGATTGTGAGGGCCATAGTGCGACTTCGGGACGTCTCCCAAGTCTTTGCGGCAGCTCCAAACAACTCTCCCCGGGTTCATTTTATTTAGACTCCCTAAGTTCATTGGGTTCATTTGTTTTAGGTGCCGGAATCGTCGGCTCTGATACCACTTTGTAACACCCCCTCATACCAAGGTACCTTACCAGGACTACCCAAGCATGAAAGGTCACATTACTATCTCGGTTGCCCGAGGTTAGTATATATCAAAAGCGTCCGTCCTAAACATATTTATTAGAAGTACTGTAAAGTATTAATGTTTACAACAATCCAAATCCAAACCAAAACCAGTAAAGTTAATACAACTGAGGACAACTATAAAATCATAGCTAAGACTCATGACTGTGACACTACAACTGGTGATGACGACTTCCCCATGACCGCCCAAGCTCACCAAATGCAACACCTGTCAAGTCTGCTCACCATCCCCGAATGGATCACCGCAGTTTTACAAAACAACAACAACGGGGTCGTACCATTCAATCAATGTAAGACAAACAAACAATGTAACCGATTGATCATCCTCCATAGTAACCGACTACACACCAAAGTGTGTAGCCCCGCGATTACCCATCGCAACAGGTAATCCACTCCGCCGATGGGTGACCGCACCCATCCCCACCAAGTCCAGCTCATCAACGAGCGACTAACAATCCCTGTCCCTTAATGTGTACATCCCCTCCCGTGACGGGTTCCACGGAGGGCGAACTAGGGTGTGAAGCCACTCCCGCAAGTGACTCCACCACAATCACACAACACCACAGCATCACAGCTGTCACAACACCACAACCGTCACAACACAACCACATCACCATCGTCATCACAACACCCATACTCCGATGATCAACAGATAACAACAATTACAACACAAGCACAGTTTTAAATCAATTAACAGTAACTGAGTAGGGAAACCCTACCTTTTCGCAATCCGCTACGCTGCAATCAATCATACAAATGCACAACTAGTAACACATCATCACCTACAACAACGATAATCAACAATCAACGACATATGATGACCAAAACCCTAAACTCCCAAATTAACCAAATTAGGGTTTGTTAACTTATAAGAATGACAATAGATGAACAAGTATAAGACACTTACTACGGCGATTGACACGGAATGAGATGCTAGAACCCACAATTGACAACCTTTGACTTGGAATTGATGAAGATGATTAGAGGATAATGAACGTAGTTTATGTTTTTGGGGAGAAATGATTTTAGAAACTGACGAACGCTGATATATAACCTCTAATCATTTTAACCAAAATCGCGGAAATAATACTCGTCAGGCCGGATACTCGGTCGAGTAAAGTGTATACTCGCCGAGTATCTCTACTGGTCGAGTATTCACCATACTCGGCCGAGTATTCCTCGGCATAACCCAAACAAACTACACTCCTGACACTACTCGGCCGAGTAGGCTCTACTCGGTCGAGTACTTAGCTTATAAAAATCCGTAGTATTACAATTTTTATCTACTCCCCTCTATTTCAAGGCCGAACACAGAGTGATTGATGCACTCCTGCAAATAGCTATATAGAGATAGGATACAGTCGTCGATACACTACACCCTACTGTACTAAACAGCACAGGAAGAACATGGTGACTCGGGATGAAAATTCAATCAAATATTACAATTAAAATCATAACAATCATAATCTAATAGAAAGAAGTATGTAGAGAATCATTTAATTCGTATGCATTGAAAGTTGTTTTTCATATTTATTTTTTTGCCATTCATCTGTTCAAACTTGCTCGTCATATAAGATTAAATAAAATGCTTAAATGGGTGGGAATGTGATGAGACTTTTAAAGATCACTGAATAAAAGGAGAGATAAGAACTCAATAAGATTATAAACAACTTCAGCATGCATTAAGAAGCTAATTGAAGTACCAAAGCAAGGAAAGCAGACCAAACACCATACTAGTTCTTAGTGCATACCAGGGTAAAAGTCGACCGTTCTACCCGAATGTTCTTAACATCAAACGCAAAACTTAAATGGATTACTTTTGAAGAAGACATGCTAATTTCTAAGTTGTCTTATACGACAATGAGGCGATCACATGAAAGATTAGCCTTGAAACCCGGAACACTTTTGGAAAGGCATGAGAGTTATTGCCTGACATGCAGATTGAACAATTCATGCTATGGATGATCATAAACCACCAAAAAAAAGGACAGTCCAATATCTAAGAAGATTGAATTGAAACGCCTAAAATGCTATACAAAATTATTCCTTTTCCAGCATGGTTGTTCTACAAAACAGCCATATTGACGGAGTCCAATATATGGAGCTATTAATGTTATCATTTCAAAGCCTCTGCGCATACAGAGCGATTCAAAGCCTTCTCAATTTTCATTTGTATTACCCCAGGATGCAATGGTATCATACTTTAAGAACTAAAACTGTAAATTTTGATTCCTGCATTTTTCGCATTTATTTGCTGGCCAACATAAATTTGTTGGATTATTTTTTACTGGTGATGTACTTGCCAAAGAAGCTGCTTCAGTGAGACTAAAATCACACTTATCACCAGTAATCGGTAACTTTTTACTGTTAAAGTTTTTAGCTTTCGAGTTTCGACATCCTATACTAAAACCCAAATCAGAGATATTAACCAGCAGCTATACAGTCAAGGTTATACAGTAAATAACAATAATTATGTAGATGTTGGACATACCACACCGCCACACTAGTAACTTAGACAAGGCTCTAATATAAGATATATGGGATATAATGGCCCGAAAATCCCAGAGTGTATCAAGGGACTAACTTCCTCGAGCTCAAAATTGCTAGTAGCGCTTAGATATTCTTGGCATAGCACACTTCTGCTTTCGATCATGAAAGAGCCTCAGGATGATTGTTGCAGTCTCTTCAATGGCTTTGCTAGTCACCTCTGCATGCAAATTAATAAAATGTATGACGATGTTGAAATGTCGGTTTTTAAAATTTTCGATTACAGATAGAACAAATACATATGTTACTACCACATACACATGGTATTACTTGTGTATCTAGTAGTAATACCACGTGTATCTAAGATGCTATTTTGTGTATCCATGTTCTAAAGATTAACTACCACTACCCACCAGCAGCACCTACCGCTAGCACAACCACCACCATCATCCCTAAACTAACCCCACAACCAGTCCTGTTCCCGCCATCAGCCCTGATAGCCCCTTAAACCCGTATCAGCAACATCACCATCGGAATCTGAGGTGCGCCGACCACTAAATCCACCAATTCAACACACCCGACCACTACATAACATTCGACACATTACCTCACCCATTCTGCCACCATTCCGAGCCACTCACAACCACCCACAAACACCACACATTGTCGCCAATTTTCCTTGGCCAACAGAAACACAAAACATTAGCAAGAATAAAATTTCAGTCAAGCCATTGAACTGTGCGACAATTACGAAATTAACGCATAGATATAACAAATTAATAGACCAGGACTATTTACTTAGTTTAAATCAATTAAAATTCCAATACAAATCGTCAATTAACGCATAGATATGGAACATTATTCACAACGTAATAAGAGTATCCAGAAAAACTCAAAAAATTCATAGAAATGGATAGGTAAGCAGCAAAAATCCAATCACACCCCAACGATTCACAAATTAACGCTTAAATATACCTAAGTTAATAAAAAAAATCAGGAAAAATGATAAAAAAGAGAGATTAATGAAAACTAGGAGAATAATTAGGGTTATCCTTCTTCAAATTAAGTTAAATTTGGGGGAAATTTTAAAACTATGGATATAATTAATCAAAATATGATAATAATTACGAAATTAAAGAAACTTACATGAAATTTGATCGAAAATGGAGGATTGGTGCGATGAATTTGAGCAGAACTCGATCAAAATTGTGGTTTTGTGCGAAAGAGTGCGAGAGAGAGCGAGCATCCGGCATCTGATCATGGTCGTCGGATGACGGTGGTCAGAGGACAGCGGTCGGAGGAGGAGGTGTATGTGAGCGGCGTGAGAGATTGGAAAGGTTTGTGAGAGTGAGAGTGAGAGTGAGAGTGAGGTTGGGGTTTGTATGACTTAAACGAGCGTCTAATCTTGGTCGTTCATTATTTAATCTGAAGGGTTTGTATTTAGTTCGTAGGTTCGCACCGAACTTTAAGTTCGCACGAGATCCTATTTCTATATATATATATATATATATATATATATATATATATATATATATATATATAGGGTCGGGGTCAGGTGCGAACTAAAGTATGGTGCGAACCGTACGAACTAACCCAAATCAATAAAACACGCGCTGACATTCAATTATTCATATCCTCTTCCCGACACACATGCCATAACCACACTCTCTCTCCTTCTCCTTATCCCCCCTTCCCACTCAACCGTTAGGTATTCACATACCGGTATCGTGTCTTTCTTTGTCGGCACCACGACAAGCAACCACCCGCGGCTGCTTACACTGACGACGGCGTCGACCACCACAATAGTTGATTGGATTATTACTCCTACCTTCTTCCACCTTCACATCTCATTTCCATCATCTATACCGCCGGCGATGCAGACCACCACTACACCCGCCTCTGGTAACCCAGATCTGATCGCCACCACTTTCGAGCCATTCGAAAATCCCTTTTTTTCTCCTTGGTGGTTGTATTAACGTTCGACGATGGATTTTCTGGGGTTAGTACCGGTGTCGCAATGAGTGCGTGTTGTAGTTGACGGTGACATAAATGGCTCGATTCGCATTTGCGTTTGGGACGTTTTGAATACTTTCAGCAGAAATGACTTCCCCTGCTGAGAAATGGATGCGGGATTATAATGATGCATCAAAGCTGGCTGCTGAGATAATTTAGGGGTAAGTGGTGGTAGTCGGGGGTGGGCAGTTTTGGTGGTCGGGGGTGGGCAGTTGTGGTGACTGTGTGATTAGATACATTAATGTATTGATCAGATTAAGGCAAGTCGTATCATTTCGATTTTGTTTGATGACAGAATTGAAAATAATCTTCGATAAAATGTAAAATTGAGTGTCCTCAAATTACTGATAATTAGGTTAAGATTGGATGAGATGGTAACTAGATATGCACAAACAAAAGGTAATACACCAATTAAAGTGCGTGTAAATGACGTATAAGTTAGTTGTTGAAATTACTTAAACTGGTTTTTCATGTAATATTTTATGTATGTAGACTACTATTTTACGTATCTAGCAAGATAAAGACGTGTATTTAAAAGAGTGTATCTATCAAGGTAAAGATTTGTATGTAGCAATTTAAAGGAGTGTATCTAGCTTGACAGAGGTGTGTATCTAGCAAGGTAAATACATGTATCTAACAATCTAAAGGTGTGTATCTAGTAAGGTGAAGACATGTATCTAACAATTTAAAGGTGTGTATCTAGCTTGCCAGAGATGTGTATCTAGAAAGGTAAAAGAGTGTATCTAGGAAAGTAAACAAGTGTATCTACTTTGTCAGAGATGTGTATCTAGCAAG